>NC_058412.1:119367728-119530111 GCF_002201575.2 Neomonachus schauinslandi | reverse complement strand
CCTTCCTTCCTTCCTTCCTTCCTTCCTTCCTTCCTTCCTTCCTTCCTCCCTTCCCTCCTTCCTTCCTCCCTTCCTCCCTTCCTCCTTTTCTCTCTTGTCATTGACAAACATGCAGATAAAACACATCAGGTGACAGTCCCCCATGATCCTCCCCTACCCCCACTCCCCAGAGGCAACTCCAGCTCCTTGTCTAGAAACTTGCCATGCAGACTTCTCTCTATGCCCCCAGAAACTTAACTAAATTCCTCTAGAAATACTAGGTTAGGTGTTTGCTTTTGTTTACATAAACATTCCCGATGCCATCTAGACCAGCGGTTCTCACTCAGGGGTGACTTTATCCCCCAGGGGACCTCTGGCAGTGTCTAGAGACATTTTTTTGTCATCATGACATATAGGGCAACAGCTCCTGGCATCCAAGGTAGAGGCCGGGGCGCCACCTAACATCCTGCAGCGCACAGGACGGCCCCACAGCAGGGAATTATCTGGCCCCAAATGCCAGTAGTGGCGAGGTTGAGAAACCCTGCTCTAGAATGTTCCTCAACTTGCTTTTCTTCTGAAAGCAATGTATCATGCACATCGTGGCAGGTTAGTAGATATCTCTTCCTCCCTCTTTTTACTCCAGCAAAGTCTGACGGTATCACTGTCCACATGCCTAATTCTGTCTTGACAGCTTTCAGAGTGCTTCTGATGTTTTTGGATTAATGGAACACGCTGGTTCACACAGCATGTATGAGGGGAGTGGTTCCTTCTTTAGACGCTGGGAGGGTGATGGCTTTGCCAAAGTGCTGGTTGTTGGTTGGTAGACTTCCAAGTACTCATCTGAAACTTCTGCGTGCTGGGCAGTATTTTAAGCATGGCTTATACTTACTTGAAATTTAATTTTATTTTCAATTTTAGCTATACCGTGTTCTTCTACAAAGGCTGTGCCAACTTAGCTTCTGACTTTTCCCACCACAAACCCAAAGTTTCAGGAAAGATAATAATAAAAAAATTTGTAATTAATAAAGCTGTTATTTCCCCAAGAGGACTAAAAGGAACCTGACCCTCTCAGGCTGGATGGGAACCTAGCCATGACACCCCCATGACAGCCCCTGCCCCTGCCGTGGACCCTCATGGAAGAGCCGTTCAGACTCATCTACCCCACCAGCTCTGTGTAGCCCCTGGGGGAAGGCCAGGGGCAGGTTTGGGGGCCCCATTTTACAGATAAGGCTTGGCAAGGTTGAATGGTTTGCCCACTGGCTCTGGGAAGTCACGGCCTCCTGGAGATCCCAGGGGGAGGCCCTCAGGATCCAGGGACACATAGTGGGTAGAGAACAGGTGGGCAGAGTGAGGCTGGCCATGGTTATGGACCCTTGGATTTCTTTCTCTTTTTTTAAAAGATTTTATTTATTTATCTATTAGAGAGAGAGAGAGAGAGAGAGAGAGAGAGAGCTGGGGGAGGGGCAGAGGGAGAGGGACAAGCAGACCCCCCCCCCCGACTGTGGAACCCAACACGTGACCCCATCCCACAACCCTGAGGTCATGACCTGAGCTGAAACCAAGAGTGGACGCTCAACCAACTGAGCCACCCAGGCGCCCCCGGGCCCTGGGCTTTCTTGCAGGTCTGGTCAGCTGCACACCCTACCAGCTCCTTCACGGCTCTGGGCATGGGGCTGCCAGATTTGGCAGGACATCCATGCAATATTTGGGACATTCCTGCACTAAACAATTATTCATTGTTTTTCTGAGATTCAGACTTGTGTTTTACCTGCAACCCCACCTGCGGCAACAAGCAAGGGGGGAAGGGGGGGTCCTCTGGCAGTGCCCCACTAGCCTGGGATCTCCTCTTTGGGCTGTTGGCTTTTAATCTTTCCTCTTCCCGAACCATCAGTGCCCTCCAGATCTTGCCTTAAGGCTCCCTTTTCCTCCAGAGAGCCAGGAGGAAGATGGGGAAGCAGATTGGCTTGCTGCACTTCTTCAGGGACAAGGTGTAAATGGCTGGGACCAGGCAGCCCTTCCATTTCGCCCCTCTCCCTTTCTCCTCCTCCCCCTTCTCTCAGAACCTCGACACCCGAGTCCGGGAGTCCCGTCTTGCTTGTGCGTGCATGGCGAGGCTAGCAGCAGAGGGCGGCGGGCATGTCCAGGGCAGTACCGATGGCCACACTGACCCCACCTCCCCACGTCGTCCATACTCAGAGCCAGCGGCCACTGCAAGTGTAATTAGTTAATAAATCACCCCGGGTGATAAATAGAATGATAGATGCAGGTTTCACTTGATCACTTTTTTATTAAGGAGAAATAAATCAGCACCACATTGTTGCCATAAACCTTTCAGACTGGTCAGATGCTGGCTGGTAGAAGCTGATTAACATGGCCACATGTAGGGACCATTTATAGCTGATCATTGAGATCAATCAATCCCTGTCATTTTCCCTCCTTGGAGGAGATGGCAGAAGCCAGATGCTGTGCCATCATTCACTGTCCCCCTCCCCCGTGTCCTGCTGCATGGGCGGTGGGGGGAGAGAGTGCGTGCTTTGGTGTCAGACAGCCCGGATTCAAATTCTAGCTGTGCCGCTCACCGGCTGTGTGAGCCCCGGGGTGGGGGGGCTGTGGCCCTGCCTCTGAGCCTCCCTAACAGGAGGTGGGCAGCAGTAGTTAGGATAGTTGGCATAGGTAGTTGTTCTGGGAATCTGAAAGAGCCATGGGTCTTCCTTCATGGTCTTATGACCCCTGTACATACTTAAAAATTAGTGAGGATTCCCAAAGAGCTTCTGCTTATGTGGTCTGTATCTATCAATATTTACTGTATTAGAAATTAAAATGGAAAGTTAGACAAATGTTCACTTATAATAACAATAACCAACCTATTACATTGTCAGTGTAAATCACATTTTCAACAGAAAATATCTCTATTTTCCCAAACAAAGAAGATCTGAGAAAAGTGGCATTGTCTTACGTTTTTGCAAATTTAAAAAATTTCCGGCTTACCAGGAGACCGCTAGGTTCTCATATCTGCTTCTGCATTCGATCTGTTGTGATAAGTTATTTTGGTTCAAACGCATGAAGAATGCCTCTTTCAAATACGCAGTTGGGAAAGGGAGGGTGTTTTAGTAATCTTTTTAGGGGATTATGGCTTCTTCACCGTAGCCTTTGGAAGTTCCCACTGTACACTTGTGAGTGAAGGAAAGTAGAAAGACAACATCTTAGTATTAATAGGAAACTAGGCTTGACTTTGTGGACCCTAAAAAGATCTCAGGAATCCCTAGGGGTTCCCAGACCACACTTTGAGAACCACCGGGATGAGGCCAAAGGGAGAAGGGGTTGGATGCAAGAGTGGTAGTCCTGTCCCTGGCCGCTGTCGTGGACGATCTTGGAGAGTCTGCTTTCCTCTCCCACAGCCCACCTATCCTCTATGGAGGTGATGCTGGACGTCTTCCAGGGCCCCCCAGGGTCACTGTCCACTTTCTCCCCTGCTCTAACCCTGGGCGGCTGACCCGTTAGGGACTGCATTCATGGACTTTCTTGCCATCCATTTTCTGGGTGGGTTCAACCTATGAGAAGTTCTGGCTGGAGACTGGAAGGTGGGAGGAGCAGGACGCTGGGGCATTTATTTCTCCAACGTCTTCCCTACCATGGTGGTGACAGGAGCCATGGCTGTTGCCAGTTTCCCCTTCCTCCTTCCTATCCCAGTAACTGCTGCCCTTCTCTTGTCCCTTGGCTCTCCCCACTGCTGCCGTCCTCGGGGCATGGCGCTATCCTGATTGGTCTTCGGTACCCTGCTCACTTAAAAAAAAATTATACTCCCCTCAATTACCATCTGTTCCGTGTGGGATACCAACTGATGCACAGTTTTCTGGGAAAACTTCCTTTTCTGGATAAAACTGAAGAAAATGCTCAGAAGGAGGACGAGAATAACCCCACCCCATCCAAGTACCTGGGCTTTCTAGTTTACAAAGCACCTCCCCAGATGTCATTTCATGAGCTCCTAGGCAGAACCTCTGGGAGGCCAGGCTGTGGAGGCACCAGGCTCAGACAGGACAGATCTGCCCCAGGCCACATGGTGGGGGAAATGGTCTTGTTTTGTGGTTGGTCCAGGACACCCTGTGACCTAGAGCAATTCCAGGAGTTGTGTGGGTCTCATGGAGGAGCTGTGCTTGCCCCTTATCCCTCCAGCTCTGCCTCTACTTGTCCTGAAGCCCCCTGTCCAAGCCCCTCACCCCATGTCCTGCAACCACAGCAGGGGTGCCTCCTTCCTGCTGGGTGCACCTCGGCTGGGTGCCCCACCTTTAGCTCTACCCCCTTGCATGTCCCAGAAGAGCCTGAAGTTCCCTGCTCTTGACCAAGCCCCACCCCTTTTTATGATTTCATGCTTTTGCTCATGTTCGTTCTTTTGTCTGGTGGACTTCTCCCATCTGCTCTCCCTGGACAAACATGTGCTCGTTTTTTCTCTTCCAGAAAGTCTCCTCTGACAGCAGCTCTTTCCTACAGAACTCACTCCCCCCTCCCAGGTGTTCCCATTGCTCCATGCATATCTTGGGTGTGTCAGCACCACACCATGTTATAGGCACCCCCCCCACCTTCTCATGATGCCCAACTCCCTCGCCTACCAAGTGTGTATATCAGTTAGCTCCTGCTGTGTAACAAACCATTCTAAAACTTAGCAGCTTAAAACAACGATTGATCTAACTCATAATTCTGTGGGTCAGCTTATGGTTGGCTGATCCTGGCTAGGTTTCGCTGAGCAGTTCTCCTCCTTTCAATGGGGAGCCCTTTCCATGTCAGCTGATTGTTGGTTCATCTAGAATGGCTTTGGTTGGGATGGCTCATTTTCATTCTCTGTGGTCTCTCCTCCCCCAGCAGGCGACACTGAACTTGTTTTAGGGGTGGCTGAGCAGCGTTCTAAGAGAAGAGGTAGAAGCATGCGAGGCTGCTTGAGGTCTGACTCCGGACTGGCCTGATGTCACTTTCCAGCACATTTTGTTGGGCAAAGTATGTCCTGAGGCCAGCCTAGATTCCAGGAGTGGAGAAATGGACTTCATCCCTTGTTGGGAGCAGCTATAAAGTCACATTGTGAGGGATGTGGATATAAGGAGGGGGGAATTGGGACCACATTTGCAATAAATCTATCACAACTTTGGTTATCTGTACAATGTTTGTTCTTAGCACTAAAATGATCTCTACATGCTACAGAGAAGCAACATCACTGTATGAAATTCATGGTGTGTATTATTATTATACACTAGCATCTTAGGTGTAATAATTGAAGTAAATGTCTTTTATATAAACATGAACATTCAAAACAAAAAATTGGGGCCTCATTTGCAACAAATGAGAAATAATGCTTTTAAGATTCCAGTGCACATGGGTAAATTTTTTTTAATGTTTTTTTTTTTTTAAGATTTTTAAAATTTATTTATTTGAGACAGAGAGAATGAGAGAGAGAGCACATGAGAGGGGGGAGGGTCAGAGGGAGAAGCAAGCTCCTTGCTGAGCAGGGAGCCCGATGCGGGACTCGATCCCGGGACTCCAGGATCATGACCTGAGCCGAAGGCAGTCGCTTAACCAACTGAGCCACCCAGGCACCCCGCACATGCGTAATTTTTATAGTCCAAACTCTTGACCATGACCTACAAGGCTCTACATGGACTGGACCTGCCAGCTTCTTTATCTTTAGTTTGCACCATGTTCCAACCACATTGGCCTTTTCTTCAGTACCTTGCCCTTAAAATGTTTCCTCCAGCCACAGGGCCTTTGCACGTGCTGCTTTCTTACTTTAAGAACACTCTTTAGTATTTCCATGAACTAATGTCTCCCCTTTCTTCACATTTCAACTCAGCCTCTTCCCGTCTTTCCTGACTAGGTTGAATCCTCCTATTCATAGCCTTTCAGGATACTCCATTCTGCTTCTTACTGTTGTAAGTTTTAATTTGTATTTATTTAACAAACACTTACATGGAGCTTCCCAGGCACTGTTCCCAGTGTGTTATAAATATTAAATCATCTCATCCTTAACACCACTATAAGGTAAGTACTGGCATGAGCTCCATTTTACAGATGAGGAAGCTGTGGCACCAAGAGGTTGAGTGACTTAGTCATGCTCACCCAGGTTTGACGTGCTGAAGCAAGGATGTAGACTCAGGAAGTGTGGCTCCCCTACCCCCCCCGCCCCCCCCCAACTATTCTGTGACTATTTTGATGTACATCTGTTTCTCCAAGCACAGTGTGCCTCCCATGAAGGCAGAGACCACATGCATTGGCTTACTATTTTGCAGCTTCAGGGGCTAGCACAGGGTCGGGCACACATGAGATACTCAAGAAACATTTGTGGAAGGAAAGAACTGGAGACATGAGTTGCTTCAAGCCACCGATGAGCGGAACTGGGGTAGAGCCTCTGAATGGCAGGGTTGTGGTGCTTCTGCATCCGATCTGTCCCTTGAGGAGTCCTCGCCATGCCCTGGGGACCCTCCCACAGCCTCCTCTTTGCAGAACCTCAGGACCCCGGGAATCTCCTTTTCCACGCATGTCTCCGGCAGCTGCTTTCTCTGCAGTGGCCCCAAGGACATTTCCACTGTGCCAATCCCCCCTGGCTTTGCAGCCACCCCTGGATGAATGACCCTGCGAAGAGTGCAGTTTTCTTTCCCTCTTGCCCTAACTTTGATTTGATCAGGCCAAATCTGAAATGATGTGTGAAAGTAATGATATTTTGTAATTAAATCTCTGGTGACGGCCACCGCAATTTGTGCTACATGCATTGTTCATAAGGAAAAAATGCATCAATTCATTTTCTGACTGGCTACTCCAGGGACTGGCAATTAGGAGCAGCTCATCTCTCATTGCCTCGCATATTAAAGAGCTACTGAAACGCAAAGAGAATTTGGGAGGGTTTTTTTTTTTTTTTTCTCCCTCTCAACCTTCTAATAATGTTAGCTTAATTAGGAAGGCTCAGTGATAAAGGGAAAGTTTTGGATGATTTGAGCATATTGCAGTGGAAGGAAAAGAGTGAATAAGGAGAGGTGAAGGTGTCCAGCAGGGCCTGAGAGTGAGAAGATTGGGAATGTTCCATCCTGAAGGGCTTGATTTTGCCGGAGCAGGGCTGGCTGGCTGACTGGGGCTAAGGACTCGGGCATTCTAAGCCCAGTGCCATTCCCTTCAGCTTCTGGTTGGACCTTTTCTCTTTGCATTCCTGGTTTTGCAATCAGGAGTCAGACTGTATCTTCATTTCTGGTCCTCCCTCCCCCCTGCCAGGAGGTCTGTTCCTCTAACCTGGTTACTGCATGTGCTCTGGACCAAAGTCATGAAAGACTCCTTTTTTTCCTTTTAAAATAACTTTTGAGAATAGTTTGAAGCTCACAGAAAAACTGAGCGGGACATACAGACTTCCCACATCCCCAGTTAAAAGGAAGACTCTCTCAACATCAACATCCCTCCCCAGACTGGTACGTTTGTTATAATTGGTGAACCCACCTGGACATGTCATCAACACCCAAAGTCTGTAATTGACATTAGGGTTCACTCTCCTGATGTTGTATATTCTATGGGTTTGGACAAATGTATCATGCATGTGTCCATCATTATAGTATTATACAGAATACTTTCACCACCCGAAAAATCTCCTGTGCTCCCACGATTCCTCCTTCCTTCCCCTGAGCCCCCTGACAGCCACAGACCTTTTTACTGTCTCCATGTTTTGCCTTTTCCAGAATGTGATACGGTTGGAACCATGCAGTACATCGTCCTTTCAGATGGGCTACTTTCACTTAGTGACTACGCACTTAAGGCCACCCCTTTTCCAGGCTTATCTCAGAAAGCCATTCTCCCTGACACCCCAACTGCCATGTGTCTGAGCCCTTGGTTCAGTCTGTGCAGGCCCCGGGGACTGCTTGATGGTGTGAGCAGAGAGGTGGGTGTGAGAGAGAGACAGAAATCATGGCAGGACTGGAGAGAAGGTGCAGCTAGGGCCCAAAGGTTGAAGGGAAAACAGGCAAAACTACATGCTGAAGTAGACTCGGTCAGCATTATTTGTACTTCTAGGGTCTACAGACAAGGGGCTGGTCTAGGTGGTTTCATATATCACCTTTAAGTTGGCCCTTGGGAGAACCTTTCTGCCCAGGGTGAGATGATTAATACAGCCCGTTTTACAGAAGAAGAAACTGAAGCTCCGCGAGGTCAGGTGCCCTGGCCAAACCTTACAGTGAGCAGATGCCATGCCAGGTCTGAGCCCGGGTTTGTCTGACCCCAGGCCAGTGCAGAACTTGCTGTGAAGATGGGGATGTTTGGTGTCTGTGCTGCCCAGGGTGGCAGTGGCTTGGTCTGTTTGGGCTCTTATCACAAAATACCGCGATCGGGTGGCTTACAAACAATAGATACTTATTTCTCACAGTTCTGGAGGCTGAGAGGTCCAAGACTGAGGGGCTGGCCTCGTGTGATGAGGGTCCACTTCTTGGTTCATAGATGGCTGTCCTCTCTGTGTCCTCACGTGGTAGAGTGGGCTAGGGAGCTCACTGAGGGCTCTTTAATAAAACCGCTAATTCTATTCATGGGGGCTCCACCCTAATGACCCAATCACCTCCCAAACACCCTGCTCCAAATACCACCACATTGGGAATAGGTTTCCACCTATGACGTTTTTGGGGTGGACACAAACATTCAGTCTCTAGCAGGTAGTCATTAGCACTGACTGAGCACTTGAAATGTGGCTAGTGTGACTGAGGGACTGAATTTTAATTGTATTTAATTTTAATTAATTAAAATTTAAATAGCCACATATGATTACTAGCTATGATACTGGACAGCACAGCTCCAGACCCTTGGAGACCTTGGTGCAGCCCCGCTGCTGCCCCCGGCCCACTGGTCTCCCAGCAAGCTGAATGCAAACATCGTGACTGAATTGTCTTCTTACATCTTCTCTCCCCCGGAGCAACTCTGCCTCCCTGCTGTGTCACGCTCTGAGCTCATCCTGGAAAAAACCTTCCACCAAAAATTGTGGGATCAACATCTGCTTGTGCCAAGGGCTTAACCCTGGGTGATTTCATGTGTCTTCTCAACAACCTTGTGTAGTGGGTCCATGATTAGTCCCATTTTATGGTAAAGAAAAGAAGGGCTCAGCAACTGACCTCTTCTAAGTCACACAGCTGGTAAATGTCTGGGCCAGATTTGGAGCCCAGGTATCTCTGTTCCAAAAGCCCATGCTTTCTCCTGTGCAGCGTATTCAGAGGCCAGTTTGGGGTGGATCTCCATTATAACTGCTAACCTGATGACCCCAAAGATGCTGTTCTCACCCTCTGTCTTAGTGGACATGGATTCAAATGCAAGTGGATAAACTTGGGAGGTGAAGACAGTACAGGGAGTGAGGAAGTAAGATAGGTAGGGGAAGACAGCTAATAAAGGGTGCATGATCCTGCTAGTTCCCAGCCGGTGAAACTGTAGGAAGCTGCATAGCATACCACAGGCTTATCCACTCAAGGGACGAGGGAGCCAGGGTATTTATCAACCTACTCTCACTGCTCCTTGGTTGAGAGCTGCCCTGGGGGTATGTGGGTGGCCCCTCTGTCCTGCCAGACAGGTGGACAAAGTGGATGCAATGGCCAGAGAAAGTCCTCAGGCAAAGAAGTGGCAGTTGGCAGCGAAAACAGAGTATCGTGCATGTCCATGACACTTGCAAAGATCCTGGGGTCACTGTGTCTCAGCAGCCTAGGTTCATCAGAAGGTAAGGTGGTGCTTTTCCTGGGTCCAAAGGTCTCTATTACCCTTAGGGAACAGAGTTGCCTTATAAGGGGTTTAGCCATTAACAAAGCAGATGGGTGCTTTGCTGGTGATCTTCGAAAATGGGAATCTATTTGCAATTCAGAAAGGGGGGGGGTGCTAGGGATCTTTGCATATGTATAAAGGAGGTGTTTTCTAAGAATCTTCATGGTGTAAATAAGGTTTAGGTACATCTTTAAACCTACTTTGTGAGCATTCCCAAGGTCTTTAGAAATGCTTGTCAGCATATAAACAACTCCTGGATTACAAATTAGTCTTCTATTTCACTAAAGCATGCCCCCTAATCACTAATCACAGGCAACCCTTAGCTTAGTTTGAGTAGCTGCAAGCACTTGAAAAAAATGTGGGTTTTTGTGTATATTCCATAATGCAGATTTGGTTCTAAAGCCAGCATGACCTCTGCATTCTGAATTCGAGTTGGAGCACAGCCCTTTTGACCAGATCATCTTGCCTGTTAAATTGTCCAGATTTAGTTTTTTCCCCAGGTTTTAATGGAGTCAGTAGCTATAGTAAAGTCTTATTAGACATTTCATCCTGGGTTCTTACTTCTTGCTGCCCTCTATCTGGAAACTAGCATTTATTTAGCATCTATTAAGTGTCCGGCTCTCAATTAGTCTCTCTTAGCCCATTTCATCCTGGTTGCAACCTTGCAAGGGTGGTATTTGCGCTGCTCTTTTGCAGTGAGCCCCCCACCCTCGCCCCGGGGAAATGGGCAGGAAGATTTCAGGGCATGTCCATGGGATAAAGCGTGCTAGATATTTGGGTATTAGCCCACTGGTCCTCAACCTGGGATGTACAGTAGAGTCACTTGGACAGCTTAAAAAAAAAAAAAAAAAAGCCCATAAAACTGATGCCCAGGATGCCCCCAGACCAATGAAGTCAGCGTGTCTGGAAGTAGAGCCTGGGGCAGGGATTTCAAAGCTGAGAATCACAGAATCAGAGAGCACAGGGCCTCTTTTTCAGTGCTGGGTCCTAACATCGATGTAGGGGAATGCACAAGGACCCCAGAGCCGGGAGGACCTGGGGTGAAATCTTGGCTCTGCTACATATTAGTTGTGATATCAGACAAGGTCACTGGGAATCCTCCTTTTGAACTGATGATGATAATATTCATAATAATAATTAATAATAAGACTTGACTTGCAGGGTTGTCCCGAGGACCCACTGGGATGCTCAGGCACCCAGGAGGCCCGAACGCTGATGGCCCTCTCATTAAGTGTCACGGCACCAACCTCCTCCGGGTTTGGCCGAGGTGGCCCAGCTCTCGGCCTGCAGGGAAGCCTGTGGCTGAGCCCGAGTCCCCGCGCTGGCCACCGCTTTGGAAGCTGCCCCCTTTGCCGGTGCCCGAGCCGTGCTCAGCCGTGCCCATCCTCTCCCGAGGAGGATGGTATCGACATTTCAAAACAGTTTAATTATTCTGTGGCTGCCTGGCTATTAGCTGCGACAAGAGAGCTCAGGGCTATTTTTCAGCATTAATTTTCCATTTGAAATGAATTCCTTTTGGTTACACTTTTTAAATGTTTCTTTTAATTAGACGCAATTACTTCAGAAGAATTGCTTTTATTCCTCAGCCTGAGATCCCAGTGATAAAGTCGCTATCTGGCCCCACCGAACGGCCGGGACGGCTCATTTAGTCGCCGCACTAAAGTATATTGAACTAGGAAATTATACAGCGAATCAACTATTAATTCCTTTTATGATCACTCACTCTAACATCTTGAATGAGATCTTCAGGGGGAAATTTAGTCACAATAGAGATCATTGTTCTCCACCTCCAGCCGCCAGCCCAGTGTGGGGGGCCTGGCAGCTGGGGGGCTGCCCTGGCTCTCGCGTGATGTGGGGGGGCAGGATGGCACAAGGGCTCCTGGCTCTCCTGAGGTTTGGGGGCTGGGGACAGCGTGGGGCCAGTGTAGCTAAAGCCCCTTGGCCAGGCTGGAGGGGGTGCCCCTGGGCCCCACGCACAGGGAGGGGGCTGTGGCTACGCAGAGGGACCATACAGACAAGCGCTCCCGCGGAAGGATGCATATTTTGAGGATTCCTTGGGTTGTTCAGTGTTCCTGGAGGGAGCCTGGGAGTCAGTAGGTGGCACTCTTCCCTCTGTGTTGGTAACTTGGCCGGGGCCGATGGAAGGCCCTGGAAGAGCTTTTGCAGCCTGAGTCAGAAGAACCCTTTCTTTAGAGGATTTGAGCCCGAATCGCTCTTAACAGATGGGGAAACTGAGGCACAGAGTGGTACACAGTCACATGCAGACCAAGGCTGAACCAGGTCTCTTGCTCCCTGGCCAGGTATCTGAATATGGCCCCTGGGATTTTCTTGGGGTGGCAAGCTTCCCCGACAGTCCTGGTGGCTTCTCCTGGAGGGGGTGGTGGCGGTGAAGGCTATAGCTCTACTCACCTCGGGCTAGTCTGCCACCTGTGAACACCTGCCAGATGAGGTAGGGCTGGGCAGGAGCACAGGGTGTCCCTCTGCCCTTGCAAACCATGGGGCTGCAGGGGCTTGGGGCTGGGTGGGGCGGAGGAGGGCCCGGAGGCTGGCCGTGACCACAGGGCAGTCATCTCTGCCTTCACAAACCATACTGGCCACCAGCTCTAAGCTAGGCCCTGGGGTGGTGGTTGGAGGGATAGGACAAGCACAGCCCCTGACCTCTAGAAGACATTCACCCCAAATCACAACATGGTGAATGTGTGGTAGTTCTCACGGAGGAGCTGGGCTTTGAAGGATGGCTAGGAGTTTGCAGGGGAAAGGGCCTTCTGGGTAGAAGGCACTGCAAGCTCAAAGGTGTGGAGATGTGAAAGCAAGAAGGTTGGGTGCATGTGGGGTGGGTGGGGGAGCAGCAGGAAGTCTGCATGTGACTGCCCACCTAGGCCTTGGGTGCCATGCTGGGGAATTTGGACTTTATCCCGAGGGCAGTGGGGAGCCACAGAGGATTTCCAGCAGGGAGGAGACATGGTCAGATTTGTGATCTTGACAGACTGAGCTGGCTACTCTGTGGCAGATATAACGGAGGATTTGCGAGAACAGGCTGGGAGGAGACCCGCTGGGAAGCTCTCCCCACTGTCCAGGAGAGAGGCAAACATGGCATGCATGAGGACAGGGCCGGGGGATGCGGCAAGGCAGGCACCGTTGAGGTTTCGAGCAGGGCTGCCTTATGCCTTCTGTGGGCTCTAGACACTTCTGCCTCTGTGGGCCCCTCCCCCAGTAATATATTTTCAGGGGTCCTAAAAATCTTGTTTCTGATGAGAGAAAAAAAAGTGACACATTTTTGTCTCCTCTAAAAGTTATTTTTTTCTGATTTTAATTAATTTTAAGAAACAATTTTTTAAAAGATCTTATTTATTTGAGAGAGAGAGAGAGAGAGAGAGAGAGAGAGAGAGAGCATTGGTGGGGGGAGGGGCAGAGGGACAAGCAGACTCCTCACTGAGCGGGGAGCATGATGCGGGGCTCGATCCCAGGACCCTGAGATCATGACCTGAGCCAAAGTCAGATGCTTAACCAACTGAGCCACCCAGGCACCCATTTTTTCCTGGATTTAAAAGAAATGTAAAAATATGGTGTATACACACAATGGAATACTACTCAGCCTTAAAAAAAGAAGGAACTCCTGCCGTATGACAACATGATGACCCTTGGGGACGTTATGCTAAGTGACATAGGCCAGTCACAGGAAGATAAATATTGCATGATTCTACTTATAAGAGGTATCTAAAATAGTCAAATTCATAGAATCAAAGTACCGAATGGTGGTTGCCAGGGGCTGGGGGAGGGAGAAATGAGGAATTATTATTCAAAGGGCATAAAGTTTCAGTTAAGTACACCTTAAGTTTATACGATGTTATATATCAAATATATTTCAATAAAAAGTTTCAGGTCAGATGAATAGGCTCCAGAGATCCACTGTACAACATTGTACCTATTGTCAATAATGTATTGTAAGCTTAAAAATTTGTTCAGGGTAGATCTCATGTTAGTGTTATTACCACAGTAAAATAAGATGAAAAGAAATTAAAACGTTTTTTGGTCCCTAAAATATCGATGCTCCTGAGCCTAATGGAGAAGTTGGTGCTGGTTTTGAGGAAGAACAGATCTTGTGCTTTGTGGGGAAGGGAGGGTGTGAGAGCCTGCTTCCCCTCTTCCTCCTTCAGCCCCTCCCCCATTACCTGGTGCCCTGGAGGGTAATACTAATGACTATGATGACCACTTATTGAGCACTTACTATGTCCAAAGCATTTTATTTTATTTTATTTTATTTTTTAAAGATTTTATTTATTTATTTGACAGAGAGAGAGAGACAGCGAGAGAGGGAACACAAGCAGGGGGCGTGGGAGAGGGAGAAGCAGGCTTCCTGCTGAGCAGGGAGCCCGATGTGGGGCTCGATCCCAGGACCCCAGGATCATGACCTGAGCAGAAGGCAGACGCTTAACGACTGAGCCACCCAGGCGCCCCAAGTCCAAAGCATTCTATGTGCCATATTCCCTTTACAGCCCACCATAGTTCTTTGAGGTTGGGATGAATATTCTCCCCATTTGGTAGATGAGGAAACCAAGGCCACACAACAATAGGGGGTGGGGAGGGCTGCAGTGGGGATGGGAGAGATGGAGGGGAAGGAAGATGAACCAGTCACGGCAGGCAGAAGCTGCTGGAAAACAGCTGGAGACCTCTGCAAGCACCTTCCAGGATGATCTCATCAGCTCATCGTCTGGGCTTCTGTGCCCCTGTTCTTGTGGTGAGACCACCGCCTGGGTCAGGCCAGCAGCCGCAGGTGCTGTGGGGTGGCCCTGCCAGCTCGGGAGGCCCAGGACACTTCCCCAACACCTCCCAATCTCCTCGGCCTGAGAGCAACAGAGGCAGCCAGAGATTGGAATCTCAGTGTTGGGCTGTCTTGGTCCTGTCTTGCTGTCCCCCACTCCTCCAGGATCGGCCTGGGCTTTATTTCTATCTGAGGAGGAGGTGGGCGCCTGGTGTGGAGTTCCTGCTCTAGAATCATCCCAGCAAAATCTCTCTCGAGTTTGTGTGGGGGAGAGGAGGGTGGTCTGCAGGAGACATGGTCACTGTTCAGACTAGTTTCCTTTCTGTCTCCAAGTATCTTGCAACGGGCTGAAGGCTTGCCCCCTACCCTGTCATGTGTTGATGCCTAAATCCCCAGTGTTTGGGTATTTGGAGGTGGGGCCTCTGGGAGGAAATTTGTCCGCAAGGGTTGAGCCCTTATGAATGGGATCAGTGCCCTTACAAGGTAATGAAGAGATCAGAGCTCTCTTGCTCTCCATCATGTGGGGATATGACAAGAAGATGGCCATTGATAAACTGGGCAGAGGGCCCTCACCAAGAACCGGACCACGCTGACATCCTGATCTCAGACTTCAGCCTCCATCACCGTGAGAATTTTCAGCCACCCCGTCTGTGGTATTCTCTTGCAGCAGTCTGACCTAAGACATAGCCCTTTCACGAGGTTCCGAAACACTGGTCCTGGCCAGGATATCCTGCCTCACGGGGAGCCACAGGCCATCTCTCAGAGCCCTGGAGTCAGGCCCGTGGCTGGCTGAAGGGAAGGAGCAACTCCTTCCCATGCACTCACCGTGGCAAGCAAAGCATGGTGCCATGAGGGCAACCATTTCATGGGACACGGGACTTCCTGTGCTAACATCAGGACAGTCCTGGCAAACTGGGATGGCTTGTCACCCTAGGCTGTCCGTGTGTGATTGGAACACAGACACATTGATAATTTCTCTGCTAAAGACACCAGCTAGTTATCACCTTGTCTTGGAATAATCTTCATCCTGTAGCACGTTTCCGGGGAGCCAAGTTGACCGGTTCAGCCACTTGGGTTGGCTGGGTTGACTGGCTAATTAAAACACCTTTAGATATGAGTCACAGGCTTCCAAATGAGCTGAGTTCCACAATTTTCACAAAAGAAAAATGCATGACATGTTAGGGCAGTTAATCATTAGTTAGATGATTTTAAGCAGTTCAAAAACTGAACTGAAGGTTTTTTAAAAATTTTATTTTTTTAATGAATGCTGGCTTTAGAAAGCAAATATCTGGGTAGGAAAAACGGATGAATGTTAAGATTTTTTTTTTTTGAAGATTTTATTTATTTATTTTGAGAGAAAGTGTGCAAGAACAGGGAGGGAGGGGCAGGCGGAGAGGGAGAGGCAGACTCCTAGCTGAACAGGGACACCCTCCCCCCACCAGACCACGTGGGGCTTGATCCTAGGACCCCGGGGTCATGACCTGAGCTGAAGGCAGATGCTTAACCGACTGAGCCACCCAGGTGCTCTGTGAGATGTTAAAATATTATGATTGAAAGAGAACCATACAATGGAAGTATCACCCAAGTGTGAGAGGTGCCTGCAATGTTATTGTTTGGAAAACGTAAGGTGAGGTGGGGCACAGAGCCCCACCCACCTGGGTTTGTCACTTAACAGGTGGGCAAAAATCCTCAATCTCTTTGCGTCTTAGCTTCGTCATCTGTAAAATAGATTTAATGAGTGTTGGGTTGTTCTGAGGATCAAACACGATCAGTAATGTACAGTTCCTGGCACCTAGGAAGTCTTGATGAATGGAATCTAAATAAATAAATAAATAAATAATTTTTTAAAGTAAACTCTCTGCCCAACACGGGGCTTGAACTCACGACCCTGAGATCAAGAGTTACATGCTCTATTTGTTAACGAAAAAAGCCAATACAAATGATCAGAGTGAGTTGGGTCCGGAAGAGTTCAAATGGTCAACGGACTCACTTTCTCTGAGCCAGGAGTTTGTGCACTGGAGAGTTCGCTGGCATCACCCGGGTCGGGGTGGGGGGTTGGGGCTGTTTGTACACAGACGCCTGAGTTCCAACCGCACAGTATTCGGATTCAGTAGGCCTGGGAAATCTGCTCCTGGCACGAGTTCCCAGGTGAGGTGCATTCGGACATCCGGGGCTCTGTTACAACATCGGGAGTTAAAGCCGGGAGAGGAGTCAGCGGAAACCCCCTGGTCACCAAACACCTGTCAGTTAAAATAGGAACCTGTGTGATGGGGAGGTGTGAGCTTTCACACGCTTCTACCCCTAGAAAGGGGCAGCTGGAGGCTGTTTTCTTCTTCGGCCTGGGAGAAAGAAGACGACTTTGATTAAAACCAAGTTTGTGAACGGCAGACGTTTAATGAGGGAGGGAAGGACGCACCCCCTTGAATTATTTTAAACCTTGCTCTAATTCAGTGGTTCTCCTACTGGGGTTCCCAGGCCAGCAGCATCAGCATCACCTCGTGAGAAACTAACATTTGTGGGGCCCGGCGATCGGTGTCTTCACACCCCGGCTCCCCCCGCCGCCCCGTGTCCGATTCTGGTGTGTGCGGAAGTTTGAGAATCGCCAGGAGAATCTCAAGGGTGTGTCACTTCTTTATACACAGAAAGCAGAGTCTCTCAGGTCGGTTCATCTCATTTAAGCAGAGAATTATAAAAAGCATGATGGGCTGATCATACTGCCAAAGCCCTTGGGGAAAGCATTGCAGATGCGGTTTCAGTCCCACCCGCTCATTAGTATCACCTGGGGAATGAAAACCCCGACTGCTGCCCAGGCTCTACCCTCAGATTCTCCTTGAACGTGTCCAGGGTGGGGCCTGAGCATCCTACTTTCACAAGCTACCCTGGTGATTCTAATGGGCTGGGAACCACCGTTCTGTGTGATCGTGGATCTGTTTAACGTCTGTCTGTCCCCAAGGGCTGGAAGCTACACAATGGCAGGGCCAGTGCATATTTGTTGAATCCAAAATGATTGACCAGAAGCTGACTGATGGAGCTGGCCTCCCTGCTGGAGGGAAAGGCACTTAGGAGGGGTGGGGGGGGGAGGCTGAAGCGTGTTCATAGAAAATCCATCAGCCCAGGCCAATAAACACAGGTGAAGGGAACAATGAACAATGCTGGAGAGGGGTCTCGAATGCCAGGTTGGGGAGTTTGGGCTTCTGCCTCTGGTTACCTTTTCTGGAATCATTATTTCTGTTGTCTCACCTCTTCCCTATTGGAGCTTGGCTTCAGGGTAGAGAAGGCTTTTGGGGGTGGTTTCTCTTACTGGTGCCTGCCCCGTTGTCCACTGAAGCCGGGGCAGAAACGAAACCCAAGCTCCAGCTGGACTCCTGAGAACACATGGGCCTTGGAAATCATAATAAGAGGAAACCATCTTCTTCATTAATTGATTAATGTAAATAAAGAAAGATCAGTACACCGATGCCGACCACATTAGAGTTAATTTGTACAGGCAATTAGCTGCGCTCCCTCCTTCATGCCAACTGCTTCAGACGTGCTTGTGTGTGCCCTGGGGGGCGTTGGTGGGTGCTTGGTTCAAGCCTGGCCCTGGTGAACCTTATTCTGGGCATCCTGATGCTCAAAAGGAGTCCTTGATCCCCCAGACGTGGGTTAGATACAAGCTCTGTGACCTTGGGTGACGTCTCTTGACTTCTCTGACCCTCAGTTTTCTCGTCTGTCCAATGGGGATAATTACACTGATCTCATGAAGGGGCTGTGAGCATTCAATGTGGAGATATATGTCCCAGGTCCTGGGGGATTAGGCCATCCCCCTCCTTCCAGTGTCCTTCCAAGGATGGCTCCTTTTTCAGGCCTGGTTGCCAGCCCTGGGCACTACTGCTCTGGCCAGAGATGCTCCTGTAGGGCCTCTGGGGACTGGGTCTGGTTCTTGCTCCCCCTCCTCCCGTCCTGACCGCATATCCATCCTCATTTGCACTCTGGGGCATCTCCGAGGCCTTCTGCTTCTACCCACCGCAATGCCTTCACTCCCAGGGAAGCTCTAATTGCCTCTCTCCAGCCCAGATCTCTCCTCACTCATCCAGATCCAAGGTTCTCAGCCCCAAAGCTGACTCCTCCATTTGTCCTGCCCCAACCCCCCAAATAGGTTCACTTTCTAGGCTCCTGATTTCTAATATCCTCTCCACCTTGGCTGTGAATCCAGCAGGTCCCACAGAAGCCACTGGGTGCTTTTCTCTCCGCTCACCCACCCACTGGCCCTGCAGAAAGATCCCCCTAATGTGACTTCTGCCTTGCTTCTCCACTCCACCCCGCCTACCCATTTCTGCCTTGTCTACCCCCATCTTCTCCCACCATGGATTCCTATCTTGGGCTATTCTCTCCTCCCAACTCCCATCCTCCACACCTTGGCTCACTGTTCTTTCTTTCCCCCAGTCATCTTCTTTCTTGAGTATTCCCATGTCAGGACATGGCCACTCCACCCACCAGTGGCTGAAGCCAGAGACTTGGGGGGGTCACAACTGACATTTCTCTTCCCCTCACCTGCCACATCCAATCAATAAGTCCTGTTAATTTTGTAGAGCTTTATTGAAGTATAACTGACATACAATAAACTGAATGTATTTAAAGTGTACAATCTGAAAAGTTTTCACATATTTATACACGTGGAAACCATCACCATATTTGAGACAATGAACATACCCATCACTCTCAAAAGTTTTCTCATGCTCCTTTGAAATACTCCCTCCTCTCTCTCCCTGTCTCTCTCCTCCCATCCCCAGTCAACCATGATCTGCTCTCTGTCACTATAGATTAGTTTGCTTTTCCTAGAATTTTATATAGACCCATCTGGGTTGTTGTGTGTATCTATAGTTCATTCCTTCTTATTTTTGAATAGTATTCTGTTGTATAAATATGTTACAACCGGTTTATCCATTCACCTGTTAATGGACATTTGGATTATTTCCAGTTTTTGGCTATTACAACTAATGCCGCCATGCACACTCCTGTGCAAGTGTTTGCACGGGCATATGCTTTCGTTTCTTTTGGGTAAATACGTAGGAGTGAAATGTCTGGATTGCTTATTGGTATAGGTTTAACTTCTTAAGAAAACTGCTGAACTTTGTCCAAAATGGTAGTACCATCTTACAGTCTTACCAGCATTGTTTTGAGAGTTCACTGTCACCCTTGTAATCCGTTATTCATTCAACAGCCGGGAGGAATTTTTATCAGGTCATTGTCATGCTCAACACCCTTTGATAGCTTCCCACTCTTCTTAAATAAAATGAATGAATGGAAACAACCCAAGTGTCTACTACAAAACCTATATGCAAATGCTCATAGCAGCACTGTTCATAATAGCCAAAACATAGGAACAACCCAAATGTCCATTGACTGGTGGGTAGACAAATAAAACGTGCTATAACCATAGAATGGAATATTATTCAGCCACAAAAAAGAATGAAGTACTGAGTCATGCTACAACATGGAGGGACCTTGAAAACATGATACTAATTGAAAGAAGCCAGACACAACAGACCACACGTTCTTATGACTCCATTTATATGAAATGTCGGGAAGGGGCAAATCCACAGAGACAGAAAGTAGATCAGTGGTTTCCAGGGGCTGGGGAAAGAGGGGAATGGGAAGGGACTGCTAATGTGTCTGAGGTTTCTTTTTGGGGTGATGGAAATGTTCTGGAATTAGAGAGTGGTAGTGGTTGCACAACCCTGAATTTACTAAAAACCACTACATTGTTAAACAATTAAAATGGGTAAATTGTATCATACATGAATTTTATTTCTGTAAAAATCCTAGAACTAAATGTGAAATCTAAAACTATAAAAGCTTTTTTTTTCTTTTTTTTTTTTACCATGGCCCACAGGCCTGCATGCTCTTTTTCTATTCTTTTTCTCAACTTCCTTTCTGATTTTATCCCCTGCCATCAAATTTCCCCTTGCTTTCTGGCCTTTTTTGACTTCTTGGGAATGTGTTCTGCTCCTTTTTACCAAAGGACCTTTGTATATATTACTCCCTCTGGTTTTAAAGCTCCCTCCCCACTTTTGCACTCTTATGTGTCTAGGACTTAACTAATTTTTCTGTTTGATGTTTCTTTTTCAGAGAGTTTGACACTCTTACCCTCTCTTATCTACTTTGTCTTTTTTTAATAGCCTATCTTCCTGGGGCGCCTGGGTGGCTCAGTCGTTAAGCGTCTGCCTTCGGCTCAGGTCATGGTCCCTGGGTCCTGGGATCGAGCCCCGCATCGGGCTCCCTGCTCGGCCAGGAGCCTGCTTCTCCCTCTTCCACTCCCCCTGCTCGTGTTCCCTCTCTCGTTGTGTCTCTCTCTCTCAAATAAATAAATCTTAAAAAAAAAATAGCCTATCTTCCTGTCTCATTATCTATCATCACATTCTATATTGGTCAGCTATTGCTGCGTAACAAAAAAAAAAAAAAAAGGGGGGGGGGACACCAAATCTCATCTCAGTGGTATTCAATAGTAAACATTTATCTCATTCATGAGATGGTGGCTCTGCTTTCATCCATCTCCTGGGACCAGCAGGCTAGCTAGGGTATGTTCTCATGGTTCTGGCTGAGTGTAAGAGGACAAACCTCATTGTGTAAGTGCATTCCAAATTCCTGCTTATGTCATGACTATTCACATTCCACTGGCCAAAATTTTGCCCCAAATCCATGGACAGGAGGACTGTTGTATGGTCAAATCTTGACGTAAAGAAGGGTGGGGACTTGGAGCCAATCTTTCAACCTACCCCATACACTTCAGTTGATCACATTGAATAACTGATGATTTCTTTCTCTTTATTTGATGATTTATTTCTTTATTTGATTATCTGTTATTTGTTTGTCTCCCCCTGGCCTGCATGCTTCCCGTGGGCACGGTATGCCTGGCCCATTTACAATTGTATTCCTCAGTGCTTAGCTTTGTACCTGGCACATATTAGACAATCAATATTTAAGTAATTGGTTGAATGAATGAATGAATGAATGAATGAAGTAACTTTCTTTCTCTTAGCCTCTTTTCCTTGCCTGTAAAATGGGGATTATAATCTTTAGATCACTGAGTTTTGGGGAGGATTCCATTTAAGTGAGGCTTTGTTATCTGGAAGGCCCTTAGGATTTGGTAGTTGAAGGTCCAGCTCAAACTTAAGGACCCACCCTGACCCAGGGAACCTTACTGTCTAAGGGCCCAGCACATCCTCCATCCCCTTCACTAGGGAGCACACTTCATGCTCCTTCTGTAGGCCAGTGAACTGCATCCGGGTTCCTGGAAGTCAGCATCCCCAGTCTGAGTACTCCCAGGTCCCCCTGCAGAACGGATGCCTTGACCCGCATAAGGAGCATCTGCTCCATGGCCAACCACTACAGCTCAATGCCTCTGCCAATGCCTCAGGCATGTGGAGGACGTTCTTTTCAGTATCATCTGCATCTGTCTAAGCAGAGGGCATCTTTAAAGGACAGGACACGTCACACCTATAAGGATGTCTTCCAATATTTTCCCCAGTATAACCTAATGGGCTGCACAAGAAGTCTTCTCTGGCCCAGGAACACTTGCTGAGGTGGGAGCCATGCTGGACTGGGGGCTTACTTGCCCAAGCCCTTCCCCCATCTCTGGCACACCTGGGAGCAGCAAGCCCTCCTTCCTGCTGGATAAGGTCAAGGGCCTCTCTGACCTAGCCAGCCTACTCATAACCCCTCCATCTGGGCTGCAGGGTCTCATCTTCTCTGGCCTTTACATCACTGATGACCTTTTTTCTTTCCTGTGGCTTGAAAATCATCATTGAAACGAACTTTCGTTGGCAATGTTCTTGGATCCAGGCCCTGCGCTGGGCCCTTTGACAAGCCTCATTCAATCCTCCCCACAACCTCAAGAGGTAGACAGCTTTATTATCTGCACTTTACAAATGACGAGACTGAGGTTCAAGTGGCTTGTTTGAGGCGATGCTCGTCTCTGTTCCTTCCCATGGAGACTCGCGTGTTTGGAGACTGGAACTCTCACCACACTAGGGGCTGCTGGTTCCACCGCATCCTTGCTGTTCTGGAGGGCTATCTGCAGGGCTTGGGGACAGCATGGTTTTCCAGAATCCCAGGGCTTCATTGGCTACAGGGGAAGAGGAGGCAACCCACCTCCAGGGACTGTTTCTAGGCAGTGAGCTTGAACTTACTTTATTCATATATCACAGAGGCCAAGACACGCCGAGTCTGGGCTCTGGATCTCTCAGAAACACTCAGCCACCTCTGCTGCTGCAGAACTCATGTTTTTAGAGGATTTTTGAAAAAAAATTCCTAATGTGAAAGAAAAAAGCTACGTGATAAAAAAAAACCATCTGAGAGGCAGCCGCTACCATCTGCTGTGCATGCAGCTGTTTTTCGATCGCAGACCCCACCCCCCCGCCACTTCCCCTGATTAGCTTGGGGAGGGCTCCAGGCCCAAGGCTGGTGTGTTGGACTGGACCCAACACTTCTGAGCAGGAAGCCTGAGGCACCCATGCAAAGTGCTTTGAGAACCCCCATCCTGAGCCCAGCTCACCTCTCAGCTCCATAACTGCATGCTCTTGACTTAACATAGTCAAGCCATAATTCTTCCATCTGTAAAATGGCATAATATTTGCATGTGCCATTGACACAGAGAACTCGCGCACAAGGACTAGATCTTGCTTTTGAGTATAAAGCAAAACCTCCACCTGCTTTCAGGTCTCTGAACCACATGGGTCCATCATTCATTCCCCTAATGTAAGTGACAGAGAGAGTGGAGATCTATTTTCACCACTACCATTTGGGCAGCTTCCTGCTGAAGGAAGAGGAGGCCACAGACAGTGAAAATGGTGATCACTTTTCTTGGCTGGATCTCCTCTGTCTGGAGGGCGGTCTTGTTGGAAGGCTCAGTTGCAGATGTGCACCCAGTGGGTGAGCTCAAGGAGGCTAAAGAGTACTCTTTTTGAATTGGGGAGCTTTCAGAAGACCCAGAATCCAGGCTCAGCATGTCAGCATGCTGGGGTCTTAGGTTCTGGGACATATGGTTACAGAGAGCTCAAGCCCCCTTTAGCCAGCCTCTGTGTTCCTTCCCCAGGCTCTCAGTGACAGGTACCATGGCAGCCTGTGCCTCATAGATATAAGAGTTGACCATGGCAGAGAGGATGTCTACAAAGCACAGGAGCGGAATGGGATCTGATTACAGAGTAGGAGTCTCCTAACCTCATAGGGAGAAGGAGGACTGAGCAAATAGAATGACACTTGGGGAAGCTCTTGGCACAATGACTGGGTCAGAGGAGTTGCTTGATGAATGCTAGCTATTTATATCATTATTATTATTATCCTTAGCATTGGTTAGTATTCTTGTTGTTACTGTCTTCATCATTTTTAGGAGTGGCAAGGTGAGGTAGAGGTGGCTAGCTGGCCACCAAAAATTTATGCTTCTTCTGTCACTGAATAGAGTTGGTGCTTGGAGCAGCTGTCCAGAGAGGGACTAAATTTCCCAGACTCCCTTGCATCTAGGTATGCCTATATGACTAGTTCTCATCAGTGGGCTGGCTACCAGCAGAAATACTTCGTGTCAGTTTTAGGCCCCCTGGAGTTAAGAAGTGGCTCTGCCTTCTCCAAGCTCTTCTTCCACCTCCTGGCTAGAAGCTGAGGACTTTTCTGTGTGCCATGGATCATTTGGTAGACTAGTGATGCTTATGGACCCCTACTCAGCATAATGATTTTCATTGCATGAAGTAAAATCCATAGGATTATAAAGGAAACCAATTATATTGAAACAGAGTTCTCTCCAAGGACTCCTTGGGGTTTGTGGACCCAGGTTAAATCTGCTAGAGCAGGGTTTCTCTGTGGCATCAATACTGACATTTTGGACTGGATACGTTTTTGCTGTGGGGCTGTCCTGTGCACGGTAGGATGTTTCGCAGCAACTCTGGCCTCTACCTACTAGATGCCGTAGCACTCTCTTCCCCAGGCAGGACAATCGAATGTCTTTCCAGGCTTTGAAAATGTCCTTGGAAGTGGAGGTAGGGGGACACAATCACTTCAAATTGAGAACCACTGTGCTAGAGGATGATGGGGCCACAAAGAGGAAGGAACTTGGGTCTGAGGCTTACCATAAGGAGGCAAGCTGCCCATTGACCAGTGAAACCTGCACTGGACTATTGCATGGGTGGGATTATTATGTTGAATCACTAAAACGTGAAAGGAAGAAGTGTACAGTGGACATCATATACCCATCATGTAGACTCTACAATTAACATTTTGTCTATTTGCTTTATAATATATTTGTCCAGATTGATGGAGTTTTTACATATGTATATCTCTGGTGAATATACAGAATACTTCCATCACCTCAGGAAGTTCCCTTAAGTCCTTTTCTAGACAATACCCATTCCCCCACCACCCATTTAGACTTTGATCACCACACATTAGTTTTGCCTGTTCTTGAATTGCATGGGATTCAATCATATGATATGTACTATGCTATGTCTGACTTCTTTCCCTCAGTGTAATGGTCTTAAGATCCACCTGCATTGCTGTGTGTATTAATAGCTTTTTTCTTTCTTTTATTGCTGTGTAGTGTTTCTTTGTATGGATATACCACAATTTGTTCTTCCATTCTCTTACTGATGAGTGTTTGGATTGTCGCCAGTGTTTGGCTATTATGAATGAAGTCATTATGAACATCTTTATGGATATATGTGCTAACTTCCCAGGGATAAATACCCAGGAATATATTTGCTAGACTCTGTGGTCCACTTGACACCCAGCCATGTGTGTATTCCAATTGTTCTCATCCTTGCCAACACTTAGTGTTGTCAATTCTTAAAATTTTAGTATAATTACGTGTTGAATTGAAATTGTGGTGTGTGCTACATAGGAGAAGCTGTGGGGGGGGGCGGTCAGGGGCTATGCTGGTAAAGTGATTGGAGAGGGAACAGCTTTAGTAGAGGTTTGGAGGGTGGAGGGAACATGAGATGTTGGAAGCAAGAGGCCAGTGTGGCTGGAGAATGAAGCACAAGGAGCAGAGTGAGGGGAGGTGAGATTGCTGGGGTTGTAGGAGCCAGACTAGGGAGGGCCTTGAAGGCTAAGGCAAAGAGGTTTGTCTTTCTCATTGAATAAAGGGTCTCACTGAGTAAAGGTGGGAATGTAAAATGGTAACCCACCTTGGAAAACAGTTGGCAGTCCCTCAAGTGGTGAAACACAGAGCTTCTGTATAATCCAGCAATTCTATTCCTAGGTAGATATCCAAGAGAAATGAAAATGTATCATCACATAAACTTGTATACATATATTTGCATCAACAGTATTCAGAATAGCCCCAAATGGAAATTACCCCAAAGTCCATCAGCTGATGAACAAACTGGCATATCCTTACAGTGGAATAGTATTTAGCCATAAAAAGAGTGACGTACTGATACATGCTACAACACAGAGGGACCTTGAAAACATTACGGTAACTGAAAGAACCAGTCACAAAAAGACCACTTACTGTATGATTCCATTTATATGAAATGTCCATGATGGGCAAATCCATAGAGATGGAAAGTAGATCAGTGGTTTTCAGGCTGTGTGTGAGGTGGCCGGGGAGTGACAGCTAAGGGGCGAGGGGATTCTTTTGGGCGTGATTAAAATGTTCTAACACTGATTGTTGTCATGGCTGCACAACTCTGTGAATATTTTAAAAACCATTCAATGGTTGAATAGTATGGTATATATGAATTATATCTCTATAAAGCTATTAAAAACCAAGCAAACTAAAACAGTGAAGGGAAACTCCATTTAATGGCTTTAAACAGAAGAATGACATGATCTTATGTTTTTAAAGCACTCCGACAGCTGTGTGGACTAGGGGACAGGGATGGAATCAGGAAGCAAGTTAGGAGAATGTTGTGAGTGCAGTACAAGGTCTTGGACTAGGCTGTGGCAGTGAAGAAGGGGAGACGATTTTGATGCCCCATGGGTCTGAGTCCTGCTTGCAGGGCTGGAGTGAATGGTCTGGGGAGTCTGCACTGAGGGGTAGGGCCAGGTGGGGCATTCCCCAGAGATTAAAAAAAAAATTTTTTTTTAAATTATGTTATGTTAATCACCATACATTACATCATTAGTTTTTGATGTAGTGTTCCATGATTCATTGTTTGCGTGTAACACCCAGTGCTCCATGCAGAACGTGCCCTCTTTAATACCCATCACCAGGCTAACCCATCCTCCCACCCCCCTCCCTCCTAGAACCCTCAGTTTGTTTTCCAGGGTCCATCATCTCTCATGGTTCATTTCCCCCTCCGATTCCGCCCTTTCATTCTTTCCCTCCTGCTATCTTCTTCTTCTTCTTCTTTTTAAACATACAATGTATTATTTATTTTAGAGGTAAAAGACCTCAACAGTCTTGCTCCCCAGAGATATTAAAAAGAGACCACGACCAGGACAGGTGACCAGGATGTCACCAGCTCTTGTCTGCTGTCTTTCATGAGTGCCATGATGGGGTCTTGTGTTCCTTGGTGGGTGTCCCAGCCCACCTGTTGCATGGAACCGTCTCTATGTTATGTGGGGGATTTTAACTCCAAATGCAGAAAATTCTCAGACTCAGATGCAATTGCTCCTTATTCCCACTCTTAGCAGAATCTCCACCACTATCTCTGTGGCTCTGTTTATTTCGAATCTCAATGGTAAAAGAATCAAGAGGAACCTTTTCTTCCATCAGATGGTGAACAGGACCTGCCTCTAGTTACTTCCACTCAAGAATGAGGGCTCTCAAGATGTCCATCGACAGATGAATGGATAAAGAAGATGTGGTATATATATACAATGGAATATTATGCAGCCATCAAAAGGGATGAGATCTTGCCATTTACAACGACATGGATGGAACTGGAGGGTATTATGCTGAGCGAAATAAGTCAAACAGAGAAAGACATGCATCATATGACCTCACTGATATGAGGAATTCTTAATCTCAGGAAACAAACGAGGGTTCCTGGAGTGGGGGGTGGGGTGGGAGGGATGGGGTGACTGGGTGATAGACACTGGGGAGGGTATGTGCTCTGGTAAGCGCTGTGAATTGTGCAAGACAGTTGAATCTCAGATCTGTACTTCTGAAACAAATAATGCAATATATGTTAAGAAAAAAAAAAGAAGAAGAAGATAGCAGGAGGGGAAGAATGAGGGGGGGAAATCAGAGGGGTAGACGAACCATGAGAGATGATGGACTCTGAAAAACAAACTGAGGGTTCTAGAGGGGAGGGGGGTAGGAGGATGGGTTAGCCTGGTGGTGGGTATTGAGGAGGGCACGTTCTGCATGGAGCACTGGGTGTTATGCACAGACAATGACTCATGGAACACTATATCTAAAACTAATGATGTGATGTATGGGGATTAACATAACAATTAAAAAAGTAATAAAAATTGAAAACAACAACAACCCCCCCCCAAAAAAGAATGAGGGCTCTCTCCCTCCTTCCCTCTGATCTGTCTCATGTGTCTGCCTGCTGAACTGTCACCAACGGAAAGGGCTTGGTGCCCCAATCTTTTAGTGGGAAGATGAACCTCCAAACTGGATCCAACTTAAAAAAGTTTCCCCACTGTGCAGAGGGCATGGACCTCTGGTGTTTTGTGGGTATCACTCACTATGTCTGCATGTCTGACTCAGCCTCTGTCATGACCACTCACCTTAACCACACACAATCTACTTCCACTGACACCGCATCTCTCTAGGCGTTTAAGGGAGGCAAATTCTGGGGTTAAAAAGTGAGGGACACACTGGCTAAATAGACTTCACCTGTTTTTTCTTTGCAGGACTCCTCAGAACTGTTAATGTGCTAATGTGCATGGAGATCTCCAGTTCTGGGTCCATGGGATCTTTCTTCCTGGACCATGCTGTGCGACTCTGTTTTGTTGCTCACTCTCTGGGGAGGTAGACATTCATGTTGGGTGGACCCATGCTGGCAGATGCTGGTACCCAGTAGGGACAGGCTAAATCAGCAGCTCTTTTTTGAAAATGGGCCAAAGGCAGTTCATTTTTGTCCAGTCACAATTCCAGTTATACCAGGTTGGAGGTCTGTCTAGGGTACCTTGAGAGGGGAGAGGAGGGGGATTACCTTTCTCTGGGGAGTTCAGGGAAGGCTGAACTCTGGGCATCATGTTTGTTCTGGGTCTTGAATGATGCAAAAGCCTGTTTAGGGCAAATTAAAGTGAGGGGGGCATTCCAGACACAGAAAACAGTAAGTGCAAAGGTCCTGAGGTATGAAAAAGCATGGTGCATTTGGGAGAAGTGAAAAATTCAGTGTGATTAGAGAGGAGTGTTCTAGGGGTGGTGTGTCAGGAGACCAGACCAAGGAGAATAGGCTCAAGTCAAATCCAAAAGGGCTCTGGGTGTTAGGCCAAGAGATTTGATTCTTGGGCAAGAGGAACCAACAGAGGCTTCAAAAACTATTACTAATCCATTATAATGGGTTATACAGGCCTATGGTAAACAGTGAACAATGAACCTCTCTCCCTCTTTGTTCCCAGCTCCCAGAACCTTTTCCCCCTCTATGGAACCAAACATTGCAAAGACTGTCATCCTTCCAGAAGGATGCTCTGCATATATAAGTGTAGATGTATATGTGTCTATATCCTTAAAAAGCCCTCACAAAGAGCAGCATTCTAATCACACTGTTCAGCACTTTGCTTTTCTCACTTAACAATATATCTTGGAGATTGTTTCATATCCGTACATAAAGAGCTGCCTCATTCTTTTTTAACAGCCATAAAGATTTCCATTGTATGAATGTATGGCAATTTATTTAAGCAATCCCCTGTTGATGGACGTTCAGGCTGTCTCCAATCTTCTGTTATTATAAACCGTGCTGCAGTGAATAGCCTTGTACATCCAACTTTGCATACATATATGCAAGTATGGCTGTGGAATACATTCTAGAGCTGTAGAATTTATGGGTCAATGGGTATGTGCATCAAACATTTTGACAGAGAATGCTGAGTTGCCATTCAGCTCTCAAAGGCTGGTGGCTTCTCTGCACTCTGGTCAGTTTAGTGTGTGATCAAACACTTTGATCTTTGTTAATTCAATAAATAAAAAAATGGTTTCTCATTGTGGTTTTCATTTGTATTTCCTTTTTTAAAAGCCCAAGGTTAAACCCCTTTTTGCATGTTTGGAGGTGATTTAAGCTTTCTAACCTGAGAACTGCTTGTTCACATCCTTTGCCCATTTTTTATCGGATTGTTAGCCTTTTTTTCTTACTGGATTGTCAGCACACTGGTTAGAGTGGTGTAATTCCTGCCTGTTGGTAAATTTCCTCCAGCCCACGACCCATCCCTGCGGTTACACCTGTGCACACAAATATCCCTCCTCTGAGCTGAGGCGGCAGGGGCAGTGGCCAGGAATGGCGGAGGCTGGGAGAGTGGGGATTCTGGTTAGTTCCTCCACGGAGACGTGACTAATGGCATGGAGCAACTGTACTCCTTGGCAGAGGAGCAGACCCTCCCAGAAGCCTGTGACTGGTGCAGAGCCCCCTCCCTCTGCTCCCCACCAGCTCTCATCTTTTCTCCCTGGTCCAACCAATCCCATTCTCACTCCCCACGCCCCAGGAGTCCTCTCTGCTCAGCTTCCCCTTTCCAAATATTAGCACAGGCACAGCCCTGCCCCCCGTCACAGGCAGTGATTATATAGCAAATTAACCACAAGCTGTTCGGTCCTTGTCCGGTGGCAGTTGGGGAGATGCTACTCTGAGTAATGACTTGTGTAGTTGATGCTCTCATCTGTAATTTGCGTGTGCAATAAATGCAGAAATAAAAGCCCAATCCATATGAAAAAGGGACCAAGTAAAAGGAGCGGGGGTGGGGGAAGAAATCATGAATTTTGTGGACTGCATCTTACAGTCTGGTTTCAATTTCCTCTTGAGTAATGCAGCCATTGCCTACATTTGATTGATGGCTGTGTTTGCCTAAAGGATGGAGGCAGGCAGAAGGAGAGTCAGAGAGTGGGGCTTGAATCCTGACTTCTCAAAGTGTGTCTTTGAGTATAGGATTGTTATTCTCTGAGCCTCAGTTTCTTCATCTATAAAATGGGGATAATAATAATATGTCTCTCCAACCAGGTGTTACAGAGCCTGGATTCTGTAAGAAGGCAAATCCACAGCAAAATGTTCTTTTTCTTCCCTACCCCCTTCTCTCTCCTTCTCTCCCTCCCTCTCTCCTTTCCATCCACCATATCAGGTAGGGGTTTTAAAACTAAACTTTTTGTCTTGAGATAATTGTTGATTCATATGCAGTTGTAAGAAATAATACAGAGAAATCCTGTGTACCCTTTACCCATATTCCTGCAGTAGTAATATCTCCTAAAACTGTAGTACAATGTCACAGACAGGATATTGACAACTGGCACAATTTACAGATCTTACTAATATTTCCGCACTTTTATTTGTACTTATGTATGTGTGTATGTATTTAGTTTTGTACAGTTTTAACACATGTGTAGGTTAAGGTATTCACCACCACAGTCAAGATAGATCAGTTACCACAAGGATCTCTTATGTTGCCCTTTAATAACCATACCCACCTCCCTCCCATCCCCCAGACCCCAGTTTACAACTCCTGGCAACCACGAATCCATTCTTGATTTCTAACCCCTCCATCCCAAATCTTACATAAATGGAATCATACAGTATGCAACCTTTTGGGATTGGCTTTTTAAAAATTCAGCATAATTCCCTGGAGATTCATCCAGATTGTCTATCAATAATTCATTCCTTTTTAAAAAGTTTTATTTATTTAAGTAATCTCTACACCCCATCTGGGGCTCAAACTCACGACCCCCTCCTCCAAGTGAGCCAGCCATGTGCTCCTACAATTCATTCCTTCTTATTGATAAGTGGTATTCCATGCTGTGGATGTACCAGAGTTTATTCATCTATTGAAGGACATCAGGGTTGTTTCCAGTTTTGTGCTATTACTAGAAAAGCTGTCATGAACATTCATGTGTAGGTTTTCATATGGTTTCACATATGTATGAGTGTAAATTTTCCTTTCTCTGGGATAATTACCCAAGAGTACAATTGCTGGGTCATATGATAATTGTATGATTCATTTTTTAACAAACTAACGAATTGTTTTCCAGGATGGCTGTATCATTTTACAGTCCCACCAGCAATGTATGAGTGTTCCAGTTTCTCTGCATCCTTGCCAGCCTTTGGTGTTGTTACTATTTTTTGTTTTTGTAATTCTATAAGTTCCATTGTGGTTTTAATTTGCATTTTCCTAATGGCTAATGATGTTGAACATCTTTTCATGTGCTTATTTGCCACCTGTTTATTGTCTCCTGTGAAATGTCTCTTTGTATCTTTTACCCATTTTCTAATAGGATTATTTGCTTTTTAAAAAAATTTTTAAAAAAAGATTTTATTTATTTATTTGACAGAGAGAGACACAGTGAGAGAGGGAACACAAGCAGGGGGAGTGGGAGAGGACGAAGCAGGCTTCTCGTGGAGCAGGGAGCCCGATGCGGGGCTCCATCCCAGGACCCTGGGATCATGACCTGAGCCGAAGGCAGACTCTTAACGACTGAGCCACCCAGGTGCTCCAGATTGTTTGCTTTTTTTTTACCGAGGTTTTTTTTGAGCTCTCTTTTTAAAAATAACTGCTTTATTGAGATATAATTCACATATTATAAAATTCACTCTCTTGAAGGGTACAATCGAGTGGTGTTTAGTATATTAACAAAGTGTACATTGATCATCACTCTCTAATTTCAGAATAGTTCATCAACTCAGAATGAAACCCCATGCCCATTCATAGTCACTTTCTATTCCCTTTCCCCAGTCCCTGGCAAACACGAATCTATTTGCTGTCTCTGTAGATTTGCTTGTTCTGGATATTTCATATGAGTGGAATTATACCATATATGACTTTTGGTGTCTGACTTCTTTCATTTATCATAATGTTTTCAAGTTTCATTCATGTTGTAGCCTGCTTCAGAATTTCATCCTTTTCTATGGGTGAATAATATTCCATTATGAGGATCTATCACATTTTGTTTACCCATTCAACAGTGGGCAGACATTTGTGTTGTTTCCATTTTTGGGCTATGATGACTAATGCTGCCATGAATATCTGTGTGCACATTTTTGTGTCAACATGTTTTCAATTCTCTTATATATATACGTAGGAATGGAATTGCTGGGTCTTATGGAAACTCCATGTTTGGAGGAAATGCCAAACTGTTTCCCAGAGTGGATGCACCATTTTATATCCCCACTAGCGACGTCTGAGGGCTCAATACCTCCACATCCTCGCTAACATTTGTTATTCCATCTTTTTGATTACAGCCAGCTTAGAGGACATGAAGTAGTATCTCATTGCAGTTTTGATTTCCATTTCTCCAATGACTAATAATGTCACATAATGAACATCTTTTATGTGCTAATTGGCAATCTGTATATATTCTTTGGAGAAATGTCTATTCCAAATCTTGCCCATTTTTAAACTGGGTTATTTGTCTTTTTTGTTGTTGTTGAGTTGTAAGAGTTCTTTATGTATTCTGACCACAAGTCTCTTGTTGGAGATATGATTTGCAAATATTTTCTCCCATTCCATGGATTGTATTTTTACTTTCTTGATAGTGCCTTCTGGTACACAAAAGTTTTTAATTTTGATGAAATCCAAATTACCTATTTTTTCTTTGGTTGTTTGTGCTTTTGGTGTCACATCTAAGAAACCATTGCCTAATCCAAGGACATGAGGATTTACTCCTCCGTTTTCTTCCAAGACTGTTATGGATTTAGCTCTTACATTTAGGTCACTGATCAATTTTGAGTTAATTTTCATATAATGTGTGATAGGGGCCCGACTTCATTCTTTTGTATGTGGATACCCAGTTGTCCCAGCACTACTTTCTGAAAAGGCCATTCTTTCTCTATTGAATTGTCTTGGCATCATTCTTGAAAATAAATTGACTGTGAATGTAAGGGTTTATTTTTGGATTTTGAATTCTAGCTCATCGATCTATACTTCTATCCTTATGCCAGTACCATGATGTCCTGATTACTGTAGCTATATAGTACTTTTTGAAATTGGGAAGTGTGAGTCCTTCCATCTTGTTCTTCTTCTCCAAGATGATTTTGTCTATTCTATTGTTTTTGTCTCTTCTTGCATTTCCATATGTCTTCTAAGGGTCAGCTTGTCAATTTCTGCAAAAAAGGCAACTGAAATTTTTGGTAGGGATCCTATCGATCAATTTGAAGAGTATTGCCATCTTAATATTAAGTCTTACAATACATGAACATCAGCTATCTTTCTATTTATTTAGGTCTTTAACGTTTTTCAATGATATTCTTATAGTTTTTTTTTGAAAGATTTTATTTATTTATTTGAGACAGAGAGAATGAGAGAGAGAGAGCACATGAGAGGGGGGAGGGTCAGAGGGAGAAGCAAGCTCCTTGCTGAGCAGGGAGCCCGATGCGGGACTCGATCCCGGGACTCCAGGATCATGACCTGAGCCGAAGGCAGTTGCTTAACCAACTGAGCACACAGGCGCCCAATTCTTATAGTTTTCATTGTCTGGGTCTTGCACTTCTTTTGCTAGGTTTATTCCTAAGTATTTTATTCTTTTCGATGTTATCATAAATGGAATTTTTTTCTTAATTTCATTTCTGGATTGTTCATTGCAAGTGTATAGAAATACAATCTATTTTTGTATATTGATCTTGTATCCTATAAGATTACTGAACTCATTACTTTTTCGAACAAATTTTTAGTGGACTCTTCAGGATTTTCTACATGTAAGATCATGTTATCTGTAAATAGAGATAATTTTTTTTAAAGATTTTATTTATTTATTTGACAGAGAGATAGAGAGCACAAGTAGGCAGAGAGAGAGGGAGAAGCAGACTCTCCACTGAGCAGGGAGCCTGACGCGGGGCTCAATCCCAGGACCCCGGGATCATGACCTGAGCCGAAAGCAGCCACTTAACTGACTGAGCCACCTAGTCGCCCCTAAATAGAGATAATTTTACTTCTTGTTTTCCAATCTGGAAAATATGCCTTTTATTTCTGTCTGCCTTTTATTTCTTTTTCTTATTTAATGATCCTGGCTAGAACCTCTAGTACAATGCTGAAGAGAAATGGCAAGAGCAGGCATCCTTGTCTTGTTCCTGATTTTAGGAGGAAGACACCCAGTTTGTCACCATTGATTATGATGTGAGCTTTTTTTTTTTTTCTTATAGATGGCCATTATCAGATTGAAAATTTCAGTTATATTTCTTGTTTGTTAAGTATATTTTATTTTATTTTTTAATTAAGTATATTTTTAGTTTGTTAATAAAAGGGTACTGGATTTTTCAAATGTTTTTTATGCCTCTGTTGAGATGATCATATGGTTTTTGTCTTTGTCTTTTATTCTATTAATGTGGTATCGCATTGACCGATTTTTGTATGTTCAGTCAACCTTGCACTCTGGGATAAATGCCAGTTGGTCACATGTTGCTGAATTTGGCTCGCTAAATTTTTATTTTGTTGAGAATTTTGTTGTCTTACTCTTGAATTTTGAGAGTTCTTTTTATATTGTAGGTACTGGCCCTTTCAGGTAGGGTCAGGTCACAAACTAAATTGAATCAACTCTGGCTAACTCAAGCAAAACCAGGAATTTTATGGTGCAGCTGAAGTCAATAGGTTCAGCCCTGAGGATAGAGTCCAGTTATCAGGAATCAAAGACCAGTTGGATCATGGGGCCTCTGTCCTTTCTGTCCTTGCATCACCCATTTGAGACTCAGAGTCCTGGAAATGAGCATGATTGACGTGGCTGGGGTCACATGGCCAGGAAAGGTGGGATACCTTGAATGACGGTCCCAGAAATGCTGCATGCAATGAGGGCTGTGTGTTTCCCAAGGCAATATTCGGTTGTTGCTGTCAGAAGAAGAAATGAATACCTGGCTGGATCTGCCCAGTAGAAAGACTCTGCGATGCTGAGGCGCACATCTTGAAAGAGTTCAACCTTTCATAATAGTTGAGATTATGGTCTTTGAAATCACTGAACTAAGTCTGAGTCCTGGTGCTACCATTTTTGTTTGCAAGATCCCAAGTGAGTAACTGGGTCCCTCTGTGCCTTAGTTTGCTCAACTGTACGATTTATAGAGGCTTTGTCATAGGGTTGTTGTGAAGATCAAATGAGCGAATGGATGTAATGTGTTTAGCAGAGAGTGTGGGACAAATTGAAGTGCCAAATAAATGGCAGGTGTTATTAACAAATTTAAAACACTTCTACAGTATAGTAGCTAACTAGGGACTGGAGGAGAGGTGCCCACACCATGCCCTAAGAAAACAGAGGAGGTGGTATCAGGGAGGGCCGCCTGGATGTGGTGGGCTTTGAAGTCTTGATGGACTTGGAGGAGCAGCTATAGCTTTCTCCTGGAAATAGAGGTAGTGGTTTTAGCCAAAAACATGTGGGGAAGAGTTCTAGATGATATCAAGAGGTCAGTACCTCTGTCTTCCTCTTCCCCCACCCTCACATGAATCCCATGGGACTGAGGCATGGCCTCTAATTGGGTTGACTGAATCTTTCACCCAAGATTAGGCTGGCCCCCCCAGGCAATTCCCTACTAGAACTCAGCCTTTTCATTTAATAAAGGTAGACCCAAGCCCTACAGAGGGTCTAGGGAACCTAGTATCCATCTGAGTGGAAATTGATTTCTTTTTCATATAACATTAGTGGGACAGTGAAGTTTATCTTTTTTTTCATCAAACATCTAATGCCTTCCTATTATAAAATTAATATTTCTTAATAGGAAATGTAGAATATATATAAATATATATAAATATATATAAATACATAGAAAACATGTTTCCTCCCTACCCTCTATACATCTTTGTTTTTTTTTTTCACTTAACAATATATCTTGGAGATCATTCCTTATCACTGCATTATCTACAGCCATCCCATATTTCTTCACTGCTGCCCACCATGTCTTTTCATGGATGTACCATAATCTATTTAAAAAGTTTGTAGTAGTGGACAGCTAGCTTATTCACAAACTTTTACTATAAACAGAATGCTTTCATGAATAACCTTGTTCATGTATCTTTGTGCCCACATATCTGAGAATATCTGTGGAATAAATACCCACAGTGGACTTACATATTTAAAATCCGAATACATACTTCCAAAATGCCTTCCAAGGGTAAACCCCATGCACCTGTTTCCAACAACACTGTCTGCGTCTGTTTCCTCCAACTCTTATCGACAGCACGTCATTAAACATTTTGATCTTTGCCCATCTGAGAGATAGAAAGAGGTTTAAAATTGGGGTTTTATTTCTGAGTGAGGTTGACCATTCTTCCATGTGTTTAAAAGCCATTTGTATTTCTTTTTCTGGGAACTCTGTATTCTTATTCTTTTTTAAACCCAGTGTTCTGTTCCACCCCCCCCTTCATTGATTTGTGAGGACCTCTTTCTATAATAGAGAAATTAGTTCTCTATTTTATGTTGCTTATATTTTCCTCTGAATTCATCATTCTTCTTTTTTTCTTACTGTCATGTGGAGAGTTAAAAATTTTTTTAAAAGATTTTATTTATTTATTTGACAGAGAAAGACACAGTGAGAGAGGAAACACAAGCAGGGGGAGTGGGAGAGGGAGAAGCAGGCTTCTTGCTGAACAGGGAGCCCGATGCGGGGCTCGATACCAGGACCCTGGGATCATGACCTGAGCGGAAGGCAGATGCTTAACGACTGAGCCACCCAGGTGCCCCGAGAGTTAAAATTTTAAACATGTAGTTGAATCTCTCGATCTTTTCTTTTATTCAATGGCGCCTAGGTTTTGTGTCCAGAAGGCGACCCAAAAAGCCTTTCCCATTCTGAAGTTCCAAAAATTATCCCGTATTTTTTTCTAGTATTATTCTGATTTCATTTTTTATGGTTCAGAGTTTTGATACACACGGAATTTATTTTGGAATGAAGAGTGAGGAAGGCATCCAACTTGCTATTTTTTCCAGAAGCCCAGCCAGTTTTTTACAATTGAGTAATCCAAGAATGGATTATTTCTAAAGATGGCTTGAGTCTATTTAGTAATCCCAGTGGCCACAGGAAACCAACATAAGGTCATTCAGGGCCAGACAGTGAAACTCACCTGTTGCCTTTTTGCAGGGTGATTCTGGGCTGGTGTGCTATGGGCAGGTTGCTGTGAAATGTTTTAGATCAAGCAGAAAACAGTGTGGAAAGATGATATTATTTAGAATTCTGCAGAATTGCTTTTTAAAAGTTATAGTGTAGAGTTATGTCCTTGGCTCCTTTTGTGGATGTTACAAGAGCCTTCTGGAACCCTTGGCTGCCTTACCTGAAGGGCTATTTTGAGGCCATTAGCACAGTGGTTCTCAAGCAGAGGGTTTATTTGTTTCTGGTAAAAAAATTGGTCTAACTTATGTGCAAGTTATTTCACAATATTTGGGATATTTCCTATCCTAAAAAAGATAAGAAACAGAAAACAAACTGTTGGTTACATATAAATGAATAGAAGCACTGATGCAAAACACATTTTCACCATTATAACACTTTAAAATATCTGGTATAGGAAGTGGGCACCTTGCAGTGTATCAGGTTTGAAAGGCTCCTGAGGTTCTTGTTCCCACCAGATGATGTTGCCCATCAGGAAGGGTTACTTTATAAAATACTGGATTCTCGGTTATATTTGAGTTTCAGATAAAAAAAAAGAATAGTTTTTAGTATAAGTATGTCCCAAATATTGCATGGGACATACTTATACTTAACTACTATTCAATGTTTATTCATTGTGATATTATTCACTGTTTGAATTTTACTAGACATCCTGAATTTCAATTTCTAAACGTAACAACCCTACCCCAGAGGACATTTGACAATGTCTGGAGATATATATGGTTCTCTCAAATGAGGAGGGGTTGCTACGGGCACCTAGTGGGTAGAGGCCAGGGATGCTCTTAAATATCCTACAGTGTACAGGACAGAACCCCCCAAAACAAAAATTACCCAGCCCAAGATGTCAATAGTGTCAAAGCTGAGAATCATTTTAACTGGTCTCACACATTTCTCACAGTCTCTCATGAAGAACCCTCGAGTATGAAATTTCCTTTAGAATTAAAATGGAAGAAACCCTCAATTGAAGAATCGAGTCCCCCGAGGAGCTGGCTTTTTTCATTCTTTTACTAATGACAATAAGACCTAAGGAACTGATTTTATTCCCCTTTTCTCTTTGACTCTCAGGAAATTCAGACCAGATTAAAGGCCCATGCCGAAAGACCATGTGGGATCTTACTTGACTGCATACACATTTTACTTCCACATTTTGGACTTGCTATTCTGGGCTGATTTGCATTTCCCTGGTCCTAATTCTTGTTCTCTAATTCATTTTTCATAATTTCCTGTAAATCACTCAACTCCCTTGTGGGGTAAAGTGTGACACACACACACACACACGCACAAATAGACACATTCATATAAATATTTAAACATGGAGCTTACCAGACACTTGACAAGGCCCTGTACTGTGCCCATGGGAACCAGGTAGACAGATGGGGGCTGTCCCGTTCCTTCCCGGCTCTCCTGTAGGTCTCAGGCCCCGTGCTCCAAAACCAGAGCTGCCCTGAGGCTGGACTTCAGGTGCCGGGAGAGCGGACAGTGGCTTCCTCCACCTTGACGTTGGGAGGCAAGGAAGGTCTTTCCTGCTGCCCAGAAAATGAGGGGCCCTGGGCAGCGAGCCGGGCCGGGCCCTGCCACGGCCCACACAGACACACACACTGGGAAGAGATTGCATCTTCCCCCGGACCAGCGAGATTCTATAAACATAATCAAAATGTAATAGAAACTTTTTGGAAATGCTGTTATGAGGAGAAAGCATCAATCTTGATGGAACTCCGCTCAACAGGCTTTGCGGAGCTAATCAATCATGGTCAGGACTCGGCCTCCCCATCTGTCTGCGCCGGGGACCGCGCGGAGCTTGCCGGCTCCCTGGCTGGGGCTGCGTCCCCTCACCAGGCAATCCATCATGCGGCAGGGGGACGGCGGGAGCGGAATAATAGCACGCTAATAAACTAGGGGCTTTTTTCATTCCCAACTAATTTTTAGTAAATGAGCCCAATCCAGGCAGAGCAGGAAAAAGAGCCCGAGGAGATGGTGCTTCCGAGATGCGCCTCGCTGGCCGGGGACAATGGCTCCTGGGCCCGAGGGGAAGCGGAGAGCCAGCCCAGCCCAGGCACAACTGTCTCGGCTCAGCTGGGCTGGCTCTCCGCAGGGAGCAAAGGGGCCGAGTAACTTCGGGTGGGCGGCCGGGGGTTAACGGGGCGGGCCCACAGTGCTGATGCCCTGGGCCCCGGCTGCCATACCAGGCTTTGGTTTGGGCTTGAGCTTCCCAGGGAAGCCAAAAGCCAGAGTGCTAGGTCTGAGCAATGGGGCAAAGGGCCTGGCACAAGCAGTGAACCCCGGGATGAAGAGCAGAGAGCAAGGTGGCCTTAGACAGAGGGGCTGTGAATGATCAAAGGTGCCTGGTGCCCATTTTCATCTGGCAGTACCGCCTTGGGAGTGAAACTTCCACGTTACAGAGTAGGACAGGACCCAGAGCGGGATATTCTCATAGAGGCCTGTAATTTGGAGGACCATGTCCGTTTTTACTCATCCTTCTGTCTCTACCACTTTGCTTTGTGCATGGCACATCGTGAGCCCTTATAAATATTTGTTAAGTGAATACATGAATGTGAATTGTCCCTGAGATAGCAGATTTTGAAGATCTGTCTGATAATTTCCTTAAATTCTTTAAGTTCTTTTCCTAAAGTACATCATCAGATCAGTCCCTGGTTTCCTCCACCCAGGACTCAGTTTTGGACAGGACCGTTTGGAGAAGGCGTACATATTTATCATCTGTTGCTATGTAACAAGTTACCCCAAAACAAAGTGGCTTTAGACAACAATAAACCTATTATCTCTCGCAGTTGCTGTGGGCCAGGGATTCGGGAACTGCTTTCCCGGCACTGTTCCTAGCCCTGGTAAGTCTTTCTGGAGGTATGGTCATCAGTTCTTCACTGGGAATTTATGGATGGCTACAAAATTTTTTGACATTCCCCTCATCAAGAGATGAAGTCTATCTCTTCTCCCCTTGAATCTGGGCTGACTTGTAACTGATTTGGCCAAAAACGAATATGGAAGAAGTGCTGCCGTTCTGGGTTCTGGGTCTAGTTTTTAAAAGGACTGGCAACTTTCACCTTGGTCTCCTACAGCCTGAGCTGCCATCAAAGAAGAAGTCTGACCCCTCTTCTGGACACACTTTGTGGGCAGGCTCTGCGTCTTACACAGAGAAGGGGAGATGCCCAGCTGAGTCCAGCCTTCTAGTCCTCGCCGATGTCCAGACCTGGGAGTGATGCCATCTTGGACCCTCCAGCCTAGCCCAGATGGCTGAATCCCACCAAGTGAGCACAGTCAGTGCCACATAGAGCAAAAAACGGTCCAGATGAACCTTGCCACAAAATCATGGGACATAATAAAATGGTGGTTGTTTTAAGCCAGTAAGTATTGTGGTAGTTTGTTCAGAATCAAGAGATACTTGGAAGACACAGAATCCAAGGAAAGATCGTAGACTGTAGCTGGTCCAAATGCACATTCTGTGTTTGAAGAATTTCTGTTTTTTTTTTTTTCTTTCTAGACATCATTCAGTCTTTTGCTTAAATATCTAGAGGGGCAGGACAATTATCTCTGGAGTTAGTTCCTTCTATAGTACAATGGTTATAGATCTTCTCCCTTCGTCCTTCTCTCCCTCCATCTTCCTTTCCCTTTGCCGTTTTCCTTCCTTTCTTTTCTTCCCAGATAGTTCCTGGGGAGAGAATCAGAAAATGGTTCCCAGAGGAGGTGTGTTAGTTAGGTTTTCTGAGAAACAGAACCAACCAGAGAGACAGATGTGAGAGATTTATTAAAGGAATTGGCTCACATGATTATGGAGCCTGAAAAGTCCCACTCTCTGCATCTGCTAGCTGGAGAACCAGGAGATCTAGCAGTATAATTTGGTCCCAGGCTGAAGGCCTGAGGACCGAGGGGCTGCTGGTGTAAGTCTTAGAGTCCTGAGGCCTGAGAACCAGAAGCTCAATGTCTGAGGTGGGAAAAGATGGATGTCCCTGTCCCAGATCAAGAAGGGGGAGAGAGAGAGAGAGAGAAAGTTCACTCTTCCTTCCTTCACCTTTTGTTTCATTTGTGTCCCCAGTGGATTGGCTGAGGTCTGCCCACATTGGTGGGAGCAGATCTCTTTACTTAGTCTACTGAATCAAATACTAATGTCTTCCAGAAACACCCTCATGGATACACCCAGAAATAATGTTTTACCAGCTCTCTGGGCATCACTTAGCCTGGTCAAGTTGACACATAAAACTAGCTGTTACAGGGGGTGGTACCTGAGCTGGTTCTGGCTTAGAGCATAGGAGGTGAGCAGGCACATGGGAAGGAGCTTCTTCTGGGGGGCTGGTGTCGAGTGCAAGGTGTGGGGATGGTAACAGTGGGACACGAAGAGAGGAGAGGTAGTTATGGCCATATCACAATAGGCCTTAATGCCACTCAGGAGTTCAGATTCTAAGGCCAGGTGGAGCCGGAAGAGAGTTCCCCTTCAGAGGCCATCCTCTGGTTGCCGGGTGGGCGGTCAGGGCGGCAGCAGGGAGACCCGGTAGAGGTCGATTGGGTGAAAGATGGTGGCAGCTTGGACTGGGGTGGAGATGGCAGAGTTGCAGGAACGTGGGTGGTTTGGAAAGTGTAATGTGTGTTTACTGTATTACTTGAGAATATGTAATTCTGCTATAAAGGATAAGAAAAACAAATAGGACGGGATGCATCTTCTACAAAGTGTTTGGCATAGACCGTACATAAGATTGTCGCTTATGCAACAGACGCAAAACTTAGAGGATGTGTTAAGTACACACAATGAGTAAGCTTCAGAGACTCAGGCAGAATTCATAAGATGTGTTAAACGTAGATAGTAAGAATGTTAGCAACCTGCTAATCATAGATAGATTAAATGGCTTATATGGTAACACAAAGAAGACTACTGTAAATAGAAATGGGTGGAAAGATCAAGTCATGATGGTACCACCTCCAACAGGTCATCCCTAAATTGGCCACCCACTGGTGTTACCGATCCTGGGCTTGTTCTGTCCCCACATATGCTCTGTCCAAGAAAGGCAGATGAAACCCAGGGCTGTTCAGAGGTGAGTAGTAAAGCTGCAGCACTGGTTAGACGCACGTACTTGCCTTGTCTCTTCAACAGAGTATGTGTGTCATTGACCCCAGGCACCTTCCATCTGTTGAACGCCCTTGCTCCAACCTCAGCTCTGGTCTTCTGAACCACATAGCAGCAGGGCAGGCTGGGGTGGAAAGGAAAGAGCCAGGACATATGAATATTACATACCCCAGGGTTCCAGGGCCATTTGGCCATTCTCCTCACTTACACCCCATCTCAAATGTGTCAACCAACGTCATATCTTTTATTCTTGATTTATATTTATTTATTTTGCTTTGTGTCTTATTTGGTTTAACAAATGGCATGATTTGAGCACCTCAGTTTGGTCTGTGAGCTTTCTTGTTTTGTAGCCTGTTAGTTGCCTGGTAGTATTTTTGTGATGGGAGAAGGCAGATCATTGGCTGGGACAAGAGGGGTTATCAAGAGCTCTCTTGGGGTGCTTGGGTGGTTCAGATGGTTAAGTGTCTGCCTTCAGCTCAGGTCATGATCTCCAGGTCCTGGAATCGAGTCCCACATCGGGCTCCCTGTTCAGCGGGGAGTCTGTTTCTCCCTCTCCCTCTGCCTCTCCCCCTGCTTGTGCTCTGTCTCTCTCTCAAATGAATAAATAAAATCTTAAAAAAAAAAAAAAGAGCTCTTTTAAGCCAAGAGCCTCCATCTCTATCTGGAAGTACACATTTAAAAAAAAGATTTTATTTATTTATTTGAGAGAGAGAGTGAGAGCGAGAGAGCGAGAGCACGAGATGGGGGAGGGTCAGATGGAGAAGCAGGCGGGGAGCCTGTTGTAGAGACCTGATCCTGGGACTCTGGGATCATGACCTGAGCTGAAGGCAGTCACTTAACCAACTGAGCCACCAGGCACCCCACACATTTAAAAAAAAGATTTCATTTATTTATTAATTTGACAGAGAGAGAGAGAGAGAGAGAGCACAAGCAGGGGGAGTGGCAGGCAGAGGCAGAGGGAGAAGCAGGCTCCCCATGGAGCAGAGAGCCCGACGTGGGACTCGATCCCAAGACCCTGCCATCACCACCTGAGTGGAAGGCAGAAGCTCAACGGACTGAGCCACACAGGCGCCCCTGGGAAGTGTACATTTAATGCACCCAGAGAAGACTCTGGGCAGGGATGGGATTGCAGGAGAATCACCATCAGAGGCCCTGCCTCAGCTCTGTGGGTCTGGAGCATAGGAAGCCAAGACAAGCTATGCAAGCATTTTTAACGACCCTCCGTGCAGCGGATCCTTCTGCTAACATTTCATTGGCCAAAGCAAGTCACATGGCTTAGCCCAACCCCCAACAGGAAGAGTATTCGGCCCTAAAGAGGAAGGAAATTCCGACCCAGGCTCCAACATGGATGGACCTTGAGGACGCGACGTTGAGTGAAATAAGCCAGTCACAAAAGGACAAGTATGTATGATTCCACTTATATGAAGTACTTAGAGCGGTCAGATTCATAGAGACAGAAAATAGAGCAGTGGTTGCTAGGGGCTGGGTGAGGGAGGAATGGGGAGCGGTTGCTTGATTGATGTAGAGTTTCAGTTTTACAAGAGGAGAGAGTTCTGGAGTTTTGTCGCCCGGCGATGTGAACGTACTTAACGCTAATGAACTCTACAGTTAAAAATGGTTAAGTTGGTAATTTTGCTGTTGTTATTTAAAGAACTTTAATTCAAATAAAAAAGAAAATTCAATTTAAACACCAGGTGGTATAAAATAAGTGCAAAGACAAAAGTAATGTAGAGTCCACAATCCCACCACACAAGGATAGACTCTGTTGACCGCTGGAGTCCCTGCCGGACATTTCTTTGTACCTGAATATCCCATGGACGCATGTACTAATTTTCTTTAACAGAAAGAACACCGCTGTACATACACTACGGTGTTGGATTCTTCTCAAGCAAAATTGCTTTGAACAAGTCATTGTTCTGGAGTCGATACACAGAGTGCCATCATCATTTTTAATGGCTGGATGGTATTCCACCTGTTGTGTCCCCTAATTGTATCAGTTCATAAGGCCATGTAGCAGAACACCTCAAAACTCAGTGGCTTAAGACAACTACCATTTATTACACTTATGAGGATTATTGTGAACGTGTTTTCCTGCGGGACCACCTTCAGGAGAAGAGAAGCTAAGGAAACACGGTAAAATAGAGGAAGAAATGTAAGCCAGGATGTGATGTTAGCTGGAGATAGGCTTCAGCCTGGTTCAGTGGAGAGTTTTGGAGCGCAAAAGTGCACCTCCCACCTTGGTTCCAAGGCCCTTTGATCCATCCCTCCCTTGTCAATCAATCGCTGGCTACAAGCTGACAGGTCCTGTTGAGCCAATGGCAATTCTCCAGAGAAGGCTGGAGGTGAAAGCTATTAGCAGCCAATATTGAAGCAGCCTACTAAACAGAAGATGGTAAATTTTACGTGTATTTAACCGTAAGTAAAAAACAACAACAACAACAAAAAACCCCCCAAAATCAGTGGGGTGGGGAAAGACACTCCATCTACAGTGGGAGGCCCTACAAACTTACAAGGCAAAGGGTATGGATGTATAATCCTGATGTAGTGGAGTAAGAATCGGGATCAATGATCTAATTCACTACATTTGCTCAGATTTGCCTGGTGAGGACACTTCTCTGGCAATCCCAGTGGGGGATGGGCTGGCCCTCATCCAAGAGGCAACAATCCAGGTGAGGGCAGGGGAGCCCAGTAGATGGAAATGGGGTAGAAGATGTACTCAGAGCCCTGTTTGTTGATGACTTCCTATACCTGAAGTACTGTGCCCAAGACTGTGCATTTGTCATCTCCCTTAAGCTTTCAACAAGCCCACGACATAGGTCTACTATGAATCCCTTTTTACTGATGGGGAAACCGAGGTAGTAGGAGGGGAAGTGTCCTGCTTAAGGACGCACAGCTGGGAGGAGCTCAACGTGGCATTCAAACCCACATCTGCCTGCCTCCAGGGCCTACGTCTTTAACCACCACGCCCTACCGGCTTGGTTGAGGGTGCAAGGCAAGTGATTTGACCTCTGAGTTTGGGTGACAGGTGGGTGGAGACCAATCGACTAAGGCTGAGCACTGCCCCTGTGAGATCAACTGGGGACAGTCTCATGGGAGAGGAAAGTGGGGAGGGCGGAGACCAGTTTTGAACGGAAAAGGAAAACGCTCAGCTCCAAATTAGCGTTTTCCTCTGGCCTTGCTTTTCTTCACTTGTTTACCTGTAACTTCTTCCAACTCCGGCTGCCGGGGCAGAGAGAAGCGGAGGACAGGAATCCTCCAGGGGCTCAGACGCTGCTCGGCTTGCAATGTAGCCTGACAAATCAAGTGGGTAAAACCCATTAATTAGCAGTTTTGGAAACAGTTGCAAAGTTAATTATTCCGTTTTCTGATGAAAGAAAGCTAATTTTTGGCATTTACACTGACAGTGACATGAACTAACATTTTTCGAGTTGACATCCCTCAAGATAAATGATGCTGTGAGGCATTTGTGCAAACATCCTGACCCACAGCACTCTGACGAAGACCGTCTGTAACCGGCGCCTTCGCTACAGTTTTTGCCCGGCGAGTTTGGGGGGTGGGTGAGCCAAGAAAGGGGGTTTATCTGGTGGGGGCGGTGAAAAGGAGAAAGCTGGTGACATACAGAGAAGATTCAAAGCCAGAGAGAACATTTGCATGTTCAGAAGGCTTTGCTGTAATGGAGAGAGCAGGGGGGCTCGCTAACATCGCTGTCCATCTGTCTGTCTGTCTGGGGTGAGATTCCCACCCAGAGGAGGCACCTAGTTTTTCCAAGTGGTTGCTTCCAAATTCACGTCTTCTCCCCAGACCTTGCTTCTGAATACTAGGCCGATGCATCCAGTTTTCTGCTGAACAGCTTCACTCGGCGTCCTAGAGGCATCTCAAACTCACTTTGTCCCAAAGGAACTCCCGGCTCCCCTGCCCTTGTCTTCCCACCCAAGGAAGCGACACCACCATCCCTCCACGTGATCAGGCCAGAACTGCAGCCAGCATCCCTCTCCCTCACTCATTCCCGCCATCCACCTTATCAGCAAGATCTGCCAGTGAATGCAGCACCTCGGACCCATGCCTCAGATACGGCTCCTCCTCTTGCATTTACCACCACTCCCCGGGTCTGTGTAAGTAACACCATCCCTTCGAACTCCCTGGCGGCCCGTAGGGACACCGTGAGAGCCACGCGTGAAGGTTTACATTTCCTTGTTGCCACATTGAAGCAAGGGAACAGAAACAGGTGAATTTAATTTAAAAACTTTTTTTAGGCTGACGAATTTTATTTTTTAGAACAGTTTTAGGTTCACAAAAATACTGAATGCAAAGTACAGAGATTTCCCACGGACCCCTGTCCCCACGCATGCACAGCCTCCCCCATTAGTGCCCATCCCCCAGCAGTGGCACATTTGTTACACCTGCACTGACACATCATCATCTCAAGTCCGTAGCTGACATTAGGGTTCACTCTTGGTGTCGTACGTTCTGTGGGTTTGGACCGACATGTAATGACACGCATCCATCCTTACAGTATTATACAGAGTAGGTGGACTGCGCTAAAGACCCTCTGTGCTCCGCCCACTCCTCTCTTCCTCCGCCCCGGCCCCGCCCCTCCGGCCCTGGCAACCACTTGTCTTTTTACTGCCTCCATAGCTTTGCCTTTTCCAGTGTGGTTTGAAGTGATGTCCCCTCCTCCTCTTGCCTCTGTACAACCCACTCTGCATGGAGAGAGCTCATACATATGCAAACTGGACCATGTCCTTTCCCACCAGACCGAGAAGAAAAATGGGACTCCCTCCTTCAGCCGACAAGGCCTTGCGGGATCTGGCCCCTGCCTGCTTGCCCACCCACCTCCTGCCACTCTCTGATCAGTATATCCAGTGATCTTGGCTTTCCTTTCAGTTCTTCAAACTCGTCCTGCCTGGTCTTGCTGAAGTGTAAATTGCAGAGAGGGGAGGGGAGCACATCCTCAGGCACTGCGCAGGCCAGGTGGTCCTGGGGGTACGTGGGAGCCCCTGGGGATGGGAGTGGGAGGGAGTGGGTGGACTGGGTTTGCACTAACCCTCTGCCTCTCTGGAATGGAGCTTGAATCCTGTGCTCTGGGCAGCATCCTTCTTAACACGGGCAGATTAATTGGAAACAGATGTCAAGTGGTGGGATTTAAACACAGACATCTCACCAAACGTCAGCCTTTCCCCTGGGCTACGATGGAGTTTTTGCTTCTCATCCTCACCAAGGAACTTTGAAAAAGCCTCTTAGACATGCTGGCGGTGTGCTTGACCCCAACAGTCTTTTAGGCAAAAACTTCTCAAAAACTCAAGGCAAGTTATGACTCTGAAAATCTGAATCCACGTGATGAATTTATTTGTACGGGCTGCATACAAAGGGTACTCTGAGAACAGCTGACTTTTATAATAACCACAGAGCCCTCAGATTATAAGGACAGGAGGGCATAGTCTCATTTCCCCAGCCAGAGGTGTGAAACTGAGGACCAGAGCATGGAACGGACTTGTCCAAGGTCGCTCAGCACGTTAGCGTCAAAGCTCGGGCTGGAACCCACAGCCAGAGACTATTTTCTTTTCTTTTTTTTTTTTAAAAGATTTTATTTATTTATTAGAGAGAGAAAGAGCACGAGCGAGTGGGATTAGGAGGAGAGGGAGAGGGAGAGAGAGAATCTCCAGCAGACTCTTAGCTGAGCACGGAGCCAGGTCTGCAGCTCGATCGCACAACCCCGAGATCATGACCTGAACTGAAATCAAGAGTCAGACGCTTAACCAACTGAGCCACCCAGGTGCCCCGAGATTCTTTTCTTTTTTTTTTTTTTTTAAGATTTTATTTATTTATTTGACAGAGAGAGAGAGAGAGAGCATAAGCAGAGGGAACAGTAGAAGGAGAGGGAGAAGCAGGCTCTCTGCGGAGCAGGGAGCCTGATTCGGGGCTCGATCCCAGGACCTTGGAATCATGACCTGAGCCGAAGGCAGACGCTTAACGCTCTGAGCCACCCAGGCGCCCCTATTCGAGATTATTTTCTAAAGTGCAGATCGGATGCTGTCTTCCTCCATGCCACTCTGTGCCTGAATAAACCTGGACTCCTTGGCAGGGCCTGGGAGTTCCTTCACCACCTCCCCTTCACCCCAGCCTCATCTCCCCCACTCTCCCAGGGTAAGGGACCTCCCTGCATTCCTGAACATAGGCCTCTGCTGCCTGGCCCATGACGTTTCTTCTGTCTCTCTACCAATCTAGTAAACTGTTCACTCCTCACAACCCAAATCAGATGTGCCCTTCTCTCACCAGAACCCCCAACTCCCCAGCTAGCATTACTCTGCATGTCTTCTGGGATCCCACAGCATCGGGCACAGGTCACTGTAATTATCTGAATATTTCTCTGTTCCCCCCCCCTCCCTCCTTAAACCCCTGTGTTTTATTTTATCTGCTTCACTGGAACTCGGCACAGAACCCAGCACACAGTATGCACACAGTAGACACCTGCGACCTTGACATTCTCCAAGCCGAGGGAGGCCTGTGTTGGCTTTCTTACTCAGCTTTTCTGTACTATCCGACACCACTGAGCTCTCTCTTCTTGAGATACCCCCTGCCTCACCAGGCATGGTTCCCTCCAGCCTCGTTTTCCCTCCCAGCTCTCCGACTGTTTACTTCTGTTTCCTTTCAGGATGTTCCCTCCTCCGCCTGTCTCTTCTAGTCTGTGGTGTTCCAGGATTGGTCCCGGCCCTCTCCTCTCCTCTCTGGAAAGCCTTCTCTGCCTGGGTGAACTGTCCCAGGATTCAGGGCCTTTGCCTATGCTCTTCCCTCCCCCTGGGTTACTCTTCCCTTCATTTCTGGCGCAAGCAACTTCTTCTCAACCTTCAGATTCCACCCTTGCAGAGAGTCCTTCCCTGACCGCCTGAGCACCGGTCCTGAGGTTGGATCCTGAGCAGCTGGCTGGACAGACGGACGGGCAGACGGACGGAAAGAGGAAGGAGTGAGCGGGGCTGGGGTGGAGCCGAGCACAGGGGAAGCAGAGGTGTGGGTGTGTCTAGCACCACTGGGAAGAGCTCCCCGACCTCACGGGCTGGGTGTCCCGCTGCTCAATCCGGAGACAGGCAGGCCACCGTGTTTTTGGGTTATTAACTCTCCTCAGTAAACTTCCAGTGAGTGTGATAAAACACTCCGCAGAATGTAGCAAGAGCTCATAAAAGCAGGATTTAGTGCCATTTTATAGATGTCAGGGCTGACTTCCACACTCAAGCTAGTGTATATTTAAAATTCATGCCTGATTCACTGCTTCAGGGAAGAGGCCTGAGGCCTGGGGGGAGGAGATGACATGGCTCCCTCCTGACCCACCAGGTCTAGCACACCTGGGGCTGGGCGCTGGTGTCTGAGGCCTCCTGTGGGGACCAGGTCAAGATGGATTGGGTCTCTCGCAAACCCTCTTCCTGATAGGCCATGAGGATGGGCTTCGGCGTCAGACAGACCTGTGCTTGAGTTCTGGGTGCTGACCAGCCAGCCCTGTTGCCCAGGATGGATGCGGGACTTTCGGGGCTACACCCAGGAATGTCCCAGCCAGCCTGGATGAGTTGGTCATCCTAGACCTGGATCTGTTGTTTGCTTTGTCAACTAGGGAGGACCACTTCTCTCTTGGAGCCTCATCTTTCTTAGCTGTCACACAGGAGCAATTATCCACGGCCAGTGGCGTGGGACCAGCTGCAGTGTTGTGTGTATGCAAGGCTGTCGTCCGGTTCAGATTAACACATAGTTGGGGCTATCCTCGGGGAGCTGTGCTGGAATCATAACCTCTTCCCAAAGTGGACAGAGCCAGTTATCTGGGCTAGAAAGAGCTGGACAATTATAGGTATGGAACAATTAAACCGACTTTGTTAATCAGGTGAATTAATGCAAGAGGGCATGACCAACGATCCCCAAATCTCTGTGGCTTAAACACAATGCAAGTTATTTCTTGCTTCAGTCACAGTACAATTTGGGTTAGGCAGCGACTCAGGGAGCTAGGCTCTTCCATTTTGTGGCTCTGTCATCCCCCAACGCCTCTCCAAGGCTCTCTGCTGAATCCTTTGTATTAAGCCAGGCAAGAATGAGGATTTAGAGGGATGTTTTAGGACAGAAGTTGGCAAACTACACCTGTGAGCCAAATGTAGGCTCTGGTTGGTTTTGTAAATAAAGTTTTATTGGAACAGGCACACCCATTAGGTTACTTATTATCAACGACAGACCGTAGGGCCTGCTAAGCCTTGCGTGTTTACTACCTGGCCCTTCGCAGAAAGTGTTTGCAGACCTTGGTTTTAGGGCTCAGGCCTGGGAGTGGTATCCATCATGTCTACCTACAGTCCACTGACTACAGCTCCATCTAATGACCCCAAACTAGCGGCCAGGGTGGAAGAAGTATAGAGGAACACATGGGCATTGGCTCTCAGTGATGGTTGCCACCATACCTACTTCTCAGGGTCATTATGAAGATGTAATAAAATAACGCCTAGGGAGTATTTCTTAGAAGGGAACTCTTTTGTAATGACAACCATAGATCCTCAGTTCTCAGGAATATACTAAGTGGCTGAGATGCAGGATTTTGTGGGAGGACCCCTTGTCCTCTCCCTTGAGAAGAAAGAATTGGGTTGCTCATGTCGCTTGGTAACTAGGATTGTGCTGAGTGCCTGGTTCCATTTCATCTGGATTTGAGGTTCTTGCCATGTGACCAGCTGGGTCAGGTATCAAGAAGAACTCAGGGATGCTTATTTGGGCCCTAAACCTAACATGCCCTAACCAGATGTTTTTCTGATGGACAGTGTAGCTACTGTGTGTTCACCAGGCCCAGGCCTCAGGACATTGCTCAGTGTCAGAGTGACCTGGCTGGACGTCCATGATCTGGCTTCTGCTCTCCCCTCCCCTCCCCAGGCTTAATATCATTTAAAAAACAGCGAGCTTGGAAAATTAAAGAAATACTTTCTATTAATCACAGTATCTGAAAGATTATAATATTGAACATGTTATGTTATTAATGATATTTTTACTTTGTAACCACAATAAAATTTATTTAAAGCATCGATTGAAGGTTAATTAGTAGTTAAGCTTGATATTTTAAAGTTAATTCATCAATGTGAGGGTGATTATTCATTAATAATAATGAGGTGATTCTCGATTTAGGTTCAAGTTTGCTAAATTTTCTTCTTTTTATATTTGATTTTCATAAGGGTTGAGATCCCTAATGTATAGAAATGTGATACTGAAATGACATAGCAGAATTGTCAAGACTTTTTTTTTTTAAATAACGAGAGATTTCTTTTTGTAACGGAAATCTAGAACTACTCATCAAGAGAGATGCCTGAATGTTTCATCTTCAGGCCATAGCCTAGAGATAGAAATCAATTCTTGTTGTAAAATAAAACCAAAATTTAAAAAGGTACAAAAACCCAAAATCAGCAATACCAGCACCCCAATCATGACTGAGTTCAGGGATCACCTCTCTCGGTCCTCCCCAAGCTGAGTTAGTGGATTTTTTCCCTGCTGTCTCAGTGAAAAACTGTATGAATACTTTGATTATGGGCTTACCACATTGTGTCATAATTGTTTAAAAATCTGTGTCTGTCAGAGTGCCTTTGGCTGCAAGTAACACATAATCAAATTCAAACTGGGGGAATTAATTATGTCAAGGAACAACATGACTAAAGGAGCTGGACTCCATCTCTGAGGCTGAGTGATACATCAAGGGAGAGAGAAGAACTGTGAGTAGAAAGTTACTGGCTTTCCTCTCTTTAAAAGGTGGGGTCTAATCCTCCCACCCTTGAATGAACGTTGGACTTAGTGACTTGTTCCTAACAACTGGAACACGGTGGAAACAGTGGTGGGACTTCTGAGGTTGGGTCATAAAGGTCATTACAGCCGTCCTCGGTGTCTTGGATTGCTCCCTTTGGAAAGCCAGCAGCCATGCTGTGAGGACACTCAGTCAGTTCTGTGGAGGGGCCCATGAGGAGAGGAACCGAAGCTTCCCGCCAACAGCCTGTACCACCCTGTCAGGCATGTGAGGGATCCTCCTTGGAAGCAGATCTTCCAGCTCCAGTCAAACCTTCGGACGATGACAGCCTCAGTTGACATGAGGCTTCAGTCTCACAAGATACCCTGAGCTGGCATGTCGCAATCAGGCCACTTGTAAATCCCTGGCCTGGAGAAATCTTGAGACATAATATATGGTTATTGCTGTTTTAATTATCCCAAAAGTAAGTTTTGGGATCATTTGTTACACAGCATTAGATAGCTAATACACAGGGAAAAAGGGATTGGGCCAACCTTGGTCATGTGCCCACCATCCCTGGACCCATAATAGTTGGCAGGAGAATGCCACATGTTGACTAGCTCAGGCTATTCAGCATCTCTTCCTGGAGCCTTCAATGGGTGGAAATCTTGAGAGTTGTTTGCCATAGGGCCTCAGAGATTGGGTTCAGGCCAGCCCTCCTGCCCCTTGATGTTGGCCTCTAGCTCTTTCTGAGTCTGGCCTCCTCACCTTCTGTCTGCTTCTTTTGAAGTGGGTACGAGAGGCTGGTCTATGTTTGACAGCCCTCAGGCCTGATCAGGAGGTGAAATAAACCAATGCATGAAATATATCACAATTCAGGCAAACCTCCAGACTGCAGCCGCTGGAAAGATGCTCGGAAGCAGCTACTATTGATGAAACTCTTCACAAGCAAGATTCCTTGGGGGAGATTACGGCAGTATTCAGAATCCACTGTGGTGTCTTCCCCTCTTTCATCCTTTCTCCTTTCCAGACACAGAGCAGGTTCTATGTCTGTCTTACACCAAGTCCAGAAATGCTACTTTCTTTCCTTGCTTCTGATGGGGATGGTGTCTGTGTTTCATAAATTCATTCTCACAGTGCCTCAAGAATCAGATGGTCAGGTAACTAGATTAGCAGTTGGATGAATCCCAGCTCTGCTAGGACAATCCACTCAACTTTCTAGAGCCTCACGACCTTGATCTGTCTAATGGGGTAATAATGACACTTACCTAGAGTTATTACCGGTCTAGGGTGAGCTCCTGTAGGCAAGGTGCCTTGTGTATTTGCTGGAATGTTTATGGTCATTCTGCATAAGAAAGTGCTCAGCGGTCTCTCAAGTGAGTTTGGGAAGCCCTGGGCAGATCAAGTTTGTTTACTGTAGAATTCCTCAGAGCCCTGAATCAGCTAATCTTCATCTCAGCCCTCTAAGAAAGGTGTTGTAACAGCTGTGTTTCCTTAATGTATTTGACCATAGAAGTCTATTTGTATGGTGACTAACATAATATAATAAAATTAAAAAAAAAAAAAGAGTATGGCACAGAATATCAGCCATAAAAAAAAAAAAGAAGTCTATTTTGGAGGGCATTACATGGGACTATGTTCATTGGCTCAGCTCTATATTTGGGAAGCCACCAGGGGCCACCCATGTCCGGTGGTAGGCCCATATGTGGTTCTTCTTCTTCTTCTTCTTCTTTTTTTTTTTTTTTAAAGATTTTGTTTATTTATTTGACAGAGAGAGACACAGTGAAAGCAGGATCACAAGCAGGGGGAGAGGGAGAGGGAGAAACAGGCTTCCCGCAGAGCAGGGAGCCCGATGCGGGGCTCGATCCCAGGACCCTGGGATCATGACCTGAGCCGAAGGCAGACGCTTAACGACTGAGCCACCCAGGCGCCCTGTTCTTCTTCTTCTTTTGATTTTATTTGTTTGTTTATTTAGAGTGTGAGCAGGGGAAGGGCAGATGGAGAGAGAGAGACTCTCAAGCAGACTCCATGCTGAGTGTGGAGCCAGACATGGGGCTCGAGCTCAAGACCCTGAGATCATGACCTGAGCTGAAACCAAGAGCCGGAAGCTTAGCCGACTGAGCCGCCCAGGCTTCCCTTTATGTGGTACTTCTTTTACTTCAGGCGTGGCTCCCCCATTTGCGGTGGAGGGAAGCTCCCCCTTTCCTCCACATCGTGTGAATTCTGGGGAACAGTAGACCTCACGTGTACCCTCGTGTATCTCCCACAGTGTGCAGGGGCTCATAACAAGCAAACAGTCTCAAGACAGCCCCTGGCGTTCTGGTCCCCAGGGCGGGCGTGGAAACGCAGCTGGAAGGTAGTCTTGAGGGGCCCTGGCACACGTGAGCTCACCAGGCCCTTCTCACATCCTGCGCCTTGCAGCTTCCTTTGTCACCGAAACGGAAGCCTCTTTTTTTTTTTTTAAATTTTAAAAATTTATTTATTCATGAAAGTCAGAGAGAGAGAGAGAGGCAGAGGCAGAGGGAGAGAAGCAGGCTCCCCGCCTAGCAGGGAGCCCGATGCGGGACTCGATCCCAGGACCCTGGGATCGTGACCTGAGCCGAAGGCAGACGCCCAACCATCTGAGCCACCCAGGCGCCCCGAAACGGAAGCCTCTTGAAAGTCATCTCAGTGATGAAATGAGCAGCACTTTTCTGAATGAAAGAGACCGTTCTCTTTAACATGCCGATGAGGTAGCTTACTGAGCGGCCCCTGACGTGTGGAGCCTATCTGTAGCCTCCTCAGCTACTGGACTGACGGGTGTTAGGGCCGAAGAGGGCTCTGACAAAGATAGGCCAGCGCATGGCCATTTCCTGCTGCCAAAGAAAACAGCCTTTCTCCCGGCTACGGGCATGCACCGCAGACGTGGGGTTGTCTGTCTCAGCAGCGTGGCTTGGATACCGCAGTGTGGAGCTAGTTTGGGATTTCCAGTGCTGCTCGGCCCTCTTGGGATGAGCAGAACCTCTGAGCTGCAATTCTTGGCCCATTTTGGGAAATCTGATGGGGTCTATGGTTTCTCTCCCCCAGAGAAACACAACCCAGACTCAGCCGGATAGAATAGCCTGGCATTTAGGGTAAAAGCCCTTGTGTTAGGGCACTATGACTCCGTTCTCTTCTCACTTACTTTCTGGGCTTCCCGTTTGGTTTTGCCCTCCTTCCCTTTAGGACTGCAGCCATGGTGCTGGTGCTATGGGGCAGTGATGGTGAGTTCCTGTGTCTGGGGTCAGCTGTCCTGCAGTAACCGCGTGGATGACAGGGGCAAGAGTGGGAGCTTCCCTGGCCCAGGGCCTGGGATGGGGCGAGTCAGGGCTGGAGGAGGGGATGCGAGAGGAGAGGATGTGGGGAGCAGGAGGAGGGGAGGAGAGGGTGGGGGAGGGGAGGGGTGAGCAGGTGGGAGGCGAGGGGCAGCGGGAGCAAGGGTCTCTGACTGGGGGGCATTCAGGAGAAGGTGACACGTGAGTGACACCCGGTGGCTTAAGAGAGAAGAAGTTGGCAGTCTGAAAGGGAGGGAGACAGAAAGCAGGGCTCTTCAATATGGGCATTCATGTCCCGGTGACAGCAGCTATTTATCATGCCCTGAATGGGAGTGCAGGGTCCAGCGCGCCGCCAAAGGCCTCTGGTTAAAGTTTTACCTGCGTGTGAAAGGGGCTGGGGCTTCCCTAGGCTGCGGGGGCGGCCCCCGGGGGCCCATCTTTTCGGAGCAGAAAGACTGACGCCAGAGGAGGGGCCATAGGACAGGACGTTTCCGGGTGCGGGGACCCCTCCAGGCGTCCCAGGCCGGCAGGGGAAGGGGTCTGCCTCACACGGGGGCCTGGAAAGGCCTGCTCCAGGCACTGAATTAGGAGCCTGGCCCCAAATCAATCTGTGAGTCTGCCCCCGGTGGGGGTGGCCTGGGCAAATCGGTACAGGGGCACGTTTTGGCAGGTGATGTCACTGGTGCCCAGCTCAGGGGTTTTTTTGGTGATATTATTTAGTATTTACCACATGTCAGGCAGCTTATACATAAATATACACACATATTTAGTTAGGGTGACGACCCTGTTTGTTATCTGGGAAGCAAGGGGTTCGTAGGGTGCAGGACTTTCAGTGCCAAATCTGGGATAGTTTTGGGCAAAACAGGACAGACGGTTATTAACCTGCAGGTTAATTCGAACATTAATTCATTTGTTCTCACAGCAGCTCTTGGAAGGAGGCAACGCATTTACCTCCATTTACGAGTGAGGAGCCAGGAGCAAGAGGGAAGCGATGAGCTGAGGCCACAAAGCCAGGGAGCAAGAGAGCTTGGCTCTGGAGTTAAATGGTCTGGTTTCCAAGTCCGAGCTCCCAGCCCGCCACCGTGCTGCCCGGGGCCTGGAGGAAACCCTGTGTGCTGAGCGGGTTTTCTGAACTGAAAAACCAGGATGAGGAGGTCTGACGTGTTCACTGTTCAATGTGGTGGTCTTTAGGGTCATGTGTTTAAGAGGGGGCCTGTCCTGGACGTTTTGGTCTGTCTGGTCCACAGAGGGGCTGGCAGTGGGGAGCAAGTCCGTCCTTAAGGTGCACGGTGCTTCCAGGGTGGGGGGCCCTGGTGTTTGTCTAGGAATGTAGCTAATGACCCCAGAGGTACTTGCCAAGATTCCCGGGCTAGTGAGGACCAGAGCGGGAGGTCAGGGAGGATGCACATGTTGGAACTTGTAGCCCAGGACGCTTTGCCAGCAGCCCTGCAGCCCAGCCATGAGCAGGCACCGGGGTGATGGCAGATGAGGGAGGACGGGGGAGAAGGCTGTGTTCCTGGGCAGGAACCACTTTGGCCCATTTTCTATCCTGAGTTGTGGGACAGGTCGGTCACCCCTGTGCCAGGCTTCTTGCAGAGAGAGGATGCTAATCCACATCCTGTGAGTCAAATCTGCTGCTAAGAGGCCATTTGGGAGAAAAATGAAATCCCCCCAAATTCTCCCCTTTGGGAGTCCTGTGCGCTGTGCTGATGGAGCAAGTATTTTTCTGGATACCAAATTCACACCCAGCACTGTGGGCTGAGGTCTCAGTCCTGGAAAAACAAGAGGAGTGTGTGTGTGTGTGTGTGTGTGTGTGTGTGTGTGTGTGTGTGTGTGGTGAGGGTGGAGGGGTACAAAGGTGCTGGAGGAGCTCTTGTTTCTGTTAAGGGAATAACACAGTTAGGAGCAAGGGACCATTAGCAACCCTCTCTTGGCCCATCCCAAAAGCCCAGCCACTGAGGCCCGGCTGGCTTGGGCTTCCACCCCAAGCTGTGACTTCCATCTCCTGTGACCCCATCTCAGCTCCTGCCAGAAGCCATGCTCATTGGCCCATTCCAGCCCCAACCCAGACCCCTTGCCTCTCCGTATGCTGGTGGGACCTTGCTGGGCTTGGTAATCACACTTGGAGAAGCCACATGGTAATGTCCCAGAGCTTGCTGATGGGGCACAAGTGATGAGAACGCAGAGGTCTTGGGTGGCAGAGAGAAAGGCCTCCCCAAGGGGCCAGGTGGTGGGGTATTCCGAGAACCATGTGATGGAGGAGGTTGGAGTGGGGGCATTAAGCGGGAACGCGGGGCCAATGCCGCTTACCCCCTCTCTCTCCTATAGAATCATCCATTCAACACATGCAAAGCATTTGGGCTGATATCTACTCTGCTTTGCTCTGTGTTAGGCTCAGCGTACACCGGCGGAAATACGACATGGTCCCTGCGCATGGGGCTTGGGAATAGAACACGTAAGTGACATATTGTGGTTTGTGCTGTAACGTTGATACATGGGACGCTGGGGTAGGGAATGACACGGGGTCTGGGAAGGCCTCTCCGAGGAGGAGACATGGAAGTGAAGCCTGAGGATGGACAGGAGCCAGCCGGGGAGGAGTCCAGGCAGTGTCCAGGCAGAGGGAAGCCTGTGCAAAGCCCCTGAGCGTGTGAGGTTAGAGCCCCGTGAGTGGCCTACGGCCTGGGATGGAAGTGCAGATGGGGACCACGTCCTTCAGGGCCACGGGCTGTGATGAGCAGGTGGGCTGAGTGGGTGGCTTGTTTCAGTAGAACAGGGCCCATGAATCTCTGGCTGGATCTCAGTGCTGGCATGAAACATGTGTGGTGGAGAGTGAGGGGAGGCATGGGGGCGGCTGGGTCAGGGCAGTGGAGGGGCAGTGGGGTGTGAAAATGGCCATCTTGGCGGTGGGGATGGGGGCTGTCCTTGCACCAGCTCTGTCCCCTCAGGACTGCCCCTGCCGCGCTCCCTGCCCTCCTTGTCCCTCTGGCTTCTTGTAATTGCCTTGGGGGAGCTGAACGGGGGGCCTGGGAGGGGTCTGCATTTGTGCCTTGCACAGGGGACATGAAGCGCACAGAGTCCCTCTCGGTTTTTCATGTCATTAATTGGTGATCTTCAGACTCTGAAATAGCATTTCCCCTCTCCCATCCCTTATTTCATTATCCGCAGCTCAATACACATCAGTGCTGCGTGAGGCAGCCTGCTTGGATATATTAGGAATTATTTAAATGAGATGGGGATGTATGGGTAGTTAAAAACGCAGTCTTCTATTCTGCCCTAATTACGTATCAAATTACGTTACAATTATTCCCAAATATAAACTTGCTGAGAACCTCCGAAGGGGAGGTTCTGAGAGCATCAGAAGAAAAGTGAAATAGGGCAGAGTGGGGACGATGGAATGGGCTCTGGGCTTTGAAACCCAGGCAGCGTGTGTGTGTGTGTGTGTGTGTGTGTGTGTGTGTGTGTTGTCAACTCCACCGCCACATTGTGTCCATTTTAGGTGTTACTGGCTCAGCACTGGCCGCCATCATCAACGAGCAGAAAGAAGTCCCATGCAGCTTCTGTGTCAGGTGATGTACTGTGACTCTCCCTTTCCTCAGCTTGTGTGGCTCTGACTCAGGGCTCAGGCTTCCGCAAGGCTCCAGCCTCGGGCCTTCCCCGTGAGACTCAGCAAACACTTACAGAGCGTCCATCTGCGCGGGCACTTTGCAAATGGCTCGCATGCAGTGCTCACTCAATCCTGGGAGAAAGGGACAGGCCTGCTCAAGGTGTCTTAGCCACAAAGTGGCAGGGTAGGATTCAAACCCAGGTCTGCTTCTGAGGCCAGAGGCCCCAGGAGGTGAGGCAGGGCCACTTGGTCCCCGGGCTAGTGGGCAGGTGTCTTCTGAGTTGTTTTCATCCATTTGTTTCATGCTAGGAGCCAGCCTCCTCTGGAGCTCTTAGGAGGGATCCAGATTAATCTTTATGAATAACTTAATAATTATTAATCCTCAGGAGGCTACTGATGTGGCAGGGCTCTGAGTTTGGCTGTTTTCCATTCCTCTTCTCCCACACTTGCCTCCCACAGCCACTTGTTCTGGGCCTGGGGATGGGAGGTGGGGGTGTTCCCATCAGAAGAGCCCTCTTTCTTGGGCTCCTGGGTGGCTCAGTTGTTAAGCGTCTGCGTTTGGCTCAGGTCATGATCCCAGGATCCTGGGATTGAGCCCCGCGTCGTGCTCCCTGCTCCGCAGAGAGCCTGCTTCTCCCTCTCCCACTTTCCCTGCTGTGTTCCCTCTCTCGCTGTGTCTCTCTCTGTCAAATAAATAAATAAAACCTTTAAAAAAAAAAAACAAAGAAGAGCCCTCTTCCTTCTCTCTGGTTCTTGGGCAGGTGGGGTTGCCCAAGGCTGTCAAGGCATTTTCAGCCAAGACCTCAAAGCATGCTGGGACCCTGTTGTGGGTTGAATTGTACCCTCTCCCCACAACTCTTCCTGCCAATGTTGAAGTCCCGATTTCCAGTACCTGTGAATGTGACTTCATTCAGACATAGGGTCTTTGCAGATAATCAAGTTAAAACAAAGTTATTAGGGTTGGCCCTGATCCCATATGACTGTGTCCTTGTAAAGAGGGAATTCGGACACAGAGACATGCACAGAGGGAAGATAGTATAAAGGGAGAATGCCAAGGGACGCTGAAGGCTTGGCATCTACAAGCCAAGGAACCTCAAAGATTGTCAGTAGACAACCAGAAGCTGAGGGAGAGAGAGGCCTGGACCACATTCTCCCTTACAGCTTTCAGGAGGCACCAACCCTGCCTGTGCCTTGATCATGGACTCTAGAAGAGAGAAGTTTCTGTTTAAGCCCCTCAGTTTGTAACAGTCCTAGGTAATGAATACAGGACTCAGTGCTGGGGTGTAGGCAGGGTGGAGGAATGGAGAGCTGTGGATGGTGACCAGGAGCCTCACCCTGACAAGTGTCCCAGGGGTGGGGGAAGGTCTGGCCTGAGCCAATCTGTCAGTCATCTTTGTGGATGGGTGGAGGTGACCTAGTGGCAGAAATGACAAGCCTTGCCAGGTGTATGGCCAGCTAAGGAGTTCTTGGAGTCTGGACCAGGAATCCAGCCCATGGATGACTGGGAGAGGGAGCCAACCCCAGTCTACGGGGAGAAGGCTGGAGGATCTGGTCCTGCGCCGAGCCTTGGGGCAGAGACATCTGGGGCTCACCAGTGTCCATCTCCTGTGCTTATCAAGAATGTTCCAAGGCTCCACTGGGAATGTTCTGGCTCTGTTTCCTCTGCCCTTTGGTTCTGGCTAGCTGTTGCCAGTGGAATATAGAAGTGATGGGATCACCTCTGAGTCGAGGTTGTTATGAGGGAGTGTGCATTCTGAACACATCCTCTCTTTTCCTTCTGGGATTCAACTCCCCAACCCCAGAGGTGAGATCGCCTTGGGTGACCCTCTCTTTCCCAGATAAGAAACCTCTTCCCAATGAGATCTCTTCTCCAAGAACCTCCTGGATTCCCCAAGAGAAGCTGGGGTGCCCAAGCCTGACCTTGGAGTCTCTTTGATTTGCAAGATTGCTTATTTTCATTTTAAAGGAAACATTTCTTTTTTTTTTTTTTTTTTTTTTAAATATTTTATTTATTTGCGAGAGACACAATGAGAGACAGAGAGCATGAGAGGGGGAGGGTCAGAGGGAGAAGCAGACTCCCCGCCGAGCAGGGAGCCCGACGCGGGACTCGATCCCGGGACTCCAGGATCGTGACCTGAGCCGAAGGCAGTCGCTTAACGGACTGAGCCACCCAGGCGCCCCTTAAAGGAAACATTTCTAATTAAGGTAACCAAAACCCATGTGCTATTTTTGGATGCAACTTTTTTTTTTTTGGTAAGACAATTTGTGCTAATTAGTTGTAAAAATTATTCCTGGGAAAATTATATAATTTACATGCAATTTACAAAATAGGCCTTTGATATTATTTGTGCTGCTCCTTTGCTGTGAAGTTAGTAAACAGCATAAACACTGGACCTGGGTGAATGTGCTCCAAGGGAAAGGGCCCCAGTGGCTCCCGATGTGAGGGCGTGGCTTTCCGGATGATGGAGACGCCAAGTTCTCACTGAGGGGGCCCATTCTCCCCAGAGGCGGCCGTGGGGGTGCCACTGACCCCAGCCATGCCCCCCTGGTGCTGGATTGCAGTTTTGGGATGACTCATATATGGCTTTCCACGTGTCTCAGCTCCGGTGTGATTCGTGAGTACCCAGAGGAGAGCAAGGCCTCTTGGAAGGTGCTTCGGGGGGAAGGGAGGGAGGTCGTCAGGGGTGCACGGAGGCCTCCATCCTGGGTGGTGTTTTGATTAGGGACTTGGATGAGGGCCATAGGTCAGTGAAGCACACTGGTAGATGGTGTGAGACTGGGAGGGATAGTCAACAGGGTGGAAGACAGGATCCAACAATCTCTCGGCAGGCAGGGGCTATGTTCCAGCCTCCCAGGAGGAAATCCAACAGGTGCATCTGGAAAATCACCCATTAGGTGCACTGTGGGGGAAGATGACACCTAGCAGTGGCCTATCAGTCAGGTCCAATCGGGAGGCAGAAACCACAGAAGGTATTTTAAGAGCAAGGGTTTCATAGAAGAGACAGGCAGTCATCAGAAAACTGAAAAGGTAAAAACAAAACACCAAGGCAGCACGGTTGTGGGGGGGGAGTGCCCCAGAAGTTAGAAGCTAGGAGAAAGAGCCTCAAGGAGTTGGGGGCTCAGACCTCCCAGGAAGAAAAGCCAGCAGGTGAGGGCTGGGGGTGGGGGAAGGCACGAGGAGACTGGTTCTGTAAGTGGGGGAAAAACCCCACAAACTGGAGTGGGTTTTTGTAACTGGGATGAAAGACTACTGCTGGGGTGAAGCAACATGCGGGGCGATGCTACCAGACAAGAATTAAGGTCTACCGTGGAAGGGAGCGCCATCTTTACTCCCCCCAGGCTGCAGGGGAGAGACAGAGCCGACTCCCATCTGGATGGATCCAGGTGGGGAGCCGTCGGGGATGGCTCCGGAAAGGCAGGTTCCAGGTTGGGATAAAGAAGACTTGGTTTCCCTTAACAAAGAAAAAGAAGACTCGAATTTTCTTTCTGCTTTTAGAAGCAATGCCTGTTATTGTAGAACACTTGGAACATACAGGTTACTGAGATGTCAGTTAGGGTGCAGGGAGAGACATTATCTCTCAGAGTTCCAGGGGAAATGAGCTGGCCCCTCGATCCCCAAAACAGAGGACACTCAAAGCCTCTGTGCATTCCCCTCTGGTTTATGTTCTCCAAGCCTCCCCTGCTTCTTAGAACCCTGCCCGCATTGTCCTGAGGCACAGCGGGGCCTGGTGTCAGCTTCCCCTTGGGCCAGGCCCTCAAGGATTCAGCTTCTAGCCCACGTACGCATCAAGGTCTTTCTCCAAAGCCAGATTCTTTCTGAGAGGAGTTTTGGCACCAGCTCTTAAGATAATTACATTTTTTCCACCTTGTTGCATATAGAAAAGTTTAAAGAAGCAAATAAAAATCATTTGTAATTATACCTTCCAACGATGACCATTGTTAACCTTTTGGCCTTTTTTCGCTTGTGCAAACGTATTCATTTTGAAGATAATTGGGATCATAGTGAATATTATAATTTTGTATCTTGCTTCCCCTTCTCCCATCACTTAATACATGCACATTTTCTGAAGGCCAATACGTGTTTTTAAAAATCTCTTTTTGCCACGGTGACCCCAGGACGTGGTTCTTTGGCCATTGTCACAACGTGTCATATGATCTTTTGCTTTAATGGATTTTTTCCTTTGATGACTAGTTTTCTTGTTGATACATTTGTACATAAATCTTTGTGCATATCTTTGAACATTTCCTCAGGATAGAACCTCAAAGCAGGACGACTGGTTCAAGTGATATATTAAAAACACCTTTTATTATGGAAAAAATTTCAAATATATGTTGGAGAGTGTTGTGAACCAGACATCCTGTGTTATCATTCAGCTTTCATGATTACTGACATCCTGACAGTTTTATCTATCCCCTTCTCATTTTTTTTTGAATATTTTAAAGCAGGTCCTGATGTATTATTTCCCCTGTAAAAGTTAAGTTTTACTTTAAGAAGTAAAGAATATTATTTAAGAATAGGTACAATAACTTCTTGCAGCATAACCAGGATGCCATTTGCACACCTAAAAAAAATTGACAATAATTCCTGAATATCACCTAATACCTGGGTAGGTCGAATTTTCTCCAATGATCTCAAAAATGTCTTCCCACAGACAACTTGTTTGAATCAGGATCCAAACAAAAGTCCAGGTTTTGCGTTTGGTTGATGAGTCTTGTAAATCTCTCTTCATATTACTTCTCTCTCTTTTTGAAACCATGCTCTTTGTGTATTAAAGAATCTGGCATAACACAAAGTTTTACAGTTCTCAATACATATTAGAAAACCGATTTCCAGGAGGGTTGTAACAATTCGTGCGTCTGCTAGCTGCGTGAGGGAGCACACATCTTTTCTGCAGCATCAAATGTCGTCACACTTTTTAATAAAAATCAATTCGATAGGTGAGAGCTGACACCTTACGGCTGCTTTAGCTGACATTTCTATGATTATGAACACGATCGAATGTTTTTTCCCCATATGCATCGTAGCTGTTTGTATTTCTTCTTTTGTGAATCACCTCCTTCGACCTTTGCCCCTTTTAAAAAGTGATATTGATTATCATGCTTGAGTCCATAACAGAGAAATTTAAAGTTTTTATGCAGTCACACTCGTTATCTTTTCCTTTGTGAATCTTCTCTTGCTTGCATGCTTAGAAAACCCTTTCCGTACCGCCAAATTCCATTCACCTACATTTTTTTTCTTGTTTGATTTTTACTGAGTTTTTAAGTCCGTTTGAGATCTCATCTAGTTAGATCATTGAGCTAGTATCATGGATTGAATAATCCTTCATCCTTCATTTCTTTGCTAGTTTGCGATATGCCTTTATCATGCTCTAAATTCATTTATACACACACACACACACACACACACACACACACACACCCTGGTCTGTTCAAGAAGAACTTGTGCAATCAGGAGTCCTCTGGGGCCTTGAGTGGTGGTGAGTGCCCTGTGATGGTAAGTGTGCAAGCGGGTAAAGCACCACATCAGGCTGGGATCTTCTGCCTCTGGCAATTTGGAGGTTTCTGATTTCCCTGCTCTCGAAGGCCTGTGCACCCCCCATCAGCTCTGGGAGGCAATGATAATCCCCCTTCCTTCCCCTCCTTCTCCTGCTCTTCCTGCCTCCAGGACGGACCTTCAGACTCCTGCTTCTGTGGGGGCTCACGGCAGGGCATGAGCAGCCAGGACCTTGCCAAGGAGGCTGGACCCGAAGGACCTGAAGGACCCGAAGGACTCGAAGGCCTCCCTCAGCTGGTTGCCTACGGCTCACACTGCCCACCCGCACGGTGCAGTCTGGACTCCTCTCCCAGGAGAAGTGGGCTTTGTCCGCTTTCCCAGATGTTCTTTGTCCTCTTAGCATTTCCCCCAACTTACAATCACAGCCAATTTTGTTGTTTGCTTCTCCGCTGGGCTGTAAGCTCCCAAAGACAGAGGTCTTGGATTCCCGTGTCTGACACATGGCAGGTACCTAGGAGTTGAAAAAAATAGATGGCCGTCCTTTGGAACTGGAGGGTGACGGCTATGGTGACTTCATAATCTAAGCAAAAATGAGAGCCTGTCATCTGGCCAGAACAAATGCTCTTTTGGGGACAAAGGGACAGCGTATCTGAAATTGAGGTCCATCCCAGAAAATCTAGAACAGCTTGCTGTCACAGAGAGCGCTGCGTCTCCCGACTCTCAGGTCTGTGTGGAGCCCTGAAAGTCACCCATTGTGACCCTGCTCTGACGTCTGACCTCCAGAGCTGATTATTTCTCCTCTGCATGAGCACATTCCCGACCAAATGGGGTCGGGAGACATTTGCATCCAAACCACCAAGCTCTTTAAATGCTGGGGCCCGGAGGCCCGATGGGTTTATTAGATTATCATTGCGGAAGTTAATAAAGAATTAATTTCTCTTCGTGTGACATCCAAAGGCAGTTATTTCAGGAGCCTGTCCATTTACACAAAGCCAAGTATTTGTCAAGTGTCAGAGGGAATTCCCAGGTCCCAGCCCCCCCCTCAATAATTCTGGATTAGGGACAGCCTGAAATGACATTACACAAATTTTCTTTCAAGATGCATTGAGCTCTGGGGACCACTCAGGAATTTCAGGTTCCTGAAGGTTATACTGTCAGCAAAAGGGCTTGGGGGCGGGGGGAGGGGGGAAGAGCAGGAGCCACTGCAACATTCCAGCTGGGCCGGCCCTGGAGGGGGGCAGCTTGGGGAAGGGGAGGGAGGAAGCCATGGATGGCCATTAGTCTGTGGGGGCCCATTCGCCTCCCGAAAACAATGTACTTCTTGCCATTTGTATTGCAAACCTCGCGCCCAGCTTGATGGTTTTTCCTTGTTCTTTGCTCAGGGCCAGGGAGGGGCCGGGGCCTGCCGGGGACTGCAGGACTGGCCCATGTCACCTTGTGGAAATATATTAGGGAAGGTCAAGGCACCATCAATACTTGTCTCGGAGTTAAGTGCTGGGAAGGGGAGGGCGCTACTAGCCCCTAAAAGCAAGTGGTCCAGCAGCCGGGTGCCCGTCAGAGCCACGGGGCGGAAGTCTCTGGGGCTGGGCAGGCGGGAGGGGAGCCTGAGTCCGGTCCAGGCCAGGCTGCTGGAGTGGCATCTGGAGGCTGGTGTGGAACAGCCCAGATGTCTTGCCAGAACTCCTAAGACACTTGCCCGTGAATATCAACAGGCCGCTCAGACTCTGCAGGTCCCAACCTGAACCCTGCATCTCTGGATCACCTCCCCCCCACGTACCTGATGCTTCAGCCAGGTGGAGCTTCTCCCTCTTCCTCCAAGGGCACCAGGCCCTTTCAGACTTCTGTGCCATTCTCTTTCCTAGGAATGGCTCCCCTTTCCTTCCCTGTTTGTTGTTTGAGAGCTAGCCCAGGTGTCACCTCCTCTGTGAAGGCCTTCCTGACTACCTCAGGAAGAGTCAAAGTCTCCTGCCAAGGCCACAGTTTGGTATGCAAATTAAGGACCCCCACCCTACTTCCCCTGGGGTCACATTTTTTTGGCAAATGGAAAGTGCCCAAGCGTGAATAAAAAAAAGGTTTTTTTTCCCCCCCCCCCCCCCCCCCCCGCCACAGCCATAGTCCCCACAAGGGCTCATGGTTAGGTAAGAGGAGTGTGGGCTGAATTTCAGCCCCAATGACATTCTTAGCTGACTATGTTTGGGTAGTGTGTGACCTGGACAACCACCCATGGCAGCCCTGCTCCTTCCTCTGAGACTCTGCATGTCCCTCTGCCTAATTGTGTGACTGTGTGTATTAGTTTCCAGTCACTGCTATAACAAACTACCGCAAACTGAGTGGCTTAAAATAACACAAGGTTATTCTCTTACGGTTCTGGAGGTCAGAAGTTTGAAATGGGTCTTCCTGGGCTAAAATTAAGGTGTTTGCAGGGATGAGTACCCTCTGGCAGGTCTAGGGGAAATTCTGTCACCTTGCTTCTTCCGGCGTCTAGAGGCCACCTGTATACCTCGTCTCGGGCTCCTTCCTCCGCGTTCAAAGCCGGCCGTGTAGATCTTCATCTCTCTCTGGCTCTGACCACTGCTCTGTCATCACACCTCCTTTTTTGACTCCGATTCACCCGCTTCCCTCTTTTACTTATAAGGAGTCTTGTGATTATGCCAGGCCCACTTGGATAATCCAGGGCAATCTCTCCATCTCAGAACCTTCATTGACTCCCATCTGCAAAGTCCCCTTTGCCACATGAGGTAACATGTCCACAGGCTCCGGGGATGAGGCTGTGCACATCCTTGGGGGCCGTTATCTAGACCAGCCTAACATGTGATCCCATATATCAAAATGCTTTCTCCTACTAACTGTGAAATTCCTGAGAGCAGAATCCCTGTTTTGCTCAGCGTTAAGTGTCTCGAGAATGTTTGTGGATCAGATGCATGGGGCCGTTGGACACACAGGACCCCCTCTGCCCTACAGGCACACAGCTTTCCCGAGAGCATTGGTGACAGCCCTGCATGGCTCTCGGAGCAGTTTCGTCCTTCAGGGGACACATGGCAACGTCTGGAGACAGTTTTGGTTTCCGGAGATGCTCCTCAACATCCTAGAGGGAATTTGGGCATTAAAGACTTACCCAGCTCGCCAAATCTACGTGGCTGAGGTTGAGAAATCCTGGTTTACACCAGGACTGCGTGGCTGGAGACCCCTGGAAGGACCTCTGGGCTAGCACCTGGGCTAGAGATCTCAATGTGTCCCACGCTGTTTTCAACGGGCCCAGCCAGCTCCCAAGTGCAGGAGAGAAAGCAGAGCATCGGAGGTGCCGCACTCGCCCAGGTTTATAGCCAGTCCCTGATGGGGTCGGACTTCCAAGCTAGGTCCCCTGACCCACCCCGTGGGCAGGTAGAAGAACGGCCTGGATGCCTCCCTCCAGCGCACTGGGCCCGCCCGGCTTCCCTCCTCCTTCTCTGCTTTCCTGATCCTGCTGCTTCACTGAATCCTTCCTGCCTGTGCCACACGTGTCCCCAGATTCGGTGTCACTTCCCCCTTTTCTGCTTTCCCTCAGTCACCTTGATTGCCTTCCCTGGGGCGCAGTGCTTGAACCTTTGCATAGCGGACTCCTCTTTGCTGACCTCTGGTCTCCGTTTGGCACCTGCTCTGCCTGTCAGGACGGCCACCACTCAGAAACCTTCAGTGGCGCCTGGGACTGCTGCCTAAGCCCAGCATTCAAGTCTTGCTCTGGCCAAATGGAAATGCTCGCTTTTCTCCAAACCCACTTTGCATGTCCTCGCTCTCTTGTTTCCCAAGCTCTTCCCCCCTCCTCCCCCGAATAGCATCCCTCTCGTTCCTCATCTTTATACCCCTGGTGCCTTCGGGAGCAGCATAGATTTGGTATCAAGCCTGCAGGTCAGCTTGTGGTTTTGGGAGAAACAGGAGGTTGATTCACTAATCAATAATTTTGTTGATTTATTCAGCCAGTGTTTACAGAGCATTGCTGTGTCACTGCCATGGGGTGGGACTGGGGGCATATGGAAGTGCACGAGAACATGGTCTCAGTCATCAGAAAGCTCGCAGCCTCCAGGGGAGACAGACACAGAACAGCTAATTTTGCAATCCATGATTTAGTTTCAGCTGTGCTTAGGGTGCTGCGGAGAGGTTTGGGGTGAGAGCTGCTGTGGGAGCCTGGTCAGCAAAGTTTCTCTGAGGAGGTGACATCTGGGCCCAGGACCTGGGGGGTCGTTGTCTGAGCGGAGCGCAGCTTGAGCTGAGGGAGGGGCTCTCTGTCGAGGGGGGCAGTGTGGCTGGGTCGGTATAAATCAGGAAGACCTCTGCCAGGCCCCCTGAGCTCTATGGAAAGGTTACCCTGAGCAGTGCTTCCTGGCCAGGCTTGCTCAGATGCTATTAATTCAGCTTCCAGGAAGGGCATCAGGCTGGGAAGGGCGCTGGGGGCGGAAGGACAGGAGGATATGAGGGTGGGGGTCGGCTGGACGGAGCAAGAGCCCAGGGACGCCGGGCATGGTCTTGCCATCTAGCTCTACTTCCTACCTGCAGTGTGACCCGGTGATCTGCGTTTCTAGCTGTCCACACCTGGGCCTCGGGGCCCTCAACCCAGATTGTAGCTGCACATTTACTTGTGTGATTGATGAGTGCCTGCCTCCCTAGCCAGCTATGAACTCATGGGGCAGACTCCAGATGTTCACCGTACCCCCAGCACCTTGTGCAGGGCCTGGCAGGCACTCTGTACACATCTGCATCCCCAAATGAGCCGGGACCACTGGGGCTTACCTCTCCTGTGGCCCAAAATGAGGCTACTGGGGGCTGAATTATGTACCCCCTCATTTGTATGTTGAAATCCTAGCCCCTCAGTAACTCAGAATGTGACTGGATTTGGAGATCATGTCTTCAAACAGGTGGTTCAGTTAAAATGAGGTCATGACAGTGGGACCTAATCCAATACGACTGGTGTCCTTATAAAAAGGGGGAATTTGCGCGCACACGCACACACACACACAATGCCATGGAAAGTCTGGAATTATGCTGCCACAAACCAAGGAGCCCCTGGAGGCTGGGAGAGAGGCCTGGGACAGACCCTTCTCTGGCATCTTCAGAGAGACCTTGGTCTTGCTGACACCTTGACCACGGACTTCTAGCCTCCAGAACTGCGAGACAATGAAGATTTGTTGTGGAAGCCACTCAGGTCTGTGGTACTCCCCTCCGGCAGCCCCGGCAAGCTCCTACAATGCCATAGCCCTCTGGCAAGCCTGCCTCCGGCTGGGGCCTCTGCTGGCTCAGGGTGACAGGAGCTGTATGCGTGAGGAAGGCTGAGTCCCAGCTCTGGGGAAGTGGAAAGGTCTCATGCCTTCCGCCAAGCGTCCTCCAGGCCGGTGGTCTGGGCAAGGCAGGGTGAGGCCTGGCTGAAGTACCCTCTCATTCCTAGCATCTGGATTTGCAAATCAAAGGGTCTCTTCCAGGCAAGTTCCTGAGCCATGGGAGCCCAAGTGACAGTGTCATTCTCCAGGCCCTGGGAGGCCCTGCTTGGATGGATTTGGAGGGTTAGGAGGGTGGCCGGAAGAGAACCTCGGCCAGCAGACAGGAGCCAGGTGCATTTCAAAGGGGCTTGCCCAGGGGCCCTTCCTTCCCTGCATGGGGGCTGTGGGGGGCCCCCACAGCCCTACGTCCTGGACCAGGTTAACCTTTAACTAGGCGGCTCCGGGCCTCAGCTGCTGGGCCTGGGGCTCCTGCCTGCCCGTGAGCAGGTCTGCTTTTCTGCTCTTGTCTTCAGCGAACCTGAGTCCCTGATGAATTGCCCACACCCCCCCGCCCTGAGCCCTGCCACCATGTTGAGTGCTGGTGTCCCCAGCAAAGATGAATGGGCCCCACTAATGAGCTGGAGGCGGCGGCACTGTGACCCCTGACCCCACGCACTCGGAGCCAGCGGCCTGGGGAATGGCCGCCCCAAGCCTGCTTAATGTGTCGGGCTGGCCTCTGAAAGGAAAACACATTTATTGCTACTTAGAGAAAATTGATCTAATTGGGCTGGAAGCATTCTGCTGATGGAACATGGAATTTTTATTAGGAGGATGACTCAAGTTCAGCCAAGGTATCCCAGCTGGGAGGAGGCGAGAGTGTGTTTCTAGGGATTTCACCCAAAACCCTCTCTCTGGCTGATACCGACTTTCTGGGGCAGGCTGGGTCTGCGTCCCCGCTGCGCTGCTTGCAATCTGTACCCTGGCAACCTTTGGCTGCTTCTCCCAGGCCTGAGGCCCTAACTGCAAAATGAAAAAAAAAAAAAAATTCTTGCATCATTGCAGTCTTGTGTGCAGGAGACAAGCTTCCGGGCATCGGGGCTATGGCGCAGGGGACTGGGTCCGACGGGACCTGCTTGAGCCAAGGTTACATGTGGTTTCAGTTCCTTTGGCCAAATCCCCTGCAGTTCAGAAACAAACCAGCCAAAGCCTTGTTGGCTCTGATTGAGGTGACTCATCTGAGAGTTTTTTAGATGGAGCTCTGGTCCCTGAAATGTGGGGGCCATGCTCCCTGACAGTCTTGCATCTCAGCTCGCCCTCCAGCTTCTTCTCCTCCAGCTCTTATTGCAACAGAATCTGTTCAATAACTTCCCTGGACCCCATTACTGCTGTTCTGGCCTCCATACAGGTTGTCATAGTCACTGACCACCTGACCAAGGGACTGCCCCCAGGTCCTCCCTGGCCTCTCAGCTCGTTCCACCCAGGTCAAGCCTCCACACTCACTCCAAACCAGTCCACGCTGAATCGCAGTTCACCCAGCATACCTGTGCATTCTCTGCAAACGGACCTTTCTGAAACACAACTGGGATTGGGTCACTCCCAAGCTTAAAACCCTTCCATGGCTTCCCAGTGCTTCCAGGGTAAAGCTCCAGTGCCTTAGCCTACACACGGGGCTCATCAGCAGGGCGATCATATCTAGCTCATAATCATCTGATAGGAGACGATTTTATCTCGGACAAAGAGTACATTGCATGGGTTGTGTGGGTAATAGGTGTCAATCAAGACTGTCCTGGGCAGGGGTGCCTGGGCAACTCAGTCATTTAGGCGTCTGACTCTTGATTTCGGCTCAGATTATGATTTCAGGGTCATGAGATGGAGCCCGAGTCTGGCTCTGTGCTCAGTGGGGAGTCTGCTTGAGATTCTCTCTCTCCCTCTGCCCCTCCCCCTGCTTGCATTCTATCTCTCTCTAAATAAAGAAATAAAATCTTAAAAAAAAAAAAAAGGACTGTCCTCAGAATGGCTAAAATTAACAAGTCAGGAAATGACATGTTGGTGAGGATGTGGAGAAAGGGGAACCCTCCTACACTGTTGGTGGGAATGCAAGCTGGTGCAGCCACTCTGGAGAACAGTATGGAGGTTCCTCAAAAAGTTGAAAATAGAGCTACCATACAATCCAGCAATTGCACTACTGGGTATTTACCCCAAAGATACAAATGTAGGGATCCGAAAGGGTAGGTGCACCCCGATGTTTATAGCAGCAATGTCCAAAATAGCCAAACTGTGGAAAGAGCCAAGATGTCCATCAACAGATGAATGGATAAAGAAGATGTGGTATATATATACAATGGAATATTATGCAGCCATCAAAAGGATTGAGATCTTGCCATTTGCAACAACGTGGATGAAACTGGAGGGTGTTATGCTGAGCGAAATAAGTCAATCAGAGAAAGACATGTATCATATGACCTCACTGATATGAGGAATTCTTAATCGCAGGAAACAAACTGAGGGTTGCTGGAGTGGGGGGTGGGGTGGGAGGGATGGGGTGACTGGGTGATAGACACTGGGGAGGGTATGTGCTCTGGTAAGCGCTGTGAATTGTGCAAGACTGTTGAATCACAGACCTGTACCTCTGAAACAAATAATACATTATATGTTAAAAAAAAGGAAGAAGAAGAAGAAGAAGATAGCAGGAGAGGAAGAATGAAGGGGGGAAATCGGAGGGGGAGACGAACCATGAGAGACGATGGACTCTGAAAAACAAACTGAGGGTTCTAGAGGGGAGGGGCGTGGGAGGATGGGTTAGCCTGGTGATGGGTATTAAAGAGGGCACGTTCTGCATGAAGCACTGGATGTTATATGCAAACAATGAATCATGGAACACTACATCAAAAACTGATGATGTAATGTATGGTGATTAACATAACATAAAAAAGAAAAAAGGACTGTCCTGGGCAAACTGGGATGGAGGGTCGCTCTGTCCATCCTGACTTGGCTCCTGTCGCATCTGTAGCCACTCACTATGGTGCTTCCTGTGCTTCCAGCAAAGCCCGAAAATACCAGCTCCATGCACTCACCTGTGCCTTAGCACATGCTGTTCCCTCTACCTGGAACAAATGCCCTCTCTCTCCCCTTTTGGCCTGTGTTCTTCCAGCCCTGGCTCCTGTGTCATGTCTGCAGCTTTTTCCTGACTCTCATCAATAGCGAAAGCTGTCTCTTTGTATCAGTCATCTGTTGCTGCTGTATAAGGTGTAGTCCAAAACGTAGTGGCTTAAAGCCACAAACACTTATGATCTGACAGTTTTGTAGAATCAGGGAGCAACTTAACTGGGTGGTTGTTGCTCAGGAGCTCTTAGGAGGTTGCATCAAGGCGTCGGTGCTGGGTGTTGTCAGGAGGTCTCAGCTCCTCCTATAGGTGCTGCCTGCTGGTCCTCATGGCACAGCCGCTGGCTTCTCCCACAGTGAGTGACCTCAGAGAGAGCAAAGGAGGAAGGACCCCGAGGTGACCTCAGAGAGAGCAAAGGAGGAAGGACCCCGAGACCACGACTTGAGCTGAAGGCAGACACTTAACCGACTGAGCCACTCAGGCGCCCCTAGCTTCCACCTTTTAAAGGAAGGCATATTGTGGAATTTGTGGACACATTTTATTTATTTTTTATTTTTTAAATTAAATTTAATTTTATTTAAATTCAATTAATTAATATATAGTGTATTATCAGTTTCAGAGGTAGCGTTCAGGGAGAAAAACCGTAAGAGACTCTTAACCATAGGAAACAAACCGAGGGTTGTTGGGGACTGGGGTAACTGGGGGACGGGCATTAAGGAGGGCACGTGATGTAATGGGCACTGGGTGTTATGTGCCACTGATGTGGGCACATTTTAAAACCACCACACTTTGTTTCATCAGAGAGTCTCTCAGAGGCCCATCCTCAGGACGCCTGCATAGGAATCGCCTGGGACACACACAAAAATTGTAGTTTCCCAGGTCTCCCACCTCAGTGGATTGAACTGGAATCTGAGGGTGGTGGGGAGTGGGGTGAGGTGAATGAGGCCGAGAATCTGTGTTTCTGTGCAAATCCCCCTAAGATTTAGGAGCCACTGCCTTCAGAGGACAGTGGTTAGAAAGATGAATCCCATTCTCTGGATTTGAATTCTAGTTCGACCACTTGTTAGATGTTGTGATTTTACACAAGTTACCTAAGCTCTCTGTAGCTTCATCTGGAAAATGGGGCTAATAACGGTACCTTTTCACTGTTCCAAATTCTGAATAAGTTAAATTTGTATAGTGTTTAGAATGTTGCCTAGCAACTGGTAAGTAATAGAAATATTTGTTACATTAAAAAAAATCAACAAAAAGCAACACCTGGAAAATAATTCATTTTAATAATCGGTTTACCTTCCTATTTCCCATATTAGGTAGAAGCTTCTGGAAGGCGCATCTCTGGTCCTCAACCAGTGTTCCATATGTGTTTGTGGATCAAATCTCAGTGGTTCTCAACAATGGCTGCTTCTTAGAATCACCTGTTCTTTTAAAAAATCAAAGAATACCAAAGCCCAGCCCTACTAGAGGCCAGCAGAATCACAGTCCTGGGGTGTGGGCTCTCCAGGAGATTCTCAGATGCATCCAGGGTTGAGAATGATGAGAATGAGCAAGCGAAGTAGGGGCCCCTTTGAACTGAAAGTTTTGGTTTAGATGAGGCTTTTCCAGAGCACAGTGATTGGGTGCAGGGCAGCTGGGCACATGGTGGGTGCTAAGGACTGCCCCAAACCCACACTGGGAATCCGTGGCCAACAAAGGATTTCTGCCTATGTTCCCAGAGTTCACTGGGTGCTGTCATGGTGAGATTTCGGAGTTGTTTATGGGGAGTATGGAAATGCTTATTCCAAGTAGAAACCGTGGGCAATGTGGGAATCGGGACCTGTAGCTTTAATTGTGTCGATGGCCTGGCCTGGAGTCTTTGTTCTGCCGCTCTGGGGTCCCCACCGGTGGCTGAGGGTTATCACACCCATCCTACCTGGCTGGTAAAGAAGCTGGGACGGTAATGCCCCCGGAAACTCTCTGTGAAGGGAGCCACAGAGGCAGAGAGTGATATTGTTGTTATGACCAGTGGAAACGAAAATAACTGGTGGCCAGGATGCGCCGGGCTCTGCACACTGGGCTGTGGGGCACTGGCTTCTTCCTCTCGGCTGGTGGAGAGGGCAGGGGACGTAGTGTGCAGGGCTGTCCCCGCAGTGCCGCCTGGCTCTCTGCTGGGAGGTCTGCAGCTGGCCTCCATCCGTCCGCGGGGCACCCGGGGCTACGTGCGTTCGTGCATAGCGATCGTCCTTTCTTCTCCCTGCAGCAGGGCTGACAGTTTGGGGTGACCGCTCTGGCCCGAGAGGAAGGAGGATGACCAATGAGGTTGGAGGCCTGGCCTAGGAGGAAGATGTGGAGAGAGAAGAAGCCGGAGTCAAGGTAAGTCCTGGAGTGAGGGCAGAGGGGACCTGCAGGTGTGAGGGGGCAGGGTCACGGAGAGAGAAGTCAGGGAGGACTCCTTGGGGTTTGGTTCCAGCAGCAGGGTGGTGTCGCTTCCTGAGAGAGGAAACATGGAGAAGATCGGTTCATTTTGGCCACGGTGAGTCTGAGATACCTCGTGGAAGTGCACAGAAGGATGGAGTCCGGAGTCCGGAGTCCGAGGGGAGGCCGGGGTTGGACATGAAAATATTAGAAGTTGCCATTCTGTAGATGATATTCAAACCTTGGGAATGGATGAGATAGTGTAAGGAGAGAACTGCAGGGGGAGAGAGGGAAGGAGGGAGAGAGAGACAGAGAGAGAGAGAGAGGAGAACGAGCCCAAGATGCAGCCCTGGAGGGCTCTGATGCTTGGAAGTTGTGGGGTGGCAGGGACCTTGCAGAGCAGAGAAAGAGCACCAGGGAAGCAGGAGGAGAAGGAGGGGAGGGTGATGGCATGGAAATCAAGAAAAGAAGGTTCTGTGATGCCAAGTGGCCAGCTGAACAACATGGGGCAGAGGGCACGTGAGAGCTGAGTATCCCATGGGGGGACAGATGAGGCATGTGGGGAGACAGCCACCAGCAGTGGTCAAGTCTGTACATGCGCCATGTGTCTGGTCTGGAGAGCTGCAAATGTTTCCCAGAGCAGGAGAGATGGGACAGATGAGGGAAGATCAGGAGCAGGTTCTGGGGACAAAGGGCTCCCCCTGACTCGGGCTCTGGGTCACACCCTCACCCAGGAGTTTCCCAGCAATGGGGTTCCTCTTCTGCTGACCCCTTGGGGATGCTGACCTGAGCCAGCTGGAGCTAGGGGTGAGGAAGGAAGAGGAATTCCTTTTTTTTTTTTTTTTAAGATTTTATTTATTTGAGAGAGAGAGAGAATGAGAGAGAGCACATGAGAGGGGGGAGGGCCAGAGGGAGAAGCAGACTCCCTGCCGAGCAGGGAGGCCGATGCGGGACTCAATCCAGGGACTCCAGGATCATGACCTGAGCCGAAGGCAGTCGCTTAACCAACTGAGCCACCCAGGCGCCCGAGGAATTCCTAATTTTAATAAACCAACATGATTTCATTTCAAATCTTTTATTTTTAATGAATTTTATGGGTGTCCTTTAGGGACTCAGTCTCAGAAGATACCTCACTAGCAATTCCTCTGGGATAGACCTACTGTTAGTTATCAGGAGCTTGGAGCAGCTCAACCTCATGGTTTTTTTTTTTTAAGATTTTACTTATTTATTTGAGAGGGAGTGAACATAAGTCGGGGTAGGGGTAGAAGGAGAGGGAGAAGCAGACTCCCTGTTGAATGCGGAGCCCAACACAGGGTTCAATCCCAGGACCCCGAGATCATGACCTGAGCTGAAGTCAGATGCTTAACTGACTGAGCCACCCAAGTACCCCCTCAGCCTTATGGTTTGTAGCAATAAGGGAGGGCTTTGTATGTGGGGGCTCTGGCCAGTTGGATAAGCAGGATCCCAGACCCTGGAGGAGCCCTCACTTAGGACCCTGGGTCCCCAAGAAGATTGAGCCTACTTTCTTAGGCAACCTTATCCTTGTTCCGTGATGCTGTGTATGGCAGGAAAGGGTGCGGAGGGCTGACTTCATTTGGTCTGTGATTGGCCACATTTCTTGAGTGGCAGGGCCCTTTTTATTCTCAATTATTGACCTAATGTGGTTAAAGTATGGAGTTAGTACCTGCCTTTGAGTCCTAGACATGGACCATTTCTCCCTTCTTCTCTCCCTCTCTCCTCTCCTCAATCTATCCATATTCATTCATCCATCCATCCATCCATCCATTCATCCATCCATCCATCCATATCCACCCATCCATCCATATCCATCCATCCATCCATCCGTCCATCCATCCATATCCATCCATCCATCCGTATCCACCCATCCATCCATATCCACCCATCCATCCATCCAACCATCCATCCAGCACATATCTGATTTCCTCTCCTGCCACTCTTCCCTCTCTTCACTCCAGTCTGTCTACACTGACCCCTTTTCAGTTCCTTGAACTACCAAGCCTTAGGGCCTTTGCATTAGCTATGCCCTCTGTCTGTATTCTTCTTCCTCCAGAATCTCATACGGCCAACTCCTTCAAACCACTTTCTTGAAACCTTGCTTAATGGCACCTGTCAACAAGGCCTTTTGACTAGCTAATTTGTTTTCAGTTGGTGCTGTTCTATGCCAGTGCTCAAGCTCCCTTATCCTGCCCTGCCCCCGGTCCCTGTACTTTGTCTTCTTCTAGCATCTGTTTACTTATTTGTAGAATGTGAACTCCATAAAGAGAGGACTGTTTATCTTGCTCACTTAGAACAGCATTAGCACATCAGAGGTGTTCATTAAATCTTCATCAATAAGTGAACATTTATTTAGCACCTACCATGTACCAGGCACCGTAGACACTGGGCTAGAGACCAGGAATGTAGCAGAGAACAAGGCAGGCAAGGCCTCTGCCTTCACAGCACTGCTAGTCTAGTGAGTAAGATGGGAAATGAAGGTGACACATAAGGATAATTACATTTTTATTATTACTGGTATGAAGGAGGAAGAAAAGAAGATGTGTGATAGAGAAGACAAAGGAGATTGATCTTAGTAGAGGATTTATTAACTTCCGAGAGCTACTTTAACAGTGTACCAGACTATGTGACTTAAAACAACAGAAACTTGGGTGCCTGGGTGGCTCAGTTGGTTAAGCGACTGCCTTCGGCTCAGGTCATGATCCTGGAGTCCTGGGATCGAGTCCCACATCAGGCTCCCTGCTCGGCGGGGAGTCTGCTTCTCCCTCTGACCCTCCCCTCCTCATGCTCTCTCTCTCTCTCTCAAATAAATAAATAAAATCTTTAAAAAAAACAACAACAGAAACTTATTATCTCAGTTCTAGAAGCTCACAGTCTGAAGTCAAGGTATTGCATGCTCTCTGCAAAGTCTCTAGGGAAGAACCTTCCTTGTCTCTTGTAGCTTTTGGTGGCCCCAAGCCTTCCTGACATGTGGCCCCAAACTCCAGTCTCTGACCCCCTCTTCACATGACATTCTCCTCTCTGGGCCCAAAATTCCCTCTGGTTACTACGAGGGAGAAGTTACTCGGTGGGAACCCACCTGAATCTCCATGATCTGTCTTAACTTGGTTATATCTGCCAAGTCCCCATTTATAATTAAGGTCACCTTCATAGGTACAGAGGGTTAGGACTTGAACCTGTCTTTTGGGGGGACACCATTCAACCCAGAGTAGGGGTCAGGGAAGCACTTTCTGGAGAGATGACAAGTAAGCTGATACTGAACCTGGAGAATGGGCTGGCCATAGGACAAGGAGGCCAAGAGTGGAGGCAGAGAAGGGTTTAGGCAGGAGTCCCTGTAGGAACCAAGCCCTGTCGCAGGAAGAGGGGAGCAGGGCTGTAAGCCTCAGCCCCTCGGCCCAGACCGTAGTGCCTGCATACAGTTATCAAGAGGAGTAAAGGAGACCCCTCAGCCACCCTGATCCGCGTGGGCATGGCAGCCCAAAGCAGAAGGCCCGACACCCGGGAGCACACCTTTGGTCTGGCTGTGGGGCTGGAGAATCGGGCTCCTGTCCCCACCCTCACACCCTGTTGTTTGTCAAATGCCTTTTGCTTCTCCTGCAGCCTCTCCTCTACCCTGGGCGTACACTGTTCCAGCTACCAACCCACGGGGGCCACACAGATGGGGAAAGAAAGAGAGGAAGGAAAGCTGGGTGTGACCGGCTAGGTCTCTTTTAGGGGCTGGTCCGCGCTTGCTGCAGGCTCCATGTTTGCACCACGGAGGGAGCTGAGACCGTAGGGAGACTCGGTCTTTAGGAGGCACCCCTTGGGCTGGTTTGTGGGGCTGGGGGTGATGGAAGTGAGAGCTGGTCCCATTGCACTGTGGTTAGCATCTTATGACTGTGCCCCCTGAGGCCTGGGAGCTCTTGGGAGTCCAAGAGTCAGGTCTTGGGGGTCCTGGCTGAGTCCCCAGCCCTGAGCACAGGGCTTGGCCTTGAGCAGGTCGGTGTTCCATGGAAGATGGGACTTTCATCTTGTGTCCTCTGATGATCCCCCACCCAGCCATGGCTTTGCCTTAGTTTATATCCCTGCATTTGGGTGGCGGTCTCAGGGCTGCTTGTGCAGGGTTGGTTGGGAGGCAATCCCAGGGTGGGTTAGCAGGGGAGAGGGGCCGTGAGAAGGGAGAGGGAAAGGAAGCCCATAAAGGCTGTGGGTAGTAGGAGCCCAGTCCCACCACGGGAGACCTCTGCGAGCCAGTGTAGCTCACGCACCCAGAGTCATCCAATGCAAGGGGCAAGGAAGCTGGGGCTGTGATGTGCCCACTCGCAGTCTGTTGTTGAGGGGGGCTTGCTTCAGGGGCACTGGCTCCCTGGCATTTCCAGCTCACCGTGTGCAGGCGGAGCAGGAACTTCTGTGGAGGTGCAGGGCTGCGGGAAGCAACTGCAGATGGGTGGGGGCGCCTGAGGCATGTGCGGAGGAGGGAATGGGCTGGATGCCATGAAGGCTCCCAGGCTCTGGTGGCCAGGGACTCCCAGGACTTTGGGTGGGCGACACCGATGCCACCCCCCTGTCTGCAGGCCTCTGACAGCATGGCTGACGAGGACACCCTTCCCAGGACTCACCTGGGCCCCAGCTCCCAGAGTCCCTGACGTGGGTCCTCATTGCTTTCCCACCCCCTGCCCTGACGTGGGGGGGTGGGGGGAGGCGGGAAGGCATGAGGGTGCCAGGCTGGTGGACTTGGGCTCTCCCCCAGCCTGGAGCCAGCGTGAGTGCTGAAGTGGGGATGAAAAACGAGCAGCCTCGCGTGCATTAAATATTTAATATTCTCTCCCTGGGAGGTGTCAGGGAAAGGACCCTATAATAAATACGGCACGGGACAATTCCATCACAGAGCTCGTCAGTTAATGGCCTCGTTTGCTCTGACAGGAACATTACGGGCAGCGGGTGTGTGTGGCGTTCGGGCGTGTGCTTCCTTTGAGCCTCGGACCCACGGGGGCGGGGGCAGGCTGGAGACGACAGATCTCCAGGGTGCCACTTTTCACTCTAATACTTAGAGAATCCGTGGCGTGATGGCCGTGTGAGCAGAGACTCGTCTAACAAACATACAGCACTTGGTAATGACGCGGCCGTGTCGCGCGTGTTCCATGGGTATCAACTAGCCGGGCATCAGCGCTGCTACGTGATGCTGATGATTTCCAGCTTACAGGCAGGGAAACTGAGGCTGAACAACTCGTCCAAAGTCCCAGTGCTGGCAAATGGAAAAGGTGGGATTTGAAGCCAGGCAGGCCGGCTCCCCAGTCTGGAGCCAGACGGCTGTGGGTTGGGATCCCAGCTCCATCACTGGCCGGCTGTGTGACCAGGGCACTGTGGCTCAGCCTCTCTGGGCTTCAGTTGCTGTGTGTACATAATTGGGATGCTACTAGTTCTGTCTCATGGGAGTTACGAGGAATCACTTATAAAGCTTTAGTCGCGGGGCGCCTGGGTGGCTCAGTTGGTTAAGCGACTGCCTTCAGCTCAGGTCATGATCCTGGAGTCCCGGGATCGAGTCCCGCATCGGGCTCCCTGCTCAGCAGGGAGTCTGCTTCTCCCTCTGACCCTCCCCGCTCTCATGCTCTCTCTATCTCATTCTCTCTGTCAAATAAATAAATAAAATCTTTTAAAAAAAAAAAAAAGCTTTAGTCGCCACATTGATAAAGTTGGCTCTTTTCTCTGCTTGAAACCCAACTTTGTCATTTATTGGCTGTGTGACCTCGTGGCAAGTGACTTGACCTCTCTTGAGTGTCAGGTTCCCTCTCTGTAAATGGAAGTCCTATCTCCCAGGGATACTGGGAGTGCCCTCTGACCTTTAAACCTTGGGCTAAGCCACAAATGTTCTGCTTAGTCTTGGGAATGTCCCAGCATGCCTTGTGGGCCAGGCCTGGGTCCGGTGGTCCCAGCATGTCCCAATGGGTCAGACCTGGGTCAAGTGGTCCCAATGTGCCTAAGTGAGCCATGTTGAGTTAGGAGACTTACGGTCACCCGCAGTCTCATCCTAGGCCCATCTGTTGGTACCAAAGTGCCCTGTGCTGCCTGATGGGCAGCTTGCATTCCTTGACTTATAACCAAACTGATGTGGTGGAGGAAGGGTCAGCCTGACTCAGACTCCTTGAAAGGAGAGAATTCACAACCTCATGTGCTCAAACAAACATCCCAGCACTCTGGGCCGCCTATGGTCCCAAGCAACATTCTGGTCGTTCTGGGCACCATGTTGTCAGGCACCATTCTGTTGGTGGCCTTGGCTCTGGGTACAGACCTGCAAGGCTGCTGCCTCCATGGCCCAGGCGAGTGTGTGAGATGGGGGCGACTGGGGTGTGGGCCAGGGCTGAGCTCAGGACACCCTCGGCTCCTGACGGCAGCGATTCTCTGGCTGGCAATGTTCCAAAGGTCATTCCAAAGGTCATGGGCTCTGGGGGGCTGCCCCTGGTCCCAGGGGTGCCATCCCCAGCCTATTTTACACCTCTGGAGCCTGAAGCTGGTGTCGGAGGCAGGGAGGGAGGGAGGGAAGCCGAGGAGGGAGGGAAGAGTGCACGGTCAGCAGCAGCTTTATGGATGGCTGGGTGAATGTGAAGTGAAGGAAACCTCCTTTTTGGTCCCCAGCAGCCCCCTGCTCTGTCTGACTGGGAGCAGCCAAGATGTGCTCAACTAATTTATATTAATTCAAGACCATTAATGATGAGCTATTGTCTCTCTTTTCTTTCTCGTCTCCCTCTCCTAGTGGAACAATAGTGCTCAGATTCAAGTGCCGAGTTTGGCTGGCCCCCACTTCCTTGTGCAGTAAGCTAAGGATCGGAGAACCGATCAGGCAGCTCCAGTGCCTGACTCCCACCTGGTCCCCCATCTTTACCCCAAGAACCAAGTCCTCAGGTTCTTTTCTTCTCTAAGTTCAACCAGCTATTCTCCCAATGAAGAAAAGAGCCCCCAAACTGTAGTGAAAGTCCGGTGCTAACGTGGGGAGTGCAGGGCCTCTGAGGTACTCAGGTGCATTTGCAACAACCACACAGTCCGGCCTTCAAAACAACCTCACCTCTTCTCCCTGCTTGTGCCTGAAATTGCTGGAGGGGCGAGAAGGCCTCCCGTGGCTCTCTTCTGCAGACCCCCAGCCCAAAGCTCTTATTCCTGACCTGACTGAGATTTTACAGCAGGCCTAGGAGGCAGAGACAGGGATGATGGAATGGTCCTCATTTTACAGAGGAAGGGAGTGAGGCCCACAGAAAAAGACCAAGCTGGGCCCACGACCCGGGACTCCTGAATCCAGCCAGACTGCCTCTTGAAGCCAGAGCAGAAGATTTCCTATAATTATCTGGACACAATTGTTCAGTGCCCATGGGACCCGGGACCGTGCCGGGTCATAGAAATGTCTGGCCGCAAGGCCACGTACGACAGGCACCTCATTTGTAGGGTGTCTCCGGAGCCTATGGGTAGAAATATAAACAGTCACTCAGGTGCAGGCTTCAGAGAGTGGAGCAGGTGCTGGGGTGAGCAGGGGCTATCGGGAGAAGGCCAGTGGGCAGGGCCCAGCCAAGGTCCAGAGGAGAGCAGCGGGTGCAGATGGGTCAAGAGGCCTGACCAGCATAGGACCTTTGGCAGTGCCCCCTTCCCCTTGCAGGCCTCAGTCTTCCCATCTGGATACTGGGAACAGTCTGAGGGACCTCTATGAGCATCAGTCTGCAGACTCCTGAGTGAGGCCTTAAGGAAGGAAAGAAGGTCCTTTGAACACTGCCTGTGGGATCAGGGTGGGGGGCTCTGCTACTCTCTGATTCTAGGACCCCAGACTCAGCTGGCTGAGACTGCCAGAGCAAGGCCAGAGTGGTTGTGGCCTCCCTCCAGCCTCCAGCTCCCCCTTGCCTCCCCTGAACGGTGGCAGCATAATTCCACTGCTTTTGCTTTCTTGCTCCTGGTGGAGGATGTTAAACTTGTGGGGCGGCTGAAACACTCACACATAAACCCACACAAATGATTTCTCCCAGCATTAACATATTTCCTTTTGAAACCCTGTGAAGCTTTTCTCCAAAGTAATGGATTTTTTTCCCCACCCCCTTGTCTGGGCCAAATGTATTTAAATCTGGTCAGAAGATTCCTATCAGCTCAGCGGGGCTTCCCTCCTGTTTCCTGGCAAATCAGCATCCTTTTTATTCCTCCCTCAGATCTCGGTGCAAAAGGGAGGCTTTCTATGCGAAAGTTTTCCTGGGACAGACAGACAGACTCAGTGTTGCTGGGCCTTTGATAGCCAAGAACACAAGATCTGACTTCAGGGAGCTCAGAAACTTCATCAGCCGAGAAGGGGGATCAGGAGAACAGGATCCTGCTGAAACGGCCCTTTGAAATCCCCCAAATGATGTTTGATGTGCCTGTGCCTTTCAGCTTAAGCCATACCTTTGGCATCAAAAGCACCTTTTGAAAAAAAATTAGCTATTTTTTAAGGCACAGAAGGAGTAAATTTAATATTAAGTCCTAATGGCAGAAGTCTTTGAAAAGACATTTCTGGATTTGGGATCATTTAATACTCCCCCTGATCTAATAGCACAAGCCTCCCCCACTTTCCTTCTCCCCCCTCCTCTTTAATTCTTAATCCTCTTCTTTCCAAATCCTGGGCCTCTGTGATGGCAGGTCAGGGCCCGGTGTCCCCTAGGGGTGCAGTGACTTCAGGCAAATGGAGCAGGAGTTTCATTCCTTTGGCTACCCAGATCCCCCAGCTTTTATTTTATTTTATTTTTTATTTTTTTAAAGATTTTATTTATTTGACAGAGAGAGACACAGCGAGAGAGGGAACACAAGCAGGGGGAGTGGGAGAGGGAGAAGGAGGCTTCCCGCTGAGCAGGGAGCCTGATGTGGGGCACCATGACCTGAGCAGGAAGGCAGATGCTTAAGGACTGAGCCACCCAGGTGCCCCTCCCCCAGCTTTTAAAGGACTAGCCAACCCCTGAGACTTTCTGCTGGTTTTTAAAGGGATAGTTTACCCCTGGAGAAGAGTTGATAAAAGGTTTGGTTAGTGCCGGAAGCTGGAGTCACAGCCTGGCTCCCCATGGTGAGAACGCTGACCTCCCAAGGTGGCCTGGGGTGGGAGATGGAGAACCAGCCCTCGATGGGTGCTGGCCCAAGCCCAGGGCCCAGGGGCTCCCCCAGTTCAGCCCAGTCCCGCTCCGCAGGAAGTGACTGGTCACACCCTGATTCTGGAGGGGAACTCCCCTGACCTTGGGGAGCATCTTTCCCTACCTCTTCCCTAGACCAAGGCAGCCAGGACCAGGGACAGCTCTGGGTGTGACAAGGTCTGGTTGCAGGGGACGATTTGCATCCTGGTCACCTTCTCAGATTGGTAAGGGGGTCTTGGATTAAAGCGAGCTTAACTTTTTGGGGATGGGGTATCATATCCGTCGACACAGGGTGCAGGTGGAAGGTTAATGACAATCCTAGGGATTGTGAGGAATGGAAAAGGAAATGTGTGGAAGGACTCCTAGGTTTCTTGCCTGGTGGCCGGGCGGGGACATTATTGATGAGAATGAGGAGGTTGGGGGATGTGTTCAGTGGGGGCAGAGGGCAGCTGGGATTCCGGGGGAGTGGAGCTGTGTGGTGAGACCACCCTGGCCGCCGTCGTATCTCACCTAAGTCATTCCAACCGTCCCATCCCCACCAACCCAACTTTCCCGGGTGCAATTTTCCTCATATCCATCCCCTGCTTAAGACCTTCCATGGCTCCCCATTTCTCTTAGAAAAAGGGACAATCTCCTCTCCTGACAAATGAGACCTTTGAAGATGTGGCCGAGCCCAGCTGCCTCATTCCATTTCCCGGCTCCGATTCTGGCATGCTGAGTACTTCATGTGTGCCCTTCCCTGTCGTCCTCCATGTCTTTGCCTTTGTAGTCCCCTCAGCCCGGACGTCCTCTCCTCTCTTCCTCCCCTGGCAAATACTTGCTCTCTGGTCAAGACCCAGCTCAAGGGTCACTGCCGTGGTGAAGCCCTGTCTCATCCTTCAGGCACTGTTCCCAGTGCTGGGTTCAGACATCTCTAACAGCACCAGCATCTTGCACTGAGGCTGTTTCACCTGTTTTTGCCCAGTGGCTCTGAGTTCTTCCAAGACAGAGGCTGAGTCTTATGACTCTTTGCATCCTCATCACCTAGAGATCCAACCCAATCCCCTTCCCCTGAGCACCAATAAATGCTATCACCTCCATTTTACATATGGAGAAGCTAAAGCTCAGAGACCTTAAGTAACTTGCTTAATGTCACACAGCTAATAAATTGAATACCCCCAAGAAAAAGAGGAGATCTGTAGTAGAAAAGCGGTTTCTTGTAGCTCAAAGGCCATTTGCGAAGTGAGAGCTTTCAGAGATGGTCAAGTGGAAGCTCTTCCAAGCAAGGGCTTCTTCTTTTGGACATATTTTCCAGTAGGGCAAGCTGCCCCAGACACCCTGAGTGGGATCCTCTGGATCTGGTGCGTCCCAGGTCCCTGGCTGGTGGAGTTGGGCAAACCGAGGCCGTGGAAGGGAGTGGCACCTACAGACAGCAGAAATGGGGAAATGCATTTGGCATTTTCTGGGTCTTGAAAACACTGCCCATGACTAGTTCTGAGAAGGTGTGGAAGTTCCAGGCCATGGCTCCCACTGATTCATGTCACTGCCCCCACCTCCCACCCCCAAAGCATTAGCCCTTTATGACTTCATATTAATCTGCAGGCACTTATTGCTCTGCAAGGCTGTTTTGACAAAAGTTCATTATCAAGACTGCTAAATGCTTTTAAAGCATTGATTGGGCGAATTATTACATCACTGGGGTAGATACTATGTTTGAAGATGGATGGTGTTGCTCAGACCATCTGAAATTTTCCTTCTTTTAATTGGATCGATCCCCAGAATAAACGAAGTTTAATTGAATTTTGAGGAAAATTGAGCAGTTGTTTGTGAGTCTCTGTCGATAGGCATTATTTCAATTACATGGTGATAAGTGAGCGGGGGCGGGGATGGGTCTGAGCAGGACTGGATTAAAATTTCCCTGAAATGAATCCCACCTCTGGTCCCACTCATTCAGTAAATATTTACTGAACGTCCACTTTGTGTTCCAGCCCAGTGTCGGGCCAATTCCCTCCTGGTTGCTGAGCTCATTCAGCTCACATCACATGTGACCAGGAGCACGGGCTCTGGAAACCCCTGTTCCTGGATCCAAATTCTGACTCCACCACCCACTAGTGATATAGCTCGGGGCAAGGTACACACATTTTCTGAGCCTCAGTTTCCCCACACATAACATAGGAATATGATGGCTCCTATCAGTTGGGGTCCATTTAACATGGAATAAGATTATGCAGATGCTACCCCTCAGTTATCTACAAGGTTCTGCAAGTTTAGTTTCATACTAGAAGGAAAGCAGTCAGGAACATACCATATGAGGAGATGAGAAAAACCTAACTTTTCATTGCATTGTCTTCTAATTTCTACATTTAAAAGAAAAATTACTGTGGGATTCTTTCTCTTTCTCCTTGTCTCTCTCTCTTTCTTTCTTGGGTCTGCTCTCTCAGGCTTATTTCTTTTTCTCTTTCTCCACCTTTCCCTCAGTCCTTTTCTCCCCCACAATACTTATTTAATTGTGAATAGCATGGGATTCCATAAAGTGAACATCATGAGACGCTGAAATCCAGGCGTCAGGAAAAACATCTATGAGGAGGCAACATTTAATCTGAGACGTGGTGAGTGAGCCAGCTCTGTGTGTGTCTGTGCTTATGGATATGTATGTATATGGGGGGTGAGAGTGTTCTAGGTGGAGGTAACATCATGTGCAAAGGCCCTGAGGTTAAATGTAGGTTGTATGAAATGCTGCCAGCAGACCAGTGTGGCTCGAGCACAGCAAGGAAAGGAAAGTGAGGAGCCTGGGCTCAAACCCGGGTCCCTGCTCATGCTATTACTCTATGCCATCTGGTCAGTTCTCATTCAGTCTTTTTTGAAGTCTCAGACAGATCAAAGCTAAGGGACTCTGTGTCCCCCCCCCCCCCCACGGGAAGGCAGTGGTGGCTTTGTTGAGATAAGCTGAGGATCTTAGATTCTTCAGAATGGAGCATTTCTAAGCCCTCAAACCTTTGTCTGAAAACCCTGGACTCCTTCTCCATCTTAACCAAGATTTGGAACTGATCATTGAAGTCTAGGCCAGATGGGTCCAAAATGGGGGTGCTTTTCCCCCATGGGGACATTTGGTAATATCTGGAGCTATTTTTTGATCCTTATAACTGGAGGGCATGCCCCTGGCATCTAACAGGTAGAGGTCGAGGATGTTGCTAAACATTTTCCAGTGCCGAACTGTGCATTATCCAACCCAAGGATAATCCAACTCAAAATGTCAGTAGTGTCGAGGTTGAGAAAGTCCACCTTGGGTGATGCTGGACAGGGACACTGGCCCTTTTACCACTCACGGCTGATGAGCAGGGAAGTCAGAGGCCTCTCTTTTGCCAGCATAAAAGATTTTGCTCAGCGACTGGCCTGGGCTCCCCAGACACCCAGCTTGTCCTGTCCTTGGAGGGAATTTCCTTCAGAGATGTCTTCTACTATCCCAGCAGTCAGCTGCACTTTTTAACTTTGAACAATGCCTCGGCTCTTGTTAGGAGCTTGAACATGCCACGTCTCTCGGTCTCCTTTCTGGGGGTGCAGGTTCTTCATGGCTTCATCCCCCGGCCCCCACCCTCCATCAGAGCTAAGTCTTCGGATAACATCACTTTGTGTGATGTGGCACGATCTGGGTATTTCCCTCACTTGTCGCTAATTGCAAACAATAAAATAAAACATCAGATTGCCACCAAGACTGCATTGCTGTTCAAATCAAGTCCGTGCAAGCACGTTTGCAAAACATGCTCACTGGAGACAATGTGTTCCCTGCATATGAATTCAGATGATGAAGAATGGGTTCTTTATTTTCTGGAGTGCATCTTTCTCTTCACTGGTCGCTGCGACTTCTTGCAAATGCCTTTGTGACCTCTGGAATCTGCTTGAGGCTTGATTCCATTTCCCCTGGTCCCTTTCCTGGGGATGGAGTCCAGAGGAGGGCAGATTGTGTTAGGGAATGCAGCCTCCCTGGCCAGAGGGTGGAGTGAACATGACACCAGGGGTGTGTCAGTCATATGCTCCTAAGGCTCTGTTGACCACAGGATAAAGGCTGAGCTCCTAATGGCACAGGAGGCTTTTCTCCAGGTGGCTCCTGTCCATCCATTGAGCTTTTTGGCTTCTTCTTTACCCCACCAGAACTTTCACATTTCCCTGAATGCCTTGTATCTTTGTAGATATTATCTCTCCTACCAGAAATGCCCTTGCAAATCATGCCTGTAAGGTGATCCTATTCTTCTGGATCCAACTCAAACATTACCTCCTCTGGGAAGCCTTCTTTCCTCTCCTGGGATGCCCTGTTCTTTATATTCTCAAGGTACTGTGTTCACACCTCTCTTGGAGCGTGCTTCCCAGGGTATACTAAATCATATTTACTCACGTAACCCAAATAAAACCAAGGCCCCATGTGGTCCTGTCTCAGCTTGGAGTTGCATGCAAAGAGTCATGTATAACAAAGGACTTTAAAGCCATTTAAGTGTTTTATTGGTATCTTTCGGAGTGTCAAAGAGGATCAAAATCAAAAATCACAGCAGCACTTAAAATTCTCTCTCCTCATTCCTCTGGCTTTTCACGGCTCCCTTCCTCTACAGGTGCCTTCATAATGAACGCCCAACTCAAATTCTCTCTAAGCCAAGCCTCTCATGGCTCTTGACTTCCTGGTTACTCCTCTTTCTCTTGCAAGTCCTCCTTTTCTTTTTTTAAAAAGATTAAAAAAAAATTTATTTATTTGACAGAGAGAGAGCACGCACAAGCATGGGGGAGCGGGAGAGAGAGAAGCAGACTCCCTGCTGAGCATGGTGCCCGATGCAGGACTCGATCCCAGGACCCTGAGACCATGACCTGAGCTGAAGGCAGATGCTTAACCGACTGAGCCCCCTAGGCACCCCAAGTCCTCCTTTTCTACTAAGTGGTTTTACTTTACAGTTTTCCGAATAGAAGTAAAAGAAATCCCAGGGAAATGATTGGTAGACTCTGAATACCCCCAAGAGAGCAGGAGAGAAAAAGTGTCAGAATGGCCAAAATGGACATCTCTTCAGCAGTCTGGGAGGTGGTGAGGTTGTCAATGCTTATAGTGTAATAGGTCTTTTCACCCTGGTGCTTATCTGTCTGTCCTGCTAGACTTAAGGCTGGCTCTGCACCCCACTCATCTGGGTCTCGAGTCCCCTGCAGAGAGTTTTGCACCAAATATTCACTCAGTGTTTGTCCCCAGCATACCTCTCACACATTGCATCTGAAGCATCAAATTGGGCAGATGGAAAGGGCTGCAGGCTCAGTCCAGACCCTTTGGATCCCACATGGGTGGATGCGGGGCATGCCGTGCTAGGACACCTGTTCTAGTCCCCATCCACTAGGGCCTGCATCTTGACAGAGTTTGCTTTCTTTTCTCTTTCCCATGGCTCACACTTATTTGGTTTCGTTTTTCATCTGTGAATGGATAAATTATTTTTACATGTTCTCTGCATTTTGAAACAGACTTTTAATTATACATTTTCAACTGTTTTAATGTGAACATATGAACAACTACTGAAAATGCAGATAAATGCACCACATTTCCAATTCTTTGTCACAATATTTGCTTTTTGCCAAAACATTCTGGGGACTTGGTCTCCTACATCCACATTTTGTAGGCTGTTTTGGAATTTCTGCCAATGGCATGGCCGGTGTTGTGAAAGCTGAGAAAGAGAGGCTCTGCAGCTTGTCACAGTCTTGTTTGGGTGGGTGGATTCTGGAGTCTGCTATGGTCTCCCTGGCCAAGCTGTGCATACAGCAGGAATGGAGGTGGGATGGGGCTTAGGTAGGGGGCATCCAATAGGCTAGTGGATGTGTCTAAGGAGTGGGCAGAGGATTCATTCATTCACTCAATAGATGATTCTTGCATGTCTGCTATGTGCTAGAAGCCCAGATCAGGCTTAGGATTTTATGTAGTGACTATCTAAGCCTGGAAATGAGTACTGATGAGGGGCTTTGGGACATGGCCAACCTGAGTCATCATGGGAGTCAGGTGGTGTGCTGAAAGTTTAACGTGTACACAGAATGGAGGTGTGAGGCCTAGACTCAGATAGTAGAGGAATACTCTACTATACCCAGACAAAGTATTAAGGTATGTAATGAATTACCTAGTGGTCACACAAATATTTCCTCTTTCCCTCCCTCTCTCCTTCCCATGTCCATGGAAGAAGTATACTTATCTGTTCTATTGAATTGGACTTTGCCAAATGCCTTGTTTCAGACCCATGAGGGTTAGAAAACATTTATTTCCTGACTTTGGGCTTGGTTATGTGCCTTGCTTTAGTCAATGGAATGTCTGTCAGCAGAAACCAATCTCTGGCCTGGAATTGTAGCCTCAAGCAGTCAGATTGCAGATCCGCAGACCCACAATTGAAAAATAAGTGATTATTATTGTGTATACTGAGATTTTGAAGTTGCTTGTTACTCAGCAGTAGCTGGCTGATGCAAAATCTGGCAGACACACAGGCTCCTTGAAGGCTATACCAAAAGGCCACACAACAGTTTTAAACCCAGGTCTCTCTCTCTTTTTTTTTTTTTAAAGATTTTATTTATTTATTTGACAGAGAGAGAGATAGCGACAGCAGGAACACAAGCAGGGGGAGTGGGAGAGGGAGAAGCAGGTTTCCTACTGAGCAGGGAGCCCGATGCGGGGCTCGTTCCCAGGACCCTGGGATCATGACCTGAGCTGAAGGCAGACGCTTAATGACTGAGCCACCCAGGCGCCCCATAAACCCAGGTCTCTTTGACAAATACTCAAATCTCTTATACCCTTGATCCAAGCTCAGAGATGGACACATCCTCAAGGAACTGTGCCCTCTTTCTCCATATGATCATTACTATCTTCTGGACATCTTCACTGTTTTTATTAAGCTTTACTTCCTATAGTTTGTACTATGAAAGGAATAGGTGGGATTTTAAGTTTCTAAGAGTCAAATCATGGTAGGAGATTGAGGATATTTCTAAGACTAGGCAGTTCCCCTGACATGACCTCCTTGAAGGCAAGCTGAGCCCAGGGATTAGCTGGAGGGCAGCTCTACCCAAGGTGACCTCAGTAGGCCCAGATATTTGTGGTTCAGGGGAGGGTCTCTAGTCTTCCAGCCAGAACCTGTGCATTCAGGGTTAGGGCCCAAGCACAAAGTCTAGCCTCATATTTGGAGTCAAATAGGGGTCCAATACCCAAGGGATAGATTCACCCTTACACAGATCAAGGCCACACTTGATCATACCACTTCTTATTTGGGCTACCTGTGGCCAGGGCTTTCTACCTTCCTAAGACCCACTATGGTGAGCATCTGTGGGCCTTCTTTTTCTTCTTCTTCTTTTTTTTTTAGAGATTTACTTATTTAGTTTAGAGAGAGAGAGATCATGAGTTGGAGGGGCAGAGGGAGAGAGAGAATCTCAAGAAGACTCCATGCTGAGTGTGGAGCCCGATGCAGGGCTCAATCTCATGACCCTAAGGTCATGACTTGAGCTGAAACCAAGGGTCAGACACTTAACCCAGGTGTCCCCATCTGTAGGCCTTCTACCTGGACTGAAATCCTCTTAGATGCCTCAGAGGCCTGAGAATAACCCCAGAGGTATAGGCAGAGTCTTTCCTCCCATAGCCTAGAAGAGTCCATGCTCTGATGGTCCCAGAGGACCAAATATGCTCAAATTTTTGAGGTCAGCTTCTCCTAGGAAGCCTTCCTTGACCTCCCTGGTGGGACACATCTCTCCATTTTGTACTTCTCAGTACCTCAATCTCAGCACTTGCTTGGGAGATTATTTAATGTAAATATAATATAACATAAAATGTAATTATAATATTATAATTTATAATAGAATCTAATTAGGTAATCTGGTCCATCTCCCTTGCCATATTATAAAACTCCACGAAGGTAGGTTTTGGGTCTCTTTTTGCTAGCTGTTTTATTCTCTGTACTTGACGTGGTAGTTTGTATACAGAAGGTGATTAATAAATATTTGACGATTATACCAATCTTTAGTTTGGCTATATGTATCTTCTTATCAATTTTATTCTCCCTGGCCAGGTCTCAGGATGAGCATAGAGGGACAATAATGACAGCCACAGCTAGAACACTAAGTGCTATTTATTGAAGTCTTACTATGCACTGAACACTGAGCTAAGCCCCTTTCAGGCATTTGCTTAATTAATATTCACAAGAGCCCCAGGAAGTAGGTTCTATTATGCCTATTTCAGAGGTAAAGGAATTGAGGTTGAGAGGCGTTCAGTGACTTATCCAAAGTCACACAGCGGGATGTGGTGAGGCCTCGCTGAGAACACTGGGGGACTCTGTATTAGTTTCCTACTAGAGCTGCAACAAATTACTTAGTGGCTTAAAACAGCACAGATGTATTATTTTACAGCTTTGGAGATCAAAATCTGAGATGGGTCTTACTGAGCTAATATCAGGCGTCAACATAGTTGCTTCCTTTGGGAGGCGCTAGGGGAGAATCCAGTTTATGACCTTTTCCAGCGTTTACTTTATTTATTTATTTATTTATATTAAAGATTTTATTTATTCATGAGACAGAGAGAGTACAGGGGGGAAGGGGCAGAGGGAGAGGTAGAAGCAGACTCCCTGCTGGGCAGGGAACCCAACTCGGGGCTCGATCCCAGGACCCCGGGATCATGACCTGAGCTGGATGCAGATGCTCAACCGACTGGGCCACCCAGGCACCCCGGATCCAGCTTTTAGAGGCTGACTGTATTCCTGACTTGTGGCCCTTCCTCCATCTTCAAAGCCAGGGTTGTGACGTGTAACATCTTCAAATCCCTTTCTCTCTTTCTGGCCCTCTTGCCTCCTTATTATAAGGACATTGTGATCACTTTGGGTCCACATGTAAAATCCAAGATAATCTCTTCATCTCAAGATCCTTTTATATCTGCAAAGTTCCTCCTGTCATGCAAAGTTTTGGGGATTAGGATGTGGACATCCTTGGGGGCCCATTAGTCTGCTGACCACAGACTGCTGTGTTGCCTCTCTTTCGGAGTCTTCTTTCAGGGCCTCAGACAAACCCCAAAGGCCCTCCCTCTCTCTGTCTGGGTCCATAAGGCTTAAATCTCAGAACAGAAGTCTTCAAACATGCTGATAATGTGGGCCAGAAGTCACAGGGCAGCCCTTCCCCCTTCTCTGGGAGCCCAGAATCGATGACAGGAACCAAAGGGCAGTGAGCCCCTCCTCCTGCGTCAGCCCGGTGCAGAGGCCCCCACCCTGGGGCCACAGGTTCCTCACTAGGCCCAGCTGATCTTCAAGGTAATGTCTGATATTTGCTGGCTGGCCCCGCCGGGCCCTACGTCTTCCAGTGTAATTTGGGACGATTAAAATGAAGTGTTAGCAAGCACCGTGTTTCCCTGCAATGATGAGTCTCTAGCATGGTGTGGAGCTGAGCAGCTGGGTCCCGTGATCCATCAGTGGCGGCCGATGCCAGCCTCCAACCTCACGGCCGATCTCCCACGTGGAATGAATTAACATGGCAGATATAATTTCCCTGGGTCAACGTGCTTCGCCCTGCAGATCTGTCTCCGTGCAAGCTCGGGGGACGGCTGACTGCAGCCACCTGCTTGCCTGGCCTTGGAGGCCTCGTCTGGGCCTGTCTGACCCCACCCCCAGCTTGTGCTTTTAGCCGAGAATCCCCCTCTCCAGTCTAATCACCAGGGGGAGGGGAACACAATCAACTTGGGTGTAAAATTCTAAAGTCCTTTGAAAAATGCAATTGGAACATAATCCTGCCTGTTAACATTTCCCAGTTAATTATCATCGGCTATATTTTTGGCATCAGGGCTGAGCTGGTGGGGGGGGGTGGGGTGGGGCGGCGGCTGGGGGGTGGTGTCTTCGTCACAATACCAGTTTTAGGGCTCGTTTATCTTGTCTTTTAGACTAATTATCCCAAACTCACCACTAGGCTGTCACACTTACATGCTCCAATAAATGTAGTTTTAAATCAGCCGCTGACTTTGCGGCGGGGTAGCGCGTCCCTGGCTCGTGTCTAACTAGGGCCATCCATCTGTAATCATGGCGCTGAGGGGAGGTGGCACCGTTCCGGCCTCCATGAATGATCATGCTTATTTATATGCAAATACGTTTGACAAATCAATAATGTATGATTTAGCTGTACTCTGGCTGGCAATTCCAGGTGGGGGGCCCCCACCGAGGGTCTGTTTTGGCCCTTGCCCCATCCCACCCGGCCTTTGCTTGCAGCTGCCCTTCCCCACTGCCACCAACTTCTAAGGTCTCCCAGTTCAAGGTTTCTTTGTTCCGCTCAAGGAACTTGCCCTTGTGAGGGTCTTCAACGCTGTCTCAGGCTCTGCCCCAAGTAGGACCTCACCCCTTTCTTAAACTCAGCACATTGTTAATTTGTCAAATATTTACTGAGCATCTCCTATTATACCTCTATCTCTCTATGTCTACACCTAACTAGGTCTGTTCTCAAGCAAACCCTTGTATCCCACTTCCTATGTTCTAGCACTGTTCTTGAGTGCTTTACATATACTATCATTTAATCTTTCTAATGAGATAGGTGCTATTATTGACCCCACTTTACAGAGGGAAAGACTACGATTCTCTGCTGTCCAAGGCTATGCAGCTAGAGAGTACCAGTCCTGGAATTCAAACCCTGGTGTCTGGTCCAGACACTCCACCTGTATACGCTGGGCTTTGCTCTCAGGTGCTATGTGAGCACTGGGGCTATAGGAGTAGACAAGGCAGATGGCCCCTGACCTCATGGAGCTTTCATTCTGGTTGATGGACTAAGCGCAGGAACAAAATAAAAATAATACAAAACAACCATAAAGCCCATACAAGTATATGATTAACTAAAAATTCACAAGTTGTGATAATTGTTGTAAAGGAAAATGACAGAATGAAGAAATAATGGAGTCAGGAAACTTACCTAGCTGAGCACAGAGCTGTTGGAGTGTGGCCAGCCCAAAAAGTGGTGTTAGTCTGGCTTTGCACACTTCTGCCAACTTCTGGGGACTTCTAATCTGGTGGGGGGGCTCGCAGTAAGACTCTCAGAAGCAAATATTAGGTAGTGTTTAGAAGTTGGGGAGGATGGGGTGCCTGGGTGGCTCAGTTGGTTAAACATCTGACTCTTGATCTCAGCTCAGGTCTTGATTTCAGGGTTATGAGTTCAAGCCCCGTGTTGGGCCCCACACTGGGTGTGGAACCTACTAAAAAAAAGTTGGGGAGGAGGTGGTAGGGAGACATGGGGAGAGAACTTTGACACAGGTGAAGGGCTCCTTCACTCCACAAGAATTTAGTGAGTGGATACTATGTGCCAGATGCCTCATCTCAATCAGCATCCACAACAACTTTATGAAGCAGGTGCTACTATTATCCCCACTTTATAGATGAGAAGACCAAGGCCACTGAGGGTAAGCGACTTGCCCAGGATCACAAAACCAGCAGGTGAGTGTGGGTTGGTGGCATTTGATACAGAACCTCCGTCCAGTTCTCCAGTTCTAACTGTATCTCTAACTTACCTCTAACCCTAAACTGAATCCTCCAGAATATGCTACAGCCCAGGGCTGACTCAGAGTTCTGTCTGCATCTCTCCAGGGCATCTTCTCAAACCTACCCAGACTCACCCACCGTTGCTTGGGTGCAGTGGACTTGGGGCCCACCATACCCACAGGGGAGTCTTGAACCCTCCAAAGCCTCTCCAAGTCCCTCACAATGGAGCCAGCCATTCAGTGCTCTCTCTGAGCTCCAGCCGAACTGAACTTTGTGTTTTAGTTCCTTGGGTTCCCCATGCCCCTGGCTCCGGGCCATTGTGTATTGGGTGTTCCCTCTGCTGGACTCTTTTCCCCCTTCCTCTTTGCTCAGATAACTTTGTCTTTTAGGTCTCTAACCACGTGTCATTTTCTCTAGAAAGCCTTACGGGATTCCCTTACACCAGACCGACTGCCTCTCTTTATGTGTCCACTTGACCCACGTGGTCACCCTCCTCCAAGATGACCCCCAACAATCCCTGTCTCCTGGTGTCCATGCCTTTGTGTAGTGCCCTCCCACAATGCATCAGGGTTTATCAGGGTGGCCAATAGAATATGGTAGAATGATGGTTTGCAACTTCTGGGGGCGGGCCATAGAAGACATTGCCTTTCTAGCTTCCTCTCTTGGATCACTCAGCCAGCTGCCCTGCTGGGAGGGCAGTCAAGCAGCCACCATATTGGGAGGATGCTTAAGTAGACTTATAGAGAGGTCAATATTGTGAGCAATTAAGGCCTCTTGCTAACAGCCAGCACCGTCTTTCCACACATGTGAGTGAGTTGCCTTGGAATCAGATCCTTTAGCCCTAATCAAATTTTCAAATGACTGCAGCCCGGGTCAACATCTTGACTACAACCTCATAAGAAATTCTGAGCCAAAAACACGCAATTAAACCACTTGCAAATTCTTGACCTACAGAAACTATGATGGATAATAAATGCTTATTGTTTTAGGCCACAAAGTTTTGGAGGTAGTTTGTTAGGCAGTAATAGACAGCTGATACATCTGATCAATATAATTTCCCGTTTTGTTTTCTGTCTTCTGAACTTGCCTGTGAGTTCCATGAGGACAGGGACTGTTTTTTTCGCAGTTGTATCCACAGCACTTAACAAGGAGCCTGGCACATGGTGGAGGACTGTGTGGTGATTGGTAAGTGAAGGATTGCAGGGGTGGGAGATCCAAGAGGCATTTCAGAGGGCGGCCACTGAACTGGGCCCCCTGCCTCATCCCTGGAGGAACATGCCATTTTCCATCCTCTGCTTACTTCTGCTTCATCCATGTGGCTTGAGAAGTCAGAGTGGGATGGCTTAAACAAAGTCCCTTCTCTGTAGAAGTTCCCAGGAATCACAAGGTAGAGGCAGGAAGCAGATAATTTTGCTGACTTGAAAAAGCAGCGGCGGGCTGTGTCCAGATGATAGGGGGCTCATCAATTCCAGCTAGCGGCTCCCCTCCTGGCTCGGGAGATTGTTCTTGCCTCATCTCCCCGACTATTCATGCCAGCTTTCTCTAGCACACGCAGCCAGGCCTAGCTCTGGGCTGGGGACATTCGCTTCCTGCAGGGCTCACAGCCATGAAATATTCAGTGCCAGAGACTTCTCCTCTCATATTTCTTCATATTCAGAGTGGCCACTCAATTGATATGTAAATAAAGTGCACCAGCACTGAGCTTGTCCCACACTGCATTATTTAAGCCACAAAACAATGCATCATCCGTCATGGGGCCCATTGGCGGGACCCTGCTGGGCGCCGGGCAATAAAGCCCGCAAGAGCCTCATCAGAAGCAGCGGGTGGCCTAGTGGAAGTTCATTTATGCATGAAATATTCAGCCAGCAACAGTGCCAGCCTTAAACATCAGTAATTGGGGGGTTTCTATTGCTCCTAACTAGTGCCTCTAAATTATTGCAAAAGACTGGCCACTTTTCAAATCACATATATTTGTCATGCTCTTGTACCTTTCCTGAACTAACTGAAATGGCCCCTGTGTTGTGGCTGCTTGCACACTCACCACGGTGAGCCATGCCCAGTAGAGCTGGGATTCTCCACAGAGTAGAGTGAGTAGAAGCTGCATCAGCCCAGCAAGCCCTATGTTGTTTGCCAACCTCACTCCCCTAATTGTTGGTCATGCCCTTCACTCGGGGCCCCTAAGTGGGGCCTTCTTCATGTCTAAGCCAGGTGTCTGAGGCCCTTGGGGGTCAAATATCCTCCAGGGCTCTCCTGGGAAGGGCTGGATCCAATGTCTGCCCTTGTGGGGACTTGCCTAGCTCTGTGAGGTCAATCTGTCATTTAGGATTTATTGAGCACCTTCTCTGGCCCTGGACCTATGTGAAATGTTGGGGATACAACCGTGAGCTAAAAGACAGTTGCCCCAGGCTTTAAGGAACTCACAAGTATAGTAGCTCACAATTCCATTTAGATTCTTAAGTAATCCTGCATACTGTCTAGCTTGGCTTCCCCGGAGGTGGACCCTGACCCTGGAATGTTCATCCAGATGGTTCATCAGAGGTGATCCCAGCAAACAGTGGTGGGAGCAGAAAGGGGCCAGAGGGAAGGGAAGGAAGGAAGTACAGGAAGTGTTCATGAGCCGGGCAACTGGGGTTCAGGGTCACGGGGACCTCTGAGAGATAGCGAACATACTACCTGAGTTATTCTACCCAAGGGGTGAGGGAGCAGGGGTATTTATCCAAAAACTCCTGTAGTCCCTTTGAGGGATGTTTCAGAGGGGTGCCCCTGCCTGTGGCATGGGAGAGGTGTAGGTAGGTAAAGGCAGTTTGCTTGGCATCCTCCTCAGTGTCACCACTGGGGACTGCCAGCATCATACAACCATCTGGTAAGGGAGTGTCTCATTTCTCCCTCTGAATTCTGGCACAACTTCTGTGTGTGTACCCAGGACAGAAATGGGGGTGGTCCCTGGGGAGGGTCCAGCCCAACCTACCCAGGGGGCTGCTGACCTTTTGGACAATATGGCTTTGCCTCTTAAATGACTACCTGCATTGGCCAAAGGTGGAAGGAAGGAGGAAGGAGGAAGGAAGGGGCACTAATCAACTCATGACCATTTCTGGGTCATTTCTAATTGTCTCAAGAATGCCTTTTCACTTGGCTGGTATCCCTCACCCTTCAGATCTTGGTAAAATGCCACCTCTTCAGAGAAGTCTTCCCTGACCATCTAGCCAAGTAGATCCCTGTCCTCGTATTCTTTGACATAGTCTGCCATTATTTCATCCACTATCTATGAATTGTGATAAGTTACTTATCTGCTGCTTTTTGGCTGTCAGTCTCCTCCCACAGGGTGGTAAATTCCAGGAGGGAGTGGCCATATCTTTTCAATTTACTCTTCTACTCCCAGTGATTCACCTGGCATCTGGCTCACAGAGGGTCCTCAGAAAATGCTGTTGAGTGAGCGAGTGAGGAGATGAAAGTTGGGATATGGGTATTATGAGTCTTCTTGTTACAGATGGGGAAAGGAGGCCAAGAGAATCCAAAGGAATTGTCCAAGTGGTGGAATCTGGGCTGGAACCAGGGCTTGATCCCCAGTGCCCTCCAGAATAACTTCCTTTCCAGACCTTTTCCATGCCATTTTTCAGCATTACATCTCCTCGAACCATATCTGGGGAACCTTGAGGCCAAATTCAGCCTTGAGATTCACCCAAGAGAAGATTCCAAGAGCTGAGTTGCTCATGCGTGGGGCAGGTAGGAAAGAGCTGGTTGAAATTCTGTCCTCCCAGTAGCCAAACCTGGCAAGCACAGGGGAGACTGGCATGTTGGTCAGCTTTGCTTCTTGGCTTTGCAGGGCCATGACGTTGGTTATCAATTCCCAAGGTTCAGCTACCAGAGGAATTTAAGATCCTGAGGAGAAGAAAATATTCAAATATCCAAGAAACCCTTCAGGGCCAAGACCCTTTTCTGATAATCTCCTCGAAGACATTTCCCATTCCAGTAACAATACTTTCTTTGTTGCCCTTTGCAATGGACTGGGATTTTTTTGTTGTTGTTCCTCTTTTGAAAAAATGAGGCAGATGAGTCTTCATGGGATTAGGTGATTTTTAAAAACTTTTAAGATTTCAAAATAATCTCAGATTTATAGGAAAAGTTACAAAAATCATTCAAATAATTGCTATATAACCTTTACCTAAATTCTCACAAACTTAACATTTTACTACATTTATTTTGTCATTGTGTGTATGGGTGTGTGTGTGTGTGTTTGTGTGCATACATATAACATTTTCTCCTGACCTGTTTGGTAGTAAGTTGTGGACATATTGTCCCTTTGCTTTTAACATATTGGTGTGTATTTCCTCCAAATCAGGAAATTCTCATGCAACCATAATCACAGTAGAATTTTCAAAATCAGGAAAGTAGCATTCATAGAGTATTATTTTTATTTTTTTAAATTTTTTAAAAAGATTTTATTTATTTATTTGAGAGAGAGAGCATGAGAGACAGAGAGCACGAGAGGGAAGAGGGCAGAGGGAGAAGCAGACCCCCTGCTGAGCAGGGAGCCCGATGTGGGACTCGATCCCGGGACTCCAGGATCATGACCTGAGCCGAAGGCAGTCGCTTAACCAACTGAGCCACCCAGGTGCCCTAGAGTATTATTATCTAACCGAAAACCTTCTCCAAATCTCACCACTTGTCCAGTTATGTGGATAAAATGCCCTTGAATGAACAGTATGGGGCTGGGGCTGGGGATAAGGAGACCTGGTTCCAACCCTGGCTCTTTCCCTCTTTAGTCTGGGGACTTTGGATAAATAATACATTCCACCCAAGCTTTGATTTCTTCCTCTATAGAATGGTAATGATAATGGGACCTTCTTCTTAAGATTGTTTCAGAATTAAATGAGATACATATGGAAAGGACTTACCCCTGCATCTGGCAGCCAATACAGATGCAATAAATTGTAGCTCTTGCAATTAATGACATAGGAATGCCTTTTTTTTTTTTTAAAGTAACCTCCACACCCAACGTGGGGCTTGAACTCATGACCCCAAGATCAAGAGTCCCATGCTCCGACGACTGAGCCAGCCAGGTGTGCCAGGAATGCCTTGTTGCAGAGCACCATGTATTGCAATGAGGGCATTTAACACTGCTTCTGCCTTCTCCAGGTTGAATAAGGCACCTGGCTCTACCTCTGGAACCACTCCTGCCTTGCCTGCTCCCTTTGCTCAAGGACATATTCCTTTGTCCTTCTCTCACTTTGGCAATGTTTGCAGTGGGGGGTTCCCAGGCACATGAACAAAATTCCATTTTAAGTCCTCACTGTGTCTCTCAGCTTCCTTGTCTCAGGCCTTTCTCCAAAACCTGGGGGAGTCTCCTCATTCCCTGCCCAGGTAGAGCCTAGAAATGTGGGAGAGAGCACATGCTGGGGGGCAGCCCGCAGTACTAGGTGAATGCCAAACTTTCTGTCTGAGAGACATTCTAACAGTTCCCCAGAGAGTCCCCGGTGGGAATGAGCTTCATTTGCCCCCAGTGGTAACCAGCTCAGCCACACCTACCATGTATCTGCTCTCCATCCTTCTGTGGCTCACTCTCCTCATTCTTCATTTCAGGGGTTATTGCCTATGCAAACTACCTGCACCTAAGTTCTTATATTTGTTTATTTAAGATTTTATTTATTTATTTGGAGAGAGACACAGTGAGAGAGGGAACACAAGCAGGGGGAGTGGGAGAGGGAGAAGCAGGCTTCCCTCTGAGCAGGGAGCCCGATGTGGGCTCGATTCCAGGACCCTGGGATCATGACCTGAGCTGAAGGCAGATGCTTAACAACTGAGCCACCCAGGCGCCCCAAGTTCTTATTTTTAAATTCTGCTTTGGGGGGGAACTCAACCTAAGGCAATAGCCCATTGGCACATTGAAAATATCTGCTATGTCCCTTGTTTTTCAACCACTTCTCCTAGGACCCAGCTTCCAGCCCCAGGCTTGTTGACTCTGCCCCTCAGATTCTCCTTTCTTCTGTTTTACCTCATCCTGTGGATGCCTGGTGGTCAGAGAGGAGTGCCACACCCCAGGTGGGACCAGACCTTTGGATCTCACTTCAGAATACCACTAGACTCCGCCCTTCCCCTCTAACTTCGGCCACTGCCCTAGCTCAGGCCTCATCATCTCCCAAGAGGACTGTTCAAAGTACCCCAACTGCCTCCTGTCCTGAACTTCTCCCCTTCAATCTATTTTGTACAAGGCTTCTCGTCATGCAATTATGTTTTTATGTTTCTAATCTGCTTAAAGCACTCTTGGACCTATAGGATGAAGCCTCATATTGCATGCAGCCTGACAACCAGGTTCTGGCCAACCTCTTCAATCCTTCCCACCTCTTTGCCAGATTTGTGTTTTCCAGGACTCCCAAGTTCCTGCAGTTCCCAAATACACCAGCCTGTCTTATGTTCTGTGCCTCTCCATGTACTGTTCTCTCTGCTAGGGAAGTATGTCTACTCCAGTGGGCCCAGAAAATTCTTGTTGATTAACCTTCACATTTCATCTCAAGCATCACTGCCTCTTAGAAGCTCCTGACCATGTCCTCCCTTGCTTGTTTCTAGCATAACATTTATTGCCCTGAACTGAAACTGTGTCTTCATTTGCCTAGACTGGAGTTCCCTAAGGGCAGACCTGATCTTTTTCACACTTCATCTCTCAAACCTAGCACAGTGCTTGGCTCAGATGAGCATCTGGGAAATGTTTATGGGATGAATTCAAATGACAGTCTTTTTGATCCAGCTCAATGATCTGGGCTCCTTTTATTCAAACCTACATGCCTGAGTTTTATGCTCGTTGGTTTGCTAAGAGGTCTAGGGGCTGGAGGGACCCTGTAGGGAGAACGGGAAACTCAGTCACATTGATCTGATTTGGACAGAACCATTAGTTGTAATTTTCCTCCTCCCCTATTTCCGCAATGTTCACATTTGCTCCCTTTTCGACTGTCCTGGTCCCAATCATGGATGTCTGCTTCTCCTTGATTCCTGAGCTTCCCAAACAAACTTCCCATTAGTGCTTGCCTGATGCAAACGTCAAATGGTCCTATGTGGATGCTATTAAAATAATGAATGCAGAAGGGGATAGATGAGCAAGGCTGGGAATCGATCTTGGACCCCTGATGAGATCATTAAGAACTGGGGGGAAGGAGTGGAGGAAGCATCACTCTCACAGGTTGAAATTTCACCAGTGCCTCTTCCCCCCTCCATCAACTCCTTTCCCCCGTCCCATCTCCCCTTTGATTTATGAGCTGGAAACCTACCCCTCCCCCATCCATTACCCTCAATGCAGCACTAACTCACCATAGAAAATCTATTTGAGTCAAATGGACTTTTTATCTTTGCCTGGGAATTAATGCATTTTGTAAAAGATATTTTAATCATGCTTTCCTTATGGCAAGAATTTTTGCATAAAAATATCTGCCTCAAAGACTCAGGCAGGTGCCATGTAGAAGATGTATCTTGGCTCCTTGATAGGGAACACATAGCAAGGAGTCTAGACTGGTCGTGCCTGAGAACTAGACACTGTGGGGGGAAGAAGAAGCTGCATGGAGGGGGTTTTGACTGGGTGATGGAGAGGGACATGGAGAACACCTTAAACTCTTAAGAGCAATTGCCTCTCTTATTTGTCAATATATTCTTCTTGGAATCAAGTTCTCACATTCTTATAAAAATAAAGAAGGTTTTAATTGTGGTGATCTGATTCAATTCAAAAGAAGTTGAGGAGGGAGCATAATATGGAGATAAGAGCCATATCTGCATAGGTCCAAATCTCAGCAGTACCACTTTCTAGATGTGTAAGGATGACTCCCTGAGCTGAAGAAGGATGGGAATTACTTTAGTTACCACTTCCATGACACATGAAGATTGAGTGAAAAGATAGACACAAAATTTCACAGCTCATGTCTGGCATATAGTAAGTCCCCAGTAAATGCTAGCTTTCTTTTACTCCCTTTCTTCCTCATTTGAAGTTAGAGACATTAGGTAAGTTTTTATATTGGCACTTTATAGCAACCAGGCACGTGGTAGGTACTCTGTAAACACATGTTGAGTGAAAGAATGACTTATCTTTTGAATCACTGACAAACTCCATTCTCTCTTTGGCTTATGGAGATAAAAATTCTGCCAAACAGACCTTTCCAGGTGGGCTATAGATTTGCTATTTTCTCGGCAACCTGCCTGGATTTTTATTGTTCTATTCAGTCACTCTCTATTATGTCACCTTATTTAAATTCTTTTATTATCTAATATTTTCTTTTTTTTTATTTACTTGTTTGCTCACTGCCTGACTCTCATACTTGATTATAAGCTGCATGATGGCCCATATCTTTCTCACAACCCATTGTATCCCTAGGACTTGGCATATAGTAGGTACTTAATAAAATATTTGTTGAATGTATTCATAAATAAGTAAGTGGAATAAATAAAATTGATTTTTTTCTTTGTTGATCCCTGCTTGATTGTATAAGTGCCAGGAAAGCAATACCAGGCCAATCCATTTCCAGAATAGCTTGTACAAAGGACTTAAAGCTGTAGCCATAGGAGTGGCAGTGGCTGTGGGGGACACTAGTGAAAAGAGGTGCCCAATAGTCCAGTGTAAGATCTCTGAATGTTGCAAAAAATTGCCCTCCTCCTCTCTACTTTGATCTAGGAAGAGAGGAGGGTGGTTTGGATTGCAAAGACCAACGTCTTAGTGGGAGTGGTAGAAGGGGAGGGGATGACCCCTGGTAGCAAGGTAGGAGAGAGTGTTGCAGAGGTCTTCTTGAGACCAGACAGATGACACGCCAGCTTGGAGAGATGGGAAAGAAGACATACTTCTTATGTGGTATATATATACAATGGAATATTATGCAGCCATCAAAAGGGATGAGATCTTGCCATTTGCAACGACGTGGATGGAACTGGAGGGTATTATGTTGAGTGAAATAAGTCAAACAGAGAAAGACATGTATCATGTGATCTCACTGATATGAGGAATTCTTAATTGCAAGAAACAAACTGAGGGTTGCTGGAGTGGGGGGTGGGGTGGGAGGGATGGGGTGACTGGGTGATAGACACTGGGGAGGGTATGTGCTTTGGTAAGCGCTGTGAATTGTGCAAGACTGTTGAATCTCAGATCTGTACCTCTGAAACAAATAATGCAATATATGTTAAGAAAAAAAAAAAAGAAGAAGAAGGTAGCGGGAGGGGAAGAATGAAGCGGGGGAAATCGGAGGGGTAGACGAACCATGAGAGACGATGGACTCTGAAAAAACAAACTGAGGGTTCTAGAGGGGAGGGGGGTGGGAGGATGGGTTAGCCTGGTGGTGGGTATTGAGGAGGGCACATTCTGCACGGAGCACTGGGTGTTATGCGCAAACAATGAATCATGGAACACCTCATCTAAAACTAATGATGTAATGTATGGGGATTAACATAAGAATAAAAAAAAAGTGGAAAAAAAAAAAAAAGAAGACATACTTCTTCCCCATAAGCCCCTGGTTTGATGGGTGAAGGAGAGGAAGCATATATTGCTTGAGCTCCTCTCCCTCTGCCCACTGGTGCTGGTGGAATGGGGTGACTGCCAAGACTAAGATGAGGTGCGGCAGGGAGCCCACTTGCAGATGGGCATAACTTTCAGAATTACAAAAGCTTGTGCCAGAGGCTCTCATTGGCTCCCAGGGGCTCAGGTTCTCATGGCTGAGAGAGTGAAGTATCAATTGCTCTGACTTAATCCCTGTGAATTGCTTTGGAGAGCAGCTCTGTCCTGGCTATCTGGGGAGTGGGAGAAAAAGGGCTGCAGGAGGAGTGAATGGGGTGCATTCACTTATTCACCCATTCAACCACTCAGTTGCATTAATCCACTCAATGAATTTTTTGAGCACTTCCTATGTGTGAGTACTATGTCAGGTTAAGGAATTCAGTAATGTAAAAGATGTTCATGGTATCTGCCAACATGAAACTTACAGTCTAATGGAGGAAAATGCACTAATAAACATATAATCACAGTTGTGATCAGCTAGGAAGGGAAATTTATCAGCATTAGTTCTCACTTGTCACAAAATGCTGTGTAACAAGCCATCCCCAAACATGATGCCTTAAAACAAGCATTTATGTAACTCATGGGTCTGTCGGTCAGCACTGTAGGCTGAGCTCAGTCTGCTTGTTCTTCTGGTTGTGGCTCAGTCACTTGTGTACCTGGCAGTTGGCTGTGGGTTGGCTGACCTGGATGGCTTCAGCTGGGATGACCGGGGGCAGCCCATTTCTGTTCAGTTGTCTCATCACCAGCCAGCCTGGGCATATTCTCATGGTGAAGGTAGGTGAGCAAGAGGGTAAGTGAACATACACAAGCTTCCAGAGGCCTCGGCTCAGTACCAGCACACTGCCACTTCTGCTTCATTCTATTGGCCAAAGAAAGTCCCAAGGCCAGTCTAGATTTTAGTGGTAGGGAAACGGACTCTTTCTCTTTAGTGAGAGAGGCTGCAAAGTTATAGGCGAAGGCTGTGGATGAAGGAGAGAGGAGGTGGTGAGGCATGGGGGCATTGATGCAGTCAATCTATTGCAGCATATCCTGCTCATGTAGAAGAGAGCACTTGATTTAAACCAGGGGTCATGGGAGGGCCCTCTGAGGATGTGATATATCAGCTGAGCTATGCAGGTTAAGTAGGAGTGAGCCAAGTCAAGAGAGCTTGTGCTCTCTGAGCTCTGAGGTGGGAGTGAATTGGATAGAACTGGGAAGCTAGAAGCAGGGTGGCATGGCTGGAACATGGCGAGAGAACCTTTGGGAAGACATGAGGTCAAGCTTGTTCTGGGGCTGCCCTGCCAGAGGCAGAGGATTTCTTTGAAACTATAGTCATAGTAGTCAATCACAAGAGCTCTATTTTATTGAGCATCTACTATGAGCTGAGCCTGGGTGGTTGGATGGAGGACAAGACACTGTCCTTGTCCTTGAAGGACTCAAAGAAAAGTAGGGAGTGACTGGTCGCTGAGCAAGTGACGCTGCATGTTGGGGGGGTGTGATGAATGGAAGTGCAAAGCACAAAGGGGTCCTGTAGAAGGAGCAGCCTCCTTGCTGGGTGGGGCCAGGGGCGGGGAACTAGGTCAGGAAGATGAACGGGAGCTTCAGGTGCCAAAGAAGGGGAAGGGCCTTCTGAGTGGAGGGGAGGGTCCGGGTGGCCGGTGTGTGTGCGAGAAGTAGCCCGAGGGTCAGTGTGGCTGGAGTATAGTGAGGCATTTGGGCAGGAGTTGGGGCTTAAAAGAGAGCAGGTCGGGTCTGTGGAGGGTGTCAACTGGTGGAGGGGTTTGGGCTTTCGGCTGGGCCTGGGGGCAGGGCAGGATGGAGTTTGGAAAGTTTCCGGGAAGACCACTCTGGGGGGCGTGCATGCATGTGTGGAGGTGGGTAGGGCTGGGGAACCAGAGTTGCCGCAGGAATCCAGACAAGGGTGGGAAAGACCGGGCAGCAGCGTTGGTGTGAGGGGTGCAAGCCAGGGAGGGGGAGACGGAAGTTCACACACAACACTGAGGAGGTTGTGTCTGGCCTATGGGAGGGGGTCATGGAGGCTGGAGGGACTTCTGGAAGGGGGTTTCTGGAGTGGGCAGAACCCTCCTCACCCCCAACCTCTCCTCTCTGGCCTCAGGCTCAGGGAGCCGAAGGCCCCAGCAGCTAACAGGCTTCCTGGCCCTTCCATGACAGTGTGGGAGGGAGGAGGAGGAGGCTGGAGCAGCAGAGTGGGCAGGAGGATGGGGGAGCCATGGGAGCAACCCCAAGGAGGGTCCTTTCTGCACAGGGTCAGGGACAGAGAGGGGCTGGAGGAGGTCAGTGGACCTGGGTTCAAATCCCACTTCATTGGAATGTTGTGGGGAGAGGTCAATGGGATGCTTAGCATGGAGTTAGGCTGGCGGATGCCATCCAGAAATCCCAGCAGCACTGCTGATCACACACCTGCGGGGATGTGTTTTACATGGAAAGCAAGGTGGCTGCCGCCTTCTGAGTTATGTTATGAAGACAGTAGGCATGGGTGACAAGGGCAGGTCGTGGTCTTCAGGGTCAGGGGACTTGGTGGTACTCAGCCTTATGGGGGTGGGCCTGGAAGGAGGTCTGGCATTTGGAGGGATGCTGGTCCATCCCGATGCTGCGCTCCGGTTCTCTAAGGAGCTGCCATCCGTCAGGGGCTCAGGCTGTCAGGCAGGCCGCTGAGGGGGCCTGCGGGCGAGGGACGCTTCCCCTGACAGCAGAGTCCTTCACTGTCAGCAGCTTCACCTCAGTGGGTTAATAAAGCCATCCATCACCCTTCTCCACGCCAGGTATCTCAGTGTCTGCTTAATGCTACCCTGGGGGGTGGGAGCCTGCAACAGGGATGCTCAGCTGGCACCAGACTGCTGGGACAGGGAGAACCTGCCTGACGGTTTGGGTCCTCGCTGCAGCCCAGATGCGAGCCCAGTCCCGGTCCTCCCTCCCCCTGGCCGGCTCGGGCCTCTACAAGATCAGCCAGCTCATGGGCCGTGAGGCTGGGGGCTGACAAACGGCACCGAGACACACTTGCGGCGGTCACACTGAGGTTCCCGTTTGCTATCTTACTGCTTGCAGAGGACAAATGCTGGGGTGGGAACAGGTGTGTGCTCACCAGAGCTGCTCACATCGCTCTGGCCCACACATCTGCCCCCAACACGGGGTCAGGGATGTGCGGGCTTCTTGTGAGCGCCAACAGGTACACGGGTCTGGCTGTTCAGTGGAAGGCACTTGAGGGACACTGGTGGTGCTTTGATGTCTGTGGGAGTTGAACAAGTTTGGGCTTGTGCAGGAAAGGTGAGGGAACTTGGGTTGATGAGCTTCAATCCAATGACAGGCTCTTGTTTGCCGAACACTTACTATGTGTGCTTGACTTGCATTGTACCAGGGACCAGTTACAATTATGATCCACAGTATGCATATGGGAACAGAGAGAAGTGAGCTGTGTGTGCTTACACAGCCAGAAAGCCCAGAGCTGGAATTTGAACCCAGGTCCTCCTGACTTGGGAGCTTTGCTCTGAACTGCAACACTTTGCTGGCTCCAGGATGAGGTCCTTCCATAGTGCTAAAATCCCCCCCGCCCCCAAACTCTGTGAACCAGTGTTATTCCCCCACTGTTTGATCCCTGCTGAGAAGAAAGCTCTGAGAGGTGATGTGAGCAGTGCGGGGCCACACAGCCAGGAAGCTCAGGGCTGGGATCCCACCCTGGTCTGCGTGACTCCAAACCAGTGTATTTTTTTTTTCCCCTATCAGACCAGTGTGTTTTCAAACCTTTGCAGCCAGATTCTTCCCTAGCTAAAAAAGAGAAATCACATGTGGGATCCGGATAGGAAGAGCAGATGAAAGAGGGAGGCCCTCTGGCTCAGTCGGGGCCTGGTCCAGTTACCTGCTACTGCTGTGTAACAAATCATTCCAAAGCTTGGTGGCTTAAAACACTGTAATTGTTTATTATCACTCAGTTTTTGTGGGTCAGGAATTCAGACGGGGCGCAGTGGGGATGGGCTGCCTCCGCTCCGTATCTGTATCTGTTGGAAGCCTTGAAGGCTGGGGCAGGGATCATTCTCTCTCTCACGTGTCTGGCAGTTGGTGCCGGCTTTAGGCTGGGGACCTTGGGTCCTCCCTGTGCAGTCTCCCTATGTGAACTAGTTTGGGGTTCCTCACAGCATGGACGTTGGGTTCAAATGGCAGGCACCTGTAGGGAGCAAGGCAGGCAGAGACTACGTTGCCTTTTACGGCCTAGCTCAGGAAGTCATGCAACATCCCTCCTGTCAGGTTTAAGGGGAGGAGAAGAGCATGTGGGATTGGAAATATTGCTGGGGCTATTTTTGGAAAATACCATCTGCCACAGGGCCCGAACCAGGAGCGGGGTGACCCCCTTCTTCCCTCCCTAGCTCCTGAGCAAACTATGGGTCCAAAGAATAATGAGAAAACTGCCCATAACTTGCGGCTGACACATAGGTGGCATTTGGAAGACCAATCAATATATTAAGCAACAGTCAAACCATTGCTTTCCTTTTCTAAATGGCCTGGCCTCTGTCAAAGTGGGATTCAGCCTCATCGCTAAGCTCTCTGGGCAGGTTCCTTCTTCATTGGTTCGTGATGAAGGTGGGCCCTGAGTCACAGTCATCAGGGGACTGTGCTCAGGTGGAAGAGACCCATATGCAGCACATTATCTTAGGCAATATGCCAGATAACTTATAGACACCCAGCCAACCCAGCGTGAGCCGGAATGAACATTCCTGGGGGCCCCAGAGATGCTGAGGACTTTCTCCTGTGGTTGGCTCCTCCCAGACTTCTGGCCCTCCTGATTTTCCTCTCTGTGACCCCGAGGACCTTTCCAGTGTCCCCTGCATGGCTGTGGGGCAGGGGCTTCTGCTTCGCCTGCCCCCACTCCCCTCTGGTAGTGCCCCCTCCTGGCCAGCTCAGAAATAGTCCCTGTGTCTAATTCCCCCATGGGGGACCTAGTGGCTGGATCTGTCCGCCTCCCGATCACTGGCTTTTCCACCAGCAGCTGTATTAGTTGAGATAATTCTGTCAATGCACGTCTTTTGTACCCAGAACATGCCTGGTAAATTTGTTAAAGAATACCCCCGGCTAACACATCATTACACTCCCAAACTCATCTATCTTTACCTCGGATTAATTCTTTTTTTCCCTCTCTCTTCACCTCCTCCATAAATCCTGGTGCACTTAATTAATTTCAGTTCCACTGTAAGGTCCATAATACAGAATTGTTCAAGCAAACACAAAATTAATTATTCTATTTACAGCCTTCTCATTGAGAGGAGCATTTCATCTTTCATAATTACATTTTGGAACATCCAATTATGAATTCAGGCGCCTGCTGCTTTGCATATGGGGACGGTCCCTGAGTGTCCTCGAGGTAGGGGACTTGGGCTGGTGGCCTCTTGTGCCTCCCACTACTGACCCAGGTACTGCTGGTTCAGCCCCTGAAGGACCTTTCTAGGAGACATTGAAGCAGGGGCAGGATGGCAAGGTCTGGAAGGGAGTGGTGCCCAGAGATGGTGGTGAAGAGAAGGGGGAGGAAGGGTGGGGGAGGTGCCAGTTTAACTGAGATCTCATCATATGAGCGAGGGACTTTGAATGGGAGGAAACAGACCTCTTCATCTTGCCAGGTTGGCAGGGAAGATTCTCTGCTTTTCTGCAAGTCAGTGGGCCAGACATGCAAGGCAATCTCATGTCTGGCCTTTGTCCTGCTTTCAGGCGTGAACCCTGGAGGCCTGGCTTCCCTCCTTCTCTCTGCCCTTGGCCAGAGGACAACTTGGTTGGCATGAATCTCACCAAGCCACCAGGATCTTTGGCAGGACACTTCCAGCAGAGTAGGTAGGACACTCTCTCTGCTCCCCAGGGGCTGTTCTCTGCCTCCCAAGGTTTATGTATGGACCAGCAGTGCCTCTCACATGGGATTGGAAGTCCACCTGTTCAGGCCTCTGCTCTGGGCACCAAAGGGCTGGCACCAGAGGGCAGTCACTTGGCCCACCACTGTGCTTGGCCCGCTGGATTTTTAAGATACTGCCAGAGCCCTGTTTAAAAGCTTTAAAAAATATCAGTTTCCATCTGACCCATATTTAGATGAAATTAAGCGTATCTGTTTAAAAACAAGTCAAACGATTCCTTAAAAAATTTATTAAAAGTAAGATCCAGTTTTTGGAGCGGGTATGTTCTGCTGGTTCTCACTTCAGAGAAAATGGTCTTCACTTTAACATAAGTAGACATGTTTTTCTTTTCTGGAAAAAAAAAAAATCTATTGAGTTTCTGCTAAATGCTAGGCATTGTGCTGTGCACTGTGCTGGGTACTTTGTATCTGTTGCTTATTTAACCCTACAGCCACACTATGGTTTTCAGAGGTGAATTCCTGACACATGGAACCTCTTCTCGGACATGTGTATGCAGGTGGCCATGAAGAGACTTCAGTCCCAGTCATGCGTCTGCTGTGAAATCTCAGGGAAATGATTTACACCACGAAGGCGAAATGGCATGGTGTCAGAACTGGACTGTGGACTCAGCCTGCCTATTTTTGAAGCCTAGCTCCCAGTACGCTCTAACTTCTTAGGCAACTTAGCTTCTCCGTGTCTCCATTTCCTCATGTGCTAAATTGGGCTAATACTACCTGCCTCACTGAGCTGCTGTGAGGTTTCCACGAAGCTATGAATGGAAAGTCCTGGTTTCTATCAGGAAGTCACTCACCAAGAGGCCATGTCTTGGTTCTCCATCTGTGGAATAAGTAACTTTGAGGTAGAAGGTGACAGTGATTTCTTTTGGAAATGAATGCACTGTCATAGTTCACAAAGGCCAATGTCTGGGGCATGCTAGGACTTTGGGGGTAAGGACAGGAGTTAACATGGGATGTGAGGGATGTGAAAGGCCCTGAGTTTGTGTACCCTCCACTTATAATTCAATCTTGTTGCTCCTTGATTAAGCCCCTCTAATAGTTTCCCAGTTCATTTAGAATAAAAACATCCTCTTTATGGTAGCTCGTAAAGATCCTGTCTGCTTACCCTCCAAACTTACTACCTACTTTCCATTTTCTTCTTCTCTCTTTATGTACCAGTCACACCCCTCTTCCCTCTGTTCCTGGAATTGCCAAGTCTTTCCCAGGGCCTTTGCACTAGCCATTCTAGCCCCTGCCACATGCTTTCTTCCTCTGCTCTTAGCATGACTGGCTCTGTTCAAGTATAATCTCTTTAGAGAAACTTCTCTGATCATGCTACCTATAAAGTAATCCTTAGCCTGATGCTTCTCATCACACAGCTGATTAATTGCCTTCATAGCCCTTACCACTAACTGAAAGATCTTGCTTGTTTTCTTGTTTATTGTCTGTCTCCAAATCTCTAGAATATAAAGATGTTGTGAGAGCAGGAGTCATGCCTGTCTTGCTCCATTCTCTATCTCTTGATTCAGGGCAGGTGCACAATAAATATTTTTGAAACGAACACTTTAACTTTGTCCTCAGTGGGACTAGAAGAAGCTTGGAAAAACAAAGACTTTGGGACATCTTGGTTTGTGATTAGCTGTAGAGAAAATGGGCCAGGCTTAATTTTTCCTTTAAATCAGTTTTCTGATCTTGAGGAGGCTTCCTCCACCCTAATAGACCTTCAAGATGGGGGGAGAGCCACTGATTTATCTTGTAAGTGATTTTTTTTTTCCAGACATGCCCATACCGAATAATTACTTGCTTTTGTGGGCCAAGAAGGTCTTTCTGCTGTTCCACCTGATAGGTTTGTTTTGTTTGTTAATTAGCTATTAATTGCAAGGACTCCTGGGGACTGGGGGTGGAGGGGAGGCCCCAGAGGTGGGCCGGGAGGGTGTGGGGCAAGTGAGGACCCCAGACTGGAATGAGGATGACCTCACTGGGCACTGGGCTAATTTATTTCAAATGTTGTCATGTCCAGATATTCAATGAGTTCTTGAGATGATGAGTGATTTTGTTAATTGAGTCCCATAAACACTACAGCTTAATTTCAGCAGTAGGGCTGCAGCTGGTGGGTGGGAGCTGCCGGCGGTGTGGACAAGGCTGTCCTTGAAGGAATAGGTCCTGGGCAGTGGGAAGGCTGGGAGGGCAGTGAGGGTGTTCAAGGGCACGAACCTCGCCATGGGGGCGTTCTTTCCTCTCCCCTCCCATTGCCCCTCACTATTTCTCTAGGCTGGGCCTTGCCCATGGGGATGCCTCAGTTTGGCAAAAAGATAACACCCATAAGTCACTCGAAGGGGATTTCAGGGCAAGCACCCCACAAAGGCCCATCCTTGTCTTTCATTTCCTCTACTTGGCCTCCTCCAAGACCTCATTTCTCTCATCTCTTCCATCTCTGAGGCATGTCTCCAGAGCATTCTATGTGTTGCCTTCACCCACGTCTCTGCAGGCCCTCCAGCAGCCCTGCTCCAGCCCACACCGTCTCTGTCCTGGCAGACCCTGACAACCATCTTGTGGGTCTCCTTGCTGCCACTCTTGGCCCTACAGTCCTTCCTCCTTGTGGTGGCCTGCATGATCTTCCTGAAATGTACACCTGACTGTGTCATTCCCCTGCTTAAAATTCTCCTGTGGCTTTCCACTTCCTTTCGATAAAGGCAGAAGTCCTTTCCAAGGTCTATGAGACCCACTTAGCCCCGTGGCTCCGCTTCTTACCTCTCAGTTGCACATCTGGGGACCAATTTCTTTCTTCTTCATTTTATTTTTTGGATCCAATCAGACTTCTTTAATAAGAAAAAATGCAAGGCCTTTAACAAGATGTCCTTCTACCTGGAACACTTTCCATGCTCCCCATCACCTCTCTCCACCTCTGCTTGACCCACGGCTCATCTTGTGGCCTCAGAAGCCCCTTCATCATTTTGGGGCAGCCTCTCTGGCCGCTGCAGCCACAATAGGCCCCCTCAGGTGGCTGACAGCATGGAGACGTGACTGCATTTGCACGCTTACACTGTGTGTAATGACATATTTATTGTCAGACTTCTCCTTGAGGGCACAGGGGCCATGAATCTCTGGGACAGTACTCAGTACTCCCAGCACCCAGCATAGTGCCTGCTATGAGGGACAGAGGGCAGTGGTGTGCAAAGGTGGGGCATGGTTGTTTCGAAATAGTTCCAGAGTGGAACTATTAAAAAGTGGTCATATTCTTGGGGCTGAAGTTTGTTTGGGTTCAATCTTGGTTCTGTGATGACTTTTATGTCATTGGATGGCTCACTGAACCTCCTTATGTCTCTGTTTCCTCATCTGCAAAATGGGTATAGTAACAGCACCTGTCTTATAGGGTATCTGTAGGATTACATGAGGTGATATGGTAAAAATCTTAGTTTGTCATCATTATTGCCAATATCCCCACCACCAACATCATCATCACTATTTTCCTCTTCCCCTTCCCTCCTTCCTTTTCTTCTCCTTCTTCATTTCTCCCACCTGTATAAGGAAAAAGAAAGGAAACTGGAATTTATGGAGAACATCTTGTATCCTAGATGCTTTCATATACGTTATCTCATTTGATCCTTTTCACATAGAAACTTGTATTCTCAATCTCTCTGTCTCTCTCTCTGTGTCTCTGTCTCTGTCTCTGTCTCTCTCTATATATACAGGGGTGCCTGAACCCAAGAACACACAAATACACACGCAGTTAGTGGTCAAGCCATGCTGTGAATCCCAGTCTGTCTTGCCCCAAAGCCTGGTCGATGGAGGGGGAAATGAGGAAGTATTGTCTCGAACTCCTGGGCTGGATTTCCTGTTTTCTGAATCTTATCTTCCTCTTTCTTGGCTTACATACCCATTTTGGTGGAGTACTTTCTTTAGTAGTGTCTTAAAGAGATATATAGGAGTAAACAGCTAAAGACTTCTCATGTCTGAAAGTGTCCTAATTTTATCCTTACACTTGAATATTTGGCTGGGAGTACACTTTGTTTGTTTGTTTGTTTAGAATCTTTTCCTTCATAATTTTGAACCAGTCTTTGGCCATCAGGTTCCAAAATAGCCCACGATAATTCTCATCTCTTGGTATTCATGTATAGTCCCCTCCTACATTTAATAGAAATGATCTGTGTAACCAGTAATGATGGCCATAAAGACATGTGGCTTCTGCCTTGCTCTCTTAGGATTACTCTTTCTGGGGGAAGTGAGCTGCCGTGTAATGAGGACACTCAAGCAGCCTTTTGGAGAGGTTCACGTGATGAGAAACTGAGACCTTCCACCAACAGCCAATCCAACTTGCCAGCCATATGAGTGAGGCATCTGGGAAGTGGGTCCCCCAGCCCCAGTCGGGCCTTCAGATGAGTACAATTCTGGCCAACATTTTGACTTAACCTCATGAAAGACCCTGAGCCAGAACCACTTAGCTAGTCCACTCCTAAAGTCTTGATTTACAGAAACCATGTGATATAAATGTTTATTGTTGCTTTAAGCTGCTAAATTTTGGGATGATTTGCTATGCACAATAGATAACTAACACACACTATTCCATCGTCTTCTAGTTGTTGAGACATCTGAAGCATTTCTGATTTCTGATCCTTTATTTGATCTGTTTTGTTTTTTTCTCTCTGGAAGCTTAGAGGATCTTCTCTTTGTATCCAAAGTCTTGACATTTTCCTAACATTTCACTATAACGTGCCTGGTATAAGGCTATTTTCATCCTCTCTATAAACCCTTTCAAGGGAAATTCATATTCTTCAGTTCTCGGAAATTCTCGTAAATAATTTCAGTAACTTTCTTCCTTTATTGTCTCCTTCTCTCTTTCTGGAATTCTCATAATTTGGATTCTTTAATTTTCTCTTCTTTTCTGTCCTATTTTCCACTTTGTGTTTTTGCTGTATTTTCTGGGGAACACCTCCCTTTATATTCTTAGTTTTCTGAGTGTGGTGATAGATTCAGAGCATAGCAGCTGGGGCTGTTGATCAGTTACTGCAAAGCTGGAGCAAGGCACATCCCCAAGACTGCCACATAGTTACAGCAGGTGTGCTCATTCTGGCCTCAACCCCCAGGGAAACAATACAAAGGGATATCCTTAAAAGGCAGAACCCACAAGAATGGAGAGAAGAAAGGCAATACCGATAAGGTTTCGGAAGCTGGATGTGTGTTTTTAATCTGTCGTAAATGTACCCAGAAAGCCTTCAAGATAATTTATTTCCAGTTCTTGGTCGCTCATAGGTGCAATCAAGATCACAAATGTCCCCCTGAGTACTGCCTTGGCTCCTCACTCCAATGGTTAATATGTAATTTTTTTTAGTTTATGACAAATATAGCTAGTTATTTTCAGTGGTATGTAAGCCTATATAACTCAACGCTTCTATACCTGATGATGGTGTTGGATGAATGTAGTCTTCATGGCAAGGGCTATAGTACTTTTGTACAGAATGGCTGACCAGAACCAGTGTCTCACTTCAGTTCAGCTCAGCAAGTAAGCTGTGGTGTCCTACCAAGTGCCTGTCTTGTGTGAGGAACTGGGAACACTGAACGAATCAGAGGTATGTGCCTTGATTATAATCACCTAGTAGAGTAAGAGCTATGAGCAGATGGCACAGGGTACTGTTCCAGAAATCAGGGTCTCAAAGAGATAGTAGCATCCCATGTTCATGGGCACCTGACTCGGCCTCTGGGGTTCATGGAAGACTTGGAGGAGATGGTTGGGTCTTCAAGGACAAGTGGGAATAGTCCAGGAGGTTCAGGGAAGGGTATTTCAAATAAAGGGAACAAGTGAAGAGGCATGGTGTGAGGTGTCAGAGTGCATTCTGGAAGCCGGAAACTCCGGGTAGTTTGGAACACAGAGGGCAAGGGGTAGGGGAGAGATGTGGTAGGCCTAACCTTAAGGATTGTGGAGGTGTTAGGGAGTTGGGGGCTTGTCCTGAAAGCGATGCTTTTCCAACCATTTCTGGGAGTTTGGGCAGTTCCCGGAGGCTGTCATTGTCCCTCTCCCCAGGACCCCAGGTCCTTCCGGTGATCTTGTAGGTGCTCTGGGTGCAGAGTTTGGCTGACTGTGAGCATCTCCCCGTTATGATACTGTCCTAACATTTCATCCTGTTTGAAGAAGGCTGTGCTACCTCCTTCCTCCCTCCCTAGCTTGATAGCCCAGAAATACTATCCCCTTGCAGGCATCATCTCTCTGAGAGGCTCCGCATTTGAGCGTGCTACATTGCTCTCCACACTCACCTTGCAGGAAGCAGGAGGCCAGGACCCCCTGCAGACCCCAGACTCTGCAGTCTGGCTTTGAGGGGAGAATGTCTGCTCAGATTTTCCCAAGTAGCCCAGGAGTCACCCCCTGACAGGAGGGGTGTTGGGAAGGGAGGTGTGATGGGAGTCAGACAGATCTGGTGTTAATCCTGGCTGAGGCGCTCACCTGCTGGGTGACCTTGGGCAAATTCTTTCTTTAGTGAGCAAGCACTGGCTGAGGCCCCTCTCCATTCACAGCTAAATACTGGGTCCTGGGAAAACAAGACAACGGAGGGGAGACAGACAGACAGACAGGCAGGCAGACAAGGGGAGGATTGAGGTACCGTGTGAGCCCAGGAAGACTCAAACCCTCACTGTAGTTGAGAAGGCGAGTGATATCATGACTTGACAATGGAGAAATTGGGGCTTGCAAAGATCACACGACTCACCCAAAGTATCTGTAGCTCTGTTCTCCCGTACGTCATCCGCGGTCCTCAAAGTCTGACCAATAATGTCACAGCAGTGGCCGCAGCAGTTGCAGAAGCCCACAGACCTGCTCCTCCTTCCTCCTGCCCGTGGAAGGACTGCAAGGAGCAGTTAGCCCGCAGGGCTGGGGAATGCATTAGGTCTTCAGAGGGACCCACCTGGGATGGGCAGGGAAGCTGTGTCGGTGGGCTGAGATAGATCCAATGTTTTTTTCTTCACCTGCCGGACCATAACTCCCGTGTCCCTGGGCCCTGGGCGGAGTGGTACCCACAGGTAAGGTCTTTGGGGGGCACCGTTAGGGCTTCTCTCCTTGGCATAACTGACCCGCGGGGCTGGGCGTGTGCGCTGGGCTGTCAGGAAGAGTTATCTCCAGATAGCCCCTTGGCCTGCCTGTTTTCTCCTCCGCGGTCCCCTCCTAATTCATTTTCCGCCTTTAATGTACTGTTGTGGAGCTTCCTCTCCCATTAGGGCCTGTAATGTGCACCGATTCCCTTCAGCTTGACTGCCCTTAATAGGCAGCGTAAATAGAATTTAGTGTGGCATGCACTAACATCTCTATCCATTGTCCAGAGATTAAATACTTGCCACCGATGGTTCATGCATCATCAGCCTCGGGCCCCGTTTCATAGCTCCCAACCAAAGGAAGATATTAAATTAATTTGCAGGTTGCTTTAGCAAAACCTAACAACAACAAAAAAATCCTCCGCAGGAGGAGATGTGGGGGCACGATGCGTCTGCCCACCATCAATCACGGGGTGGGAGGGTGGGAGTTGATTAGCGACCAGGGATGGTGCTTTAGTCTGTCTGGAGCTGGGTCCCTCTGGGGGCCACACTGCTTGGCTGTCCACTTCCATCTTAGTCTCCAGGCCTTGGTCCACAGCCAGCCCTTCCTTTGGCTCTGGAATCCAGGCTAACGAGTGGAGTGAGGGGTGGAGAGAGGGATGCCAGGATGTGGGGCTGGAGTGCAGAATGCAGGGGCGACTTTCTCCTCCTTAGTGGGGTAGCCAACGGATAGCATGTGACATGGCCACATGGTCCTGGTTTGGAAGATCCCTGAAACCTCCCCTTGGACCTTTTGGGTTCCTTTGGCATCCCTTTCTTATTGGGGGCCCAGCTTGGCTGGCTGTGCAAGTCTGGGATGTGGAAGACAGACCATGAGATGGTAGGGGTGAGGCTCAGCGCGGGCCCTGCCTCTGGGGGGTCCAGCTGGGCATTTACGGGCCTTTCTGCATTGGATGGTGGTTTGTGTCATTGGCCACGGTCATGCAGGGGAGAGAGACTGCAAACAGACTGTGACAATCCAGGTATGAGAGGTTTATACTGCCTTAGAAGATTCCAGGGGGCACTGGGGAGCAGGTAACCTCTGGATTGGACCTCCGTGCTTAAGCAGGAGTTATCTGGCAGGGTGGAGGCAAAAGGAGAGTTCTGAGTACACAGTTTGGAGGTGTCAGCATGCATGATAATGTCAGAGAATGGCAGGGAGTTCAGAATGGCTGGACAGCCTGGTGAGCAGGGGTGAGCCTGGGAGGGGTGCTTTACGTGGAGGCAGTGGGAGTCACGGATGCGTCGTCAGCAGGAGGGAAACAAGGTCAGAACTGTGCTTGGTGGAGATCATTCTGAGATAGCGAGAGGTAGCCCTCAATGGGGTTAGGCTGGAGGCAGGGAAATCTAGGGAAGCCTTGCACGAGTCCCGGGGAGATGAGCTGGGACTGTGACACCAGTGGGGACCAGAAGGGTGAGTCCCAATTCTGGACTGAAAGTCTCTGAGACAGGGGAAGAACGAGCCCAGCCCCTGCTCCTCCCTCTTTGTTCTGGTATGGCTGGAAACAACAAAACCGAGTCTCGTGCTCAGCTGGGTACTGGGCAGGAATGCCGAGTCCAGGTCCCTGTCCCCCGTGGGCTCTGTCCACCCAGAAGCAAGACCCAGGGTGAGAGGAGCCAGGGAGGAAGGGCTTGGCTCCCTTGAACAGGGTTGGAATGGAAGGCACCTCTAGCCGGCAGATGGATCAAAGGGGTGGCCACTCTCCCAACGGGAGTGGTGGGTGCACGGCAAGCCTGCCACCACCCTCCTTGCCATTTTCTGGGCAGATATCACTCATCAACTAAGCCACTTTTCCCAGGGTGGGACAAAAGGATCCTTCTTAGCACAGAACACCAAGGCAGCCGCCCCTAATGGCCTGCAGCCGGCATGGGAGACTTTGAACTGGCTGTTGAGTTGGAAACAACCATGTCTAACCTGGGGCGTCCCTGGCCTGACCACGTAGGATGACCTGAGCTTGGCCCATGTGGCCATTTCTCCTGATAAGACCTGATAGAACCAGACATTTACTTGTTTAACTCCAAGCCAGGCTCTCATTTCTTCCCAGGTGTGAGCAGGCGTGGTGGGTGTGAGGAGCCTTGCCTTTCCTCTCAGATCTTAGATGCTCCCAGTCCACCGTCCCGCCCTTGCCTGCATGGCGGGAACATGGCGGGTCCCTGTGGCTTTGGGGGCGAGGCAAGGAGGGGTCTTCAGCAGCTGCATAAGACTCCACTGTGGGCCGATAAGTGCTCCCTGCTGAGTCCCTCCACCAGTGGCCTCCACTCGCAGTTCTTTATTAATAGCTTTTAACATGATCATCTGGGCTAATTGAAAATGGGAGCAATGCTAATATGCTTCTTACATTTCAGTCCTTTTTTTTTATTTAAAAAAGATGCTAAAAGCATTTATTGAGTCGTTTCTGGGGAAAAGAAATAAAAAGGCCTCCCCTCTGGCCATTGCAATGGGTGTGGCCTCCTGCCAGCACCCCATGCGGGGTTCTTGTGGTTCATTAGCACAATTTAAGGTGTCCAAGTGACCCCATTATAAAGCCATCGGCAGGAGTGGCTCGGAGACATCCTTTGCTCACGGGTGAGCTCTGCCTTACTCGTCCTGAAGGTGGAGATGGGTGGGACAGGACGAGGGCTTTTTGGCGGATGTCCCTTCACTGGGGTGCCTCTGTGTGGTCTGGGTGCGAGTGTGGCACAGGAACGGTTATGGGAATGAGTGGTTGGGATTTAGAGTCCAGGGAGAGCAAGGGCTGATTAAGCCAAGTTTAGGGTTAGTGCCCATCCCTTGGTCAAAGAGGACAGGTCTGTCAGTGATTCTCCATTCACCCTCCACCTCTCCCCAGTCCACTTCGCTGCCCTTTTCTGGGCCCCAAAAGGCTGACCGCTGGACTTGCTTGGAGGCTTCCCATTGGGTTTTGCCAATGAGAGCCATTGGCAGGAGATCAAAGGGTGGAAGATGAGAGCCATGGATCTGACTTCTTGGGTGTGTGGTTTTGGGCCTGGCCTCTGGCTTATTCTGCCTCTGGCCATCCAGGTAATGGCCGTCCAACCCAATCCTCCTTCCATTCCTGGTTCTCCTGTCCCCAGCATGGGATTGCGTACCCATGGTCCCAGCGGGGGATGGCTCTGGCTCTCCATCAGTAACCTGCAGCTCCACTTCACAAAACCTTCAACGCCGTACACAGCTCCCTCTGAGAGCTCTTCTGGGATGGCCTGATAGAGTATGTTCTCCCATTGAGCACACCTGAATACTCATGGCCAGGAGCTGTTTCTAAAATCACTTCTACCCTCAAAGGATCAAAGTTTGCCCTTGATGAGGCTCTCTGCACAGTTCTGAAGACCACTGGAAATACTGCCAGACTAAGGGCGGGGCTCTCCAGGGGGATCCCTTTGAGGCCAACACGGGGATATGGATGAGCTGGTGGCTGCCAGCCCCGTTGTCACAGCTCAGCTGTAGATTGTGTGCATATATGCCTAAAAGTGTGTGTGTGTGCACACAAGCGGGTATCCTTGACAAGAGCCTTTGTGGGGAGGGGAAAACTCCAAAGGAAAGCTCTCTGGACTCATCTCCCAGGGGAAGGAAGTCCCTAGGACCCGCCGTCCCAGATCTCAGCTCATGCTGGCAAGGAAAGGCAACTGAGGACAAGCTGAGAACCCACTTGGAGCAGTGAGAGGCTGGGTCAAGTCAGCAAGCATCTGCCTTGTGCTGTGCAAGGTGCTGTGCCAGACTTTAGAAGTAAGACATTGACCTGGACTTGGCTACTGGCTACGTCTAACTGGGCAGTGACTTGAGGTCTTCTTGGGTCCTCAGTATCTTTATCTACAGTAGGACCAATGTCCTCTGAGAGTCTTGAGATTCTGTGGTCCTCTGGGTGGGGAAACCTAAGTTTGTCATCCTTGGCACTATTGCCATTTTGGACTGGATAGTTCTCTGTTACAGGCCATCCTGTGCATTGCAGGATGTTTAGCAGCATCAATGGCCTCTACCTGCTAATAGGGGTAGAGGCCCCCCAGTTATTCGATTATCAAAACCTCCAGTTTTGATAATCGAATATGTGTCCAGACCTTGCCAAGTGTCTCCTAGAGGGCGAATTGCCCTGGCTGAGAAGCACTGCTTTAGAATGATGATGGAAGCTCACCACGTGCCTGACAGGGTTTCCTCACAACTGTCCTACTGAATAGATGTGGACTTGGTTATAGGTCTTATAATCCTGATTCTGAGGTGCAGGACCTGGGCCTGCGTTACCCTTGCTTCATGAGGCTTCGGGAGTAGAATCCTCCTCCACACCTTCCAGTTCCAGGGATTGAGGACTCATTTATTCAATGATCAGATAAAATCTGAACCTGGCATTGGAAAGCCCAGCCCTGTGGGGTGAGAGAGAGACCCAAGGAGGGAGGCAGGAACAAGGCCTGCGTGTGGAGGGTCCCAAAAGGTGTGGGTGGGGGAGGAACTGGGCCTGCGGTGACTAGGGTAGTCACCTCTTGGTGTGCCCTTGGGCAAGTTACTAAATTCTTTGTGCCTCAGTTTTCTCATCTTCAAAATAGGGCTGATAATAGTGACATGCTTCATGGGATTCTTAGATCAGTCAAGATCCTGGAGGGACAGACTGATGGGACTCCAAAGGCTTCCTCAAAAGGACGTCCGGAAGGGACAATCTACACAGTGTGGGCAGGATTAAGGAAACATAGGGGATGGTAAGGCCTAGGGCTAGCAAGAGCAGAAAACGGGGAGCCCTCCTCCCTGCCCAGGCTGGAGGGGCAAGGGAGAGAAAGGTGTTTTCAGAGGCCCACGAGAGCCAGAGTCTTGAAAGTCCTCCTCCCTGTCTTCCCTGATCTATAGCTGTGGTTAGCATCCCAGCAGGGCCGCTCACTTCTTCCAGGTGCCTCCCATTGCCAGAAAGCACCCCAAGGCTGGAGGTTGAGGGTGGCACCGCAGGGAGAGGTCGGCTCCCTGGGGCACTGTGCGTGTCAGAGAAGGTCGGAGATTTATGGGGCAGTGCGTGGGGGCGGCCAGCAAGCAGCAGGTGTTAGGAAAGGGAATGTGTGGGTATTTGTTAAGCATTTTGAACAGTGCCCAGCAAGCAGGGAATGCTCACTACAGGAGCCCCTGTGCCAGACTCTGGGGGTAACACCCAAACTAAATAAACCTCTGCAGCCCCTCCTGGCCCCAGGGCAGGGCTTACCTCTGGGAAGGTCCCAGGCTCTCCATTTTGGAGTTGTGAGGACTAGCTAGGCCAGCTGGGGGATGGTGCCCCTGGGGAGACCTTAGCCCAGGCTGGTCCCCACTCCCACCTCACAGACACACTGGGGGAGGCTCACCCTGGGCCTTGCCACCCTGGCCTGACCCAGAGTCCCCGGTGTATTCGTCAGCCCTGCTTCATCTCCCCGCCTCCCCAGTTCCCTTTGGTTCTGACCCCGCATGTGGACCAGAAGCCAGGAGGCCTCAAGGGCCCACTCTGGGGAGAAGGTGGCCCAGCCTTTGTTTTGCCCTGAGTCCCCTTAGCAGTGGACTTTTCATGATGCCCTGAAGAGATTTTCCTTTGCTTTTGTGAGCCTTTATGTACAGTCCTGCAGATATGGGATGGTGAGCCCCCAAGGGGCTCCTGTGGGGCCTGTGCTCCTAGGGGCCTATAAGGGTGCCCCACCAAGGGACCCAGGGCCTCAGGGGGTACCCTGGAAGGAGGGAGAGGCAGAGGGGGCAAAGTTTCATGAGCTTTCATGCCTCACCAGTCATATGGCTCTGACCATGGTTGTCCTGTGGGTGCAAGGTGGGCTCCCCCCACTTCTAGGGCCCATCCACCTGAATGGAGTGGAGGCCAGAATCCTTTTCCACTCAGCTCTGACAGAAGCATGGGGGTGGGGTGGGGTGGGCCTGGGCTCAGCTCCTGGGGTGGCACAGGGAGGGGAAGCTTCCTAGCTTCTCCTCACCCCTCTACCCTCTCTGTGGCTGGTTACCTGTGTCTTGTGGGATCCGGGGAGCCCTGGACCCTCTCCCAGCTCCAGCTTGTTCTGACTCTCCACCTAGGGTTGCCAGATAAGATTAAGGACCCTCAGTCAAATGTGGATTTCAGATAAACAATGAATCATTGCTTGGCATAAGTATATCCCGAATGTTGCATGGAACATACTTATGCTTAATGACCTGTTATTCATCTGAAATCTAAATCTAACTGGGTGTCCTGGTTATTTATTTATTTATTTTGGTTTGTTTGGTTTTTTAATGCAAAACCTGATGGAAGATTTATGTCCTCCCACAATCTCTGGCCCCCTCCCTCCACTAGTCCCCTAAGTGGGCATTTCGGGCACCCTCCCCTTCCTCCATGGTTCCTTCGAAAGTGAGTTCTCGGACCCAAGCTTAAAGAGCTCTGAAATACAGTTGTTTCTGACCCACAAAGTCCCCAGGGGCTGGTGGGTTGAGCCCTGTCTCCTATTGGCCTTTGTCAGGGGTAGGGTGGTGGTGGCTCGAGCGATGGGGTGGACAGGCCACACGCTGGGGAGCTGTGAGAGCTCGGTTGTCCCCTGCCTGCGGCCAGCATGGGAGGTCCAAGCATGTGCAGATGCTGCGCTCAGCACTTGACTCGCTTTATTTCATCTCATCCTCCCACAGGTCTGTGAAGCTGGAGCCCAGGGTATCTTTGTGTAAATAACTACACCAAGGCACAGAGAAGTTAAGGGCTCGCCCGAGGTCACACAGCTCACACGTAATAGAGTGAGGGTCTGAATTCTGATCTGACCCCGGAGCTGGGGATCTGAGTTGCTGGACTACACGGCCTCCTCTTCCAGGTCTTGGCCGTCTCGCTGCTGAGGGTGTCATCCTGCCTGGGGTCGCTCCGTGGAGGGAACTGCAGCTCAGGAGTGAGGCTGGCTTGGGCACGTTTTCCACACGCCCCCCCGCCCCGTGCAGCTGTGTAATGAGCCCACATCTGTTACCACCACATGTTGCTCAGCGCTACGCAGATGTAAAGTCTCAATTTTTCTAATTAGCAGCAACACGAAGTCTATCTTAATTTTCTCCTCCCCTCCCTCTAATAAACGTGGTATTAACAAGGTTACACGTCTGGGTTTTTGCTGGGTGTAATTGAATCAGGTCACAGATTTGATTAGTGGGTGTGGGGCGCCGGGGTCTGGTCAGGCTGAGGGGCTGGGGGAAGGAAGGGGCTGGGTCCCAGGCGTGGATGAGCCTGGGGATGGAGAGAAAGAAGAAGGTGAGGGGAGAGGAGGGGTTGGGGAGAAAGACAAGTCTGGGAAAGAAGCGGGTCGGGAGTGGGAGAGCAACAAAGACTGGAGAAACTGAGAGACACATATGGGTGGTAGGTAGAGACAGAGGGAGGGACAGAATAACAGGGAGAGAGGAAGAGGGGAAGAGAGAGAGCAAGAGAAGGGGGTGGGGGGAGAGGGAATGAGATGGGGGATGTGAAACCAGACAGACAGAGGGAGAGGGAGAAAGACACATGCACGCAGACCACGTGAGTGATCAATAGACAAAGAAGGTGGAAGACAGAGTGGAGAGGCCTCCTATGCCTGTCCCCAGCCCCCAGCCTTCTGAGCTCCCGGGGCTCGGGGTGGGGGGGGGCTGGGTTGAGGTAGGACAGGCAGCCACAGACCCCCGCCCCCTTGCAGCCCACACTGCCTCTCCTGAGTCTGCTGCACGCCTGAGGCCTGGTCCTGGCTCTGCTCTGGGTGACCGAGGAGGGTCAGTCAGCTCCCCTCTCTGGGCCTCCCTTTCTCCATCTGCAAAAAGTGCCTGTAAATCCCACTCCCTGCACTGAAAATCTAAGATTCTCTGGAGCCCCTCCCCACTCCGTTCCCTACTTCCATTGGGGAACCTTGGAGGGATAAGTGGCAAAGATTCAGCCACTTACGAAAGCCTCATGGCCCCTGACCCTGGCTGAGATGACCCCTAGATGCACCCTTGCCTGTGGGCACCCTTGGACAGAACGGGGGGTGGTCGGTGAACCAGTGTCTGGAATGGGGCCCTCGCCCCCAGTGGGCCTCCAAGCCCTCCAAACCGCGTTCCTCTGGGCACCCTATACTTTCAGCGGCTCCCCTCGGGGCGAACCCCGGCCTCTGGGTCATCCGGTCTGTGCTCACTGGTGCACCCTCTCCTCTATCACCTGCGTCACCCACTGTCCCCAGCCCTGCACGCTCTTCGCACCTCTGCATCTTTGCACCGGCCTGGGATGCCCTTCCCTACCTTCCCTGCCCTGTCCTCTGTCAAATCTGAGCCCAAATGTCATTTCCTTCTTAGGCCCTGCCCTGAAGGACTGAGGAACTGGCTTCTTCCTCAGCGACCATATGCTTCTCTCCCTTTCCACGGTGTCGGAAGGATGTCTAAGCAGGCACGTGGCCGTCTCCACACACTGTTTGTACTGCTCTACCTGGCTGGCACCTCGTGGGTGACAGCGTGACCAGGTGCGTGGGTGCCCAGTGGCGGTGCGTGCCCGAGGAGGCCTACGGTGGCTGCAGCCGCATTCCTGCTGTGACAGTCTCTCCCGCGGATGACTCAGTCCCCAGGGCCTTGGGAGGCGCTGAGAAGCTGCTGTCAAGGGGCAGTGGCTTTTCCCCCCTCGCTTAAATGAGATATGAATAATTGATTCGGCTCCTGAATAATTAATCAGATATTCAATAAGGAAAGTAATTGTTTGGCCCATCCCCCACAGATGGCCCAGCTCTGCCGCTGTCCCCCCCGGCCCCCCCGCTCGGGTTGCGAAGCTGGCGGGGGTTACCGGCCCATGAGGAGCTCAGCGCCAGCTGGGGGAGGTCACCTTGTCCTGCCCTGCTGGCCCTCCCGTCCAGCTCGCCGGCCCCTGGGAGGCCGCTGCCTGCCTCCAGATGCCAGCCAGCACCTGGGTCTGACAGAACCTCGTACCCAGTTCCTCCGCTCGCCACGGCTCTGTAGGGGGCCCCCCTCCCCCCTAAAGGAGGCTCTGGCCCAGGTGCCAGCAGAGGGGACGGTGGGCAGGCCTCCCTCCCCGCGGCCACCCCTCCCCTGCCTTCTGCTTGCTGCTCAGGGTCGGGCTTCCTAAGGAGCTCCCACGAGGCGGGGCCCCTACGTGGTTACCGAGGCGCGGGGGGTACCGAGCCCAGGAAAGGCCGGGAGAAGCGCTTCGGGGTCGGGGTCCCCCGCGGGCCTGCTCGGGCTTGTCGCTCTTCAGAGACCATTTTCTTCCAGGCCCCCTGTCTGACTCCCCCCACCCTCTGTCTGCAGGACCCACCCCTTCCCTCAGTCTGGGGTCTGTGTTCCAGGGAACACTTGGCCGGGCAGCTTCTGCCCACAGTGACGGCGTTGGAGGGGCCAGTGTGGGGTGCGCTGGAGCCCCACTTCTGTCCTCAGCGCGGTGGGCGCGGCAGGTAGTTCTATGTGTTGGGCCAAACACACGTACACGTGCCACGCACACCAGACACACCCAGACACACACAGACGCAGACACATCTGCCACACACACCACACACACACCACACAAACGCACGCATTGGAATATACACCACGCACAGACACACAGACACACACCATGTCACACACCACACACACCACACACACACCACACAAACGCACGCATCGGCATATACACCACGCACAGACACACAGACACACACCATGTCACGCACCACATGCACACACAAGCCACACTCACACACCAGACATATATACCACACATTCAGACACATGGACTCACAGATACATGTATCGTGTGCACCATACAAACATACACACAAACCACACAAATGCACAAATCGGACATAAAAACCACACACGCATCACACAAACACATCACACACACCACACTCAAAGCACACATACGAATTACACGTATGATGAACACTACACATCACACCATAATACACACACACCACACATCACACACAACACACAAGCACATGTAAACACATGTCACATATGCCGCACACACAGCACGTAAACACCTCCCCCAACCACGTAAACACCCATCACCCCCCCCACCTCCAGAAGGTCTACATTATTCCTCAGGGATGGAGCCCTGAAATCTAAAGGAGGATGAGGTTCTCGTTCCTGCCTCCAAGGGGCTCTCTCTCGGTCTCAAGACGCTCAGAGGTGTTTCCTCCTTACCCTTTACCTGCTCCCCAGGGAAACTTCCGTCTGCTGAGAGTGAGGACAGGCTCATTTCTGGGGTCTCCACCTCCTGACAGCCACCTCCTTGGGCAGACAGGTGGGTGTTGGGACTGCTGCTTCAGGAAGGGCCTGAGAGCACATGCTCTTGGAGACGAGGACGGGAAGGTTCCAGGCTTCCAGTCAGGGGTAAGCCCATTGTGCTGGGGGAGGCTCAGCTCAGCTCTGAGGGAATGGCATGTAGGTGAGTAGGGACAGAAGAGTGTGATGGGTTTCTGTGTGGGTGTATGGGTGTGTGTGTGTGTGAGAGAGAGAGAGAGAGAGAGAGCATGTGCACAGGTGTGTGTGTATGCATGTGCACGCTGAGCCCCTCAGGTGTGGAAACAGCTCAGAGGTCCCAGTTCCCCTCTCACGGGGCTCACCTGTCCCGCTGCTCTGTCGTGTGTTTCCTCCAGGGCAAGGTTGCGAAGACTGTGGATGTCCTCCTGCAACCTCCTGGTTTGTGCCCAATCACCCGGCCTCACTGGGCAAACACACAGATGGCCTTGTCAGGAGGCGAATGGTGGGTGGCTGGGACATCAGATCCAGGCTGGAGATGGAGGGGCATCTGGGCTGGGCAGCTCGGAGTCTGCACGGAGGCACCAGGCTCCTGTCCGGGTCCCACACGGAGTGGCCAGCGGCTTCTGCATTTATTTATCTGACCAGTATTTCTTGAGCACCTTCTGTGTGCCAGGAACCGTTTGGGGCCCTAGAGAATAGCAGTGAACAAAAAAAAGAACTCCCGGCCCTTGCTTTAGTGGGGGAGACAGACCGTGAATGAGAGGAAAAGGTACAGTATGTTGGACAGTGATCATTCTAAAGAGAACAAATAAAGCAGGGAGAGGGGTAGGAAATGTAGACGGGGGTCCCCACATCAGCCAGGGGCCAGACAGAAGAATAAAAATCACATTAGCAATTTCCAACACTCTGGTCCGAAACCCCTTTAGAGAATTTAAGTAGGGAATTGATTACATAGAGGGAAGGGCTGAGACACTCAATAGGGAATGTGAGGTCACCGGGAGATGAGCGACAGAGGGAAGCTGCCAGGCCTGGAGGGACAGGTCTTGGGTGATAGCCGTCCTCGGGATGCTATCATCCGTCCAGCCCTGCAGCTGACTTTCATCCTTCCAACTGAAGGCTCCCTGGATGTGTCCTGGCAAAAATCACCTCAATGTCTTAGGAAAACGTGGATTCTGTTGCTGAGCTCTTGAGATAGCTGTGAAATGGGAATGGTGCCATGGGGTAAAGCTCTGCATACACAATTAGGTGGTCGTCCTCTCTGCCAGCCCCCAGGAATGTCCTGGAGCAAGATAAACACCAACCTTCAGGGTAACCCCAGTAGGCGTGGGAGATGGCCTAGCCTCAAGGAAATATCCCCAACCCTGCCACTATGGGACAGTCCTGGACAAAAGATCTTCCTTGGCATAAGCTTGGTGGCAAGTCCTCAAGGAACACTCCGTGATAATTCTGGGTTCTCCCGGCTCTTTCCACGGGAGACGGCAGCCAGTCCCTCTGAACAGAGCAGTGGTGTTCTGGGCACTGGTTTTTCTATGAGAGGAGTAAGGGGCAGGGAGTTGGGCAGTCCTGGTGGCAGCTGAGGTTGGATCTTATAGAAGATGCTATTGAGGTCCTGTTCCACAGCTCTGGGCCCACTGGAGCCCACCTGCAGCTGCAGCCAATTTCCTTAGTCTCTTAAGACCCATGTCTCTCTTTCTCTATGCCTGAGAGCATAGAGAAGGAACCTGCTCAGCCTGCTTCTTGGTTCACCTCCCTGACAAATAACCTCTTTCCAAGTACTTGTCTTAGGGACTCCATTTAGGGGAACCCAAGCTGAGACAGGCCTTATCTGCTCCAGGTCTGAGCGGGGCGGGGCAGGAGGTGGTGGTGTGGAAGGGAAAAGGGATGTTGAGCTTGCCCTCTTGACTCCATCTCTCTGTGTTACTTTTGAGAATTCAAGTGGAGATGCCAAGTGTTCTGCTTCTGACCTCAGGAATAATCTCAGTGCCTGAGAGGGGAGAACCTTTCTGCATCTAAGCTTTTTGTCTCCATCCATAGAGCAAAAACCCTTCGCTAGGCCTTGAGTTTCCATGCTCGGTTTGAAAGAATGTGGTCAGCATAGCTAACACGAAGGCTGCATTCCCTGAGGTGGCTGTTCTCACAGTCTTTTTCTCATTCAAGTGTCAGCAAAAACACTCCTCTTCTCAATGGCCCAAGCTCCTAAGGTCTTTTAAAACCCTTCCAATTGTTTAGACAACCCATGCCTGGCAGCCTAGTTGTCCCTTTTGATTTTAGTTGGAATCTACTGGCAAGGCTCTCAGGTTTCAGTTCTGTGGGTGGCTGCTACCCTCCACTGTCCATACTGGCACTGCCTCTTTGTTAGGACTGCTTCATGTGCCTGTGAAGTTTGCATGCTGTACAATTCCAGAGATTGCCATATACTCAGATTATGATTGAATGACATCCCCTAGACTTGTGCAGTGTACAGCCTAAACGGCTGTACACAGCAGCCCTGCTCTTGAAAACAGCAGGCTGCCTTACTGTTTCTCCCTGCTCCTGGATTCCTGTTCTGCCATGGCTCCTTGCACTAGAGTAGGCCAGCAACCTACATTCTCATGAATGGACCAGTCAAAAGTTCTCCCACCAGCCTTGGGGGCTAAAGCATTTGCTGTTGGTAAGTACAGGAGGCGGGAGGATCAGAGGCAGCAGAGACTGGTGAGTGATTGGAAGGACACAAGAAGGCATCCCCAGCCCTTAGACCCTGAGCTCAGGGAATGCCTCCTTTAGAACTGACCTTTCAGAGGTCTCCCACCTGCCTGAGTGCAGCCTCAGACTTTGGCCCCCTTTTTTGGGGCCTGGGCTCATTCCTGGCTCTCTAACTCTCCTTGGATCTCAGAGGCTTCCAGTGCAGACCTGCTGCCCGGCCTTTTCAGATTTTTCAAGGGCCAGATCAAGAGGCCCTTGGGAAGATTTAGGGGACACCTGGCTGCTGGAACATTCCAGAAGTGAAGGATTCAGAGAAAGGAGGGTGTGGCAGCATTGAAATGGGAGAGGAACTGCCACCCAGGACCTAAGCTCTGAGTTATTTATGCACGGTCAGAAATGGCTTCATGCATCCAGGCACAATCCAATGATTTGTCAATGAAGGCCTCCTCGCGCCCCCTGCCCCGCCCCTGCCTCTGATAACGTTTACAGTAAATCTATTGCGCTGACCATTAAATCCGAGGCCGCCTCGAGCGATCGCTTCAATGGGGTGCTGACAGGCCGAGAGTTAATAATGACGCAGACGCTAACCTGTTTATTGATTTGCTTTTTGTTCCCTTCATCCTCGCTCACTCCTTCTCCCTCTCCGAGGAGAAATCTTGGAATTAGTAATCAGGTGACAGCCTCGCCCCCTCCTGTTCCCAGCCATGTCATCCTGCTTAAACTCTCCGAGATAAATTACCCCTACCTCCCCGGCCCCTGCCAGCCATTCACTCTCCAGTTACTCAGCACACGATGCCACATCTGTCACTGGAGGCCCCAGACAGAAAAAACATTAACACAGACATGAAAAGCTTTTAACTTTGACAAGAAGAGCACAGCAAAGTTTTATATTTAGCCCCTCCAGCAAAGGCCACGGTCAATGCATTAGGGAGCCTTGTCAGACTTGGGTGAGGAGGGAGAGGGCTGGGCCTGCGGGGCCCGGAGGGTGGGGGCATCCCTGGCGCTGGCCTGCGGAGCAGGGACAAGGGCCCACGGTGGCCACTGTCCTGTCCTCTTCTGACAGCTGGACAGTTAAGTCATCAGGGGCTGAGGAGAGGACCTGAATGGGGGGGCCTCTGTCTCTGGGTTAAAATAGAGATTTTAACCTTCACTTTAAGATTTTTAAGATCTGGTATTGCATAAAGCCAACCCGTTTGGTGGCCGTGGCGTTGCCAATATCCGCAAATAACAGGAATCTTTTTATGGAAGCCTGGAAAAAAATAACAAAGGAAGGCTTGCTTCACGGGACACAACACTTAAAACTGAAAAAAAAAAAAAAAGAAAAGTAAGAATTATTTGTTTTCTCCCCAGTAGCCACTCCTTTCAGGCTGAGAGTGTGCCCTACTTTCTTCTTCTCTTCCTCCTGTCCTTTCTGCTCCTCCTCCTCCTCTTCTCTCTTCTCTCTTGTCCTCCCTCCCCCCTCCCCTCCCCCCCCCCTCCCCAGCCTTCTCTCTAACTGGGCCCTTGCTGGCTCCCTCCTCTTCTGTCCTGTCTCCTGAATCTATCCTTTTCTCTAACTCAAGAAAAGATTTTCAGAGGTAAAGAAATCACCTGTTTCTCAGTATTTTTTGGTCCCCCACCCTGTGCTTTTCTTCAGTTTACACAAGGAGGGTTCAAGGGTTTGGTTGGCTTGTAACAGGCAGAGCTGCCCTTGGTGGGCTGGGAAGGAGGAGAGGCAGGGTGTGCACAGGTATCCAATACTACCAATACGTACGCACACCTGCATTACAACCCTAGGCCGCTTGGCTGGAATGGCTTCCTGCAAGAGACAGAACTCGTATTTGTCTCAGAGGACACCGAAGAATTCTTTAGAGCAGCATTTGGGAGTGGCATGGGGAGGGGTGGGGATGGAGGTTCCAGGTTGGATCCACAGCGTGGGCCATGGTGAGAGGCAGGGCCCTTGGCTTGGCACGCCGTAGCCAGCTTGGGCGGAGGGCTTCTGGGAGGTCAAGCGGGAAGATGCAGCTGGAGACCAGGATGTGGGGAAAGCTTTGCATGCTGCCTGAAGCCGGAGTCCTCCCAAAGCCACCCCTGGGATAAGGATTTGGCTGTGAGGGGTTGCCTTGGGAGGGGATCCCAGGAAGCACTGGCGGGGAGTGGTGCGTGAGCTAGGAAACGGAAGCGAGCACAGTGTGCATGAATGAGCAGGGCGGTGCTTTGGGCAACTGGGGCACCACCCTGCTGGGGCCTCTGGGAGAGCATGTGGAACACAGCGCCAAGGTGCCCCACCGCCACGGAAAGCGAGGAAACCGGGGCCTTTAACTGAGGGCTGGCCTGGGTGGGGGAGGCCTGCCCTCCCTGGGGGTGGGGGGTGGGGGCCCAGCCTCTGCAGCCAGGATGAACTTGCCGTAGAGTGAGACATTGTGTGTGGATGCTTCTTTTTCTCTTTTAGGGACTGGGTCATAGTCTTCTTTATATGGTAGTATCTATTTCATATACACTGGCTCACAGTAGGTGCTCAAAAATGTTGAACACTATCTTCTCACTGTCATTATTTTTAATACTTATCTCCTTTCTCTAGGAGTTTGAGAGTTTGTGGAGGGCAGAGAGGGGGCGCTAGTCAGTTTTAACCTCCAGAGCTGAGCATAGCGCTGTGTACAAATTCCATGCGCAGGGAGGGTTTGTCTAAGGAATGAGTGAAGGAAAAACCTCCAGGACTTTCCAGGGGACTTGGTAAGTGGGTCGAACAGACGGACCCTGTGGATCCTCCCTGGGGGTATAAAAAGGAGGCTGTCTCGGCCCCCCTGTGGGCTGCGGGGCAGGACACTGTGGTGAGGCGGGAGGGCAGATTATGGGAGTGTGGAGGGGCCAGGGCATACGGGAGCCGGACACAACAGGTGCACTATTCAGGGGGCGAGACAGTAGGAAGCAGAAGCCCAGCCCCGGGCTGAGATGGAGTCCTGGGGGCAGGAGACCAGTTGTGGATAGATGGTGTCCAGCGGCATCTCCTTCTGCCTGTCTCCCTTTTCCTCACCCCTTTTCATGAAGCCTCAGGGTCCCAGCCAAGCCTGGCAGGATCCAGGACGTTGTGGGTCAGCTCTGACTAGAGTCTTGCCTTTCTAACACTGGCACAAGAATTCCTCGTTTGGAGAAGGGGCCTCCTTCCCTAAGGCAGCCCGCTCCCTTCTTCTCAGCAGCTGCTCACACTTCCCAGGGGCTCCCGGGAAGAAAGCAGGGAACCCAGAGAAGCCAGAGGTAAAAGCTCTCCCACCCCTTCTCAAAGCCCAGGCCAGTGTGAAGGTGGGACGGGGGCTTCAGTCTCTGGAACCCCTTGGCCCCTGTTACAGCCTTCCCCATGGGGTCCAAACCTTGCTCATTTTCTGGAAGGGACTGAGTTCTCGGAGAGCTCGGGATGGCAAGGACAGGGTCTGTCCCCGTTGTCCTGGGGCAGGGCGGTGAGGGTCCCACCAACGTGAGTGTGGGGGAGGGAGGCGTCTGGCGACCCTGGAGGCCAGGCTAGCATTTCACTGGTGCCAGATGAGGTGAGTCCTTGGCCGCCGGGCAGTGCGTAATAGCTCTTGCTCTTCGTACGGTGATAAAGGCCGAGAGAAATCAAGCCGGTGCGGATCTGTGTCTCCTGGAGCGACCACAGTTGCTGAATCTGCTGTTTCCGGGAAAGTGAAATTTCAGTCTGTCCTCTCCCCCTTCCCCGGCTGCCGGGCCCATGCAGAGGCGTCAGCCAACCCCCCGAGCCTCTTTGGAGAAAACGGACACTCTCGTGGAGGCAGAGCCCAGGTCTCCGCTGCCTCGGCCAATCTGGTGACGCGGTCTAGACATTTCTGGGAAGCTGCAGACAACTCGCCGCTGTGCCCAGCCCCTGGCTTGGTGGCCGTGGGGATGGCATGCGGAGGGGCCAGAGGGGACTTAGTCCATACTTTGCCCTCCAAGAAAATGATGCCACTGCCCTCTCCCTGCCCTCCCACATTGATTCTCAGATAAGACCAGTTCTGCCCGGGAGGGGTCAAGATGCAGAGAAAATGGGCTAGAGCCCTGAAGAGGATGATAAGCGTCTACTCAGGCGACATGTTGAGGCGGCTTTTGGTGAACTTCAGAGAGCTCGGTGTTGACGGGAGACTTCCAGGCCCCCAGCGCCTGCCCTGTGTCTCCCCACCCCCATTTCCTCTCTGTCCTGGGCTCTCCACTTCCCTCACAGCAGGCCCTGAAGCGTCTCCCTGTCTCTCTCCATCTGCGGGCAGGCAGGGTGGGGAGCACTCGGAGGATCTAGGGAAGGCCGGAGATGCAGAAGGAGGACTCCCGGCCCTGAGTCACCGTCTGCAGAACAGTTAAACCAGCAGTGCTCACACCCTCTGCTGCTGCTGGTCCATTTGTCGCTCTTCCACTGGGTCCCCCAGCCTTGCCTAGCACCTTCTCTGTGCTAGTAGTAGTCCTGCCCTCAGATGCGTGAGTGTGTGTGTATGTGTGTGTGTGTGTGTGTAGAGAAAGGGGTGCAGAGAGAGAGACACGAGGCAGGGCTTGGGTCTTAGGAAATGGGAAGGAGCTTTGGAGGGCATGGTGAGGAGTTCGGCTTTTATCCTGAACAACAGTGTGAGGCTAACGGAGAATTCGGGCAGAAAAGTGAGATGCTCAGATCTCGAAAGGCCCCCTGGCTGCTCTGTGGCAGGAACGTCGGGCTGGGGAGGGCAGAGGTGGAGGGGCCTCTTGTTGTTTCTGTGCTTGCTCATGCAGCATTTCCTGACCTCCGTCCCAAGTACAGTGCCAATCTCTGAGTTCCCTTGTCTCAGGGGAGGCTGGAGGTTGACTCAACGTGAGACAGAAGCTGCTGGAAAACAGGGAAACCTTACAGTAAATTCTCCTCAAACCCAGTTACCGAACTCTCTTGCCTACGGTTTTCAGAATCTGTCCTTATCCTGGGGACAGCGGTATTCGTGCTCCGGACTTCTGGACCCCACTGTGCTCTTCCGCATTCCTTGGAGATGAGGGACAGGGATTCCTCAAGGAAGGTGGAGTAAATAGAGAACAAATGTTGGAGGCAGGCAGACTCCGATTTGAATCCCGCTCCATCAACTTCCAAGCTTTGTGACCTGGCTTTGCTGAGTCGCTTTTTTAAAAATGGGGTTGTCATAAGGACCGCGTGAGGGAGGGCACGGGAAAGCTGCTGGCTCGCAGGGTGTGCTAACACAGAGTGGATTGTTCGCTCCTTCCCTCAGCCCTCAGGGTGCCTGGGTCTGGAGGCGGGAGATTTGGAGCCTATTGCTTGGTCACCCCACCTGGATCGGGCCAGTAGGATTTACCTGCAGGCTTTGGCCTGTGCCTGTGGGCCAGGGTGATTCAATCAGCCATCAGCTAATAGTCCAACTTCAGGCTTCTTGGGCGCCCTCCGTGATGACATCTCTGTTCAGCTCTGTCGAAGCACGCCTCTCCCTGTCTGACGACACACACAGAGGGCCATGACTCGCCCTCTGTGTGGACGTCTGAGGTGCTTCTACTTGGGGTGGTGTGTGCTAGGAAGACCCAGGTGGGTCCATGACGCCAGTGAACAAAGAGCCTGGCAATCTGCCATCTTCCGGCCTAGCTTGGCAGGCCCAGATGGTTCCTTTATTGCCTCAGCGGGGGTGGCGAGGGCGGAGAGGGTGCACACAGACAGGGAGATGCAGGGTTGAGAGAGGACACTGACTGGAAGGATGAGCCATTGCTGAGCTCAGGAGGCAGAAGGGCTCCGCCGAAGGTATCTCTGTTGTGGGCTGACTGCGTCCCCCTCCAAAGTCATCTGCGGACGTCCAGGCCCCCAGGACCTGAGATTGTGACCATATTTGGACGTAGGGTCTTTAAAAAGGTAATTAAGTTAAAATGAGGTAACACCCTTCCGTCCAGAACGTGATTTCAAAAGAAAGACCTGTTCACCCTAGGACAAAGCAATTGACAGCTGTGCAAGCCTCTCACATATTTACCTCCTTTCATTGAGGAAGAGTGAAAGGGTCACTGCACGTCATCAGCAGTTTGTGGCAGGTGTGTGGGAGCTACGACGTCATGGCCAAGGCCTTGGCCCTCCACAGATTTGAGTTCAAAATGTACTTGAGGAACTTATGTGCTTTGTGCCCCAGGGAAGCCTAGTGATCTCTTTGAGCCTTGAAGTTCTCGGCTGCAAAATGGGGGCAAGACTGTTGCAAGGACTGAATGGGTTAACTCATGTGAGGCGACCAGGATGGTAGGTCCCCGGCACACGACCATTGCTGAGTCCGTGTTAATTTCCCTTGATTTATTTTTTCAGACTAAGAGACTACTGGAAACGTGTGTGAGGGTGCAAGGAAATGAACGTACCACAGATGGGGCCTCTAGGATTCTGGGTTTCTTTGAATTTCTTAATAAGACATTGAGGCTTCTGTGAAGGCACTCCATTCTCCCTGGGTCCTCTGGAAGAGTGGGAGACACGTGATGGAGGGAGCAGGTTCTTGGGGTCTTGCTGGTTATGTCGTGGAAGGTGGGACACTGGAACGCACCAGGCAAATGTCTCCAAGATCCCAGGGATCTTGTCCAAGTTCGGTGCTTTTAGGTGACACTGGTTTGAGCTTGGCTATCTGTGATCAGCTTCAGCAGCCTTTTACCTTGATCTTGGCTGATCTTGGCTGATCAGCTTCAGCAGCCTTTTACCTTGATCTTGGCTGATCTTGGCTGATCAGCTTCAGCAGCCTTTTACCTTGATCTTGGCTGATCTTGGCTGATCAGCTTCAGCAGCCTTTTACCCTCTTTCCCATGCCTGGGGACATCTCCACTCGATGTCTCACGGAGAGCCAAGCTCAAACCAGTGTCTCCTTTCCCCCCAAGCCTGCTTCTCCTCCTCCATTCATCTCAGCAGATTATTCTCTTAAACTAGGAGCTCTCCAAGTACACTGATACATGGCCTGACCCGCTGGCTTCCTAAATCTCTCTTCTATCTGTTACCTCTGATATATCCCACTGGCCCTGCCTAAGTTCCTTTCTCCATCATTTCTTCCTCGGATAATTGTTTCAGCCTTCAGATCAATCTACCCCAACTCCGTCTCTATCATGGTGTGTTTCTAAAATACTAATCCAATTTGTGTGTCTCTCCTATCTAAAACATTCAATAGCTTTCTGTCCCTTCAGGGTCGGATGGAAGCTCCTTAGCATCACAGCATTCAGAATCCGACTTCCACTCCCCCCCCACCCCACCCCATTACGCCTCTCCCCTATATGTCTCCATGGTGAAACCCGTTATCCTAGGGTATTGCCTGTACTCTGGATATTGGGAGTTCTCCACTGAGTTCAGTCAACGCCTCTCTCCCCCTCCTTGTCCACCTGGTAAACTGCCTACCCTTAAAGATACAACTCAAAAGTCACCTCCTCTGTGAAGCCTTTCTGATCTCTCTCCTGCCAGGTAGAGAGAAGAATCTCTTTCCTTTGCATTTCCACAACAGAATGAGTTTTGTGGTGAGCTGAGGTTCAAACTCAGCTCCATCACTTGCTAGGACTTATTTAAATGGCTTGACTCTTAGCTTCCTCAGGTGGAACATGAAGAGTTCCTATGTAGAGGGCTATCGAGCTCCCTCAGATTTAAAATTTGTGTTCATTTCTTTCTCCCTGGCCATGGTTTGTACTTCTGGGGTCCTAGTTTTTCTCTGGCTTATATCCCTATATCCCAGGGTAGAGGGGAGTTCAAGGACTGCTGGCTTTGTTCCATCCCTACATCTAGGGTGACCGCTTGTCCCGGTTTGCTTGGGACTTCCCTAGTTTTAGCACTGAACGTCCCCATCCCAGGCAAACCAGGATGGGTGGACACCCTATATACAGACAGCTGGGTGTGGGGTTAGAAGTGAAGAGGCATCGAATTTCACCAGGAATCTGGGAGATGGAGCACAGATTTCCTGAATCTTAGCAGGAAACCAGGTAGACAGATGACAGAGGCCTCCTGGCGTTGTGTTCTAAAGCACACAGCCTTATGCTTTCCAGGGCATTCTCTTCTCTCTTACCTCATTTGATTCCAACAGGTTTTTAATTATAAAACTATCATATATGTATGCATAAATATTTATGTAAACACGTATAAACATTGTGTGTGGTTATTGAGCATGGAAGAATATACGTATGGATGCTGAGTTACCTGGAGATTCATATTTCCATTTCTCTTCCCACCACCAAGCCAATAAGACTGCCACAAAAATGGCACCTACATGCCCGAAGGTGGTAAGGAGAAATGGTTTAAACTTGGAAGCTGGCCACGATCAGTGGGTGGGGGCTGCCTGCTGCGGGGAGGTGGTCCGAGGCGGCCCCAGGATCCTGACTCGGGAGCCGTCATTGGTAAGTGATGTCCATCCTGGCTACAGGAGGGAGAAGAGGCAGTCAATACACCACGTGTTCAGTATTCCTGGCCTCAGTGTTCCCTGCTCTCTGTCATCTCCTTAAGCGGCTTCTCTCCACAATGCACTGTGCTTGCTGGTCAGATGTCCTGGGTGTGGGCCTCCGTCAGAAGCGTGGGTTTCTATCCTCCCTGATGGACTTTATTCCAGAGTCACGATCCTCTCCTTTCCCAGTTTCCTTTGTCCTGTCAATGAGCACCTTGGATCTTCATCTTCTCTTTGGTGTTTACAACTCTTTCACTCCTCTTTTCCTTATGATCTTGGCTGATTAGCTTCAGCAGTCTTGCCGCGGCATGCTCAGAAATGCTGGGGTGTCTGTGGGGCGGCCGTGTTTCCTTCTTGCCCAGTTCTAGGCAGGGCTGTTTCTCCCCATAAAACATGTACATGGACTTGAGTCAGTGGCTGGCTCATTTTAACCCGACAAATGTTTAGTAACCATTTATTGTGTGCTGTTTGCATTTCATCTCCACTTTGTCCCCTTTCTCTTGTTTTCTGTAGCCTTAAAACGTCCTTCCGGAGATCTTTGCTTCTGGTAGTAATCTGACTGGATTTACCCTCTTGCCTTAAATAATGAAACATCCAAATAAATTAAAAGCATCCAGACTTGGGATGTCAGAGGGTGCAGGATGGTAACCCTCAGAGAAGGGAAGCAAACCAGGTAAGCCCTTGCTGGAGAGAGTCCCAGGCCAGTGGCAAGAGACAAAACCCAAACGGAGCCCAGCGGTCTCACTGAGTGGACAAGACGGAGTGTGCAGTTCAAGGAGACCAAGCTTGCTAGAATTTTCAGGGGAAAAAAGTACCAGAAGAGAGAAAGCAAGCATGAAAGCAAAGTGATAGAGAAAGACAGACATAGAGAGAGAGAGACTGACAGAGATAGACAGAGACAGAGAGAGGGAGAGATCTTGGTTGCAGAAGGCTCCCCTTGAACCTTTGAGTGATGAACGATCTATAAACAAGCGTGCAGAAACCGCCTGTGTCCGGGGAAAGAATCAGTGGAAGGGGGTAGGCATTCTAATCCTTACAGCTTACACAGGGCTGGGAAAGTTTTGTGCTACCACTAGCCACAGTGGAAAGGATTCTCCTGATACAGGGCATTGAGGAGAACCCTCAGAAAGGCCTTACCTCATTTGAATGTTTCACGTTGATCTGGCGTCTGAAGGAAGTTTCTCGAAATAAGGACCGAAACTAGTGTGATTTATTAAAACCTCACTATAGATCAGTGCCGAAGGGTTAACACATACTTACTGAATGCCATTTCCTACTTTTTCACATGACGATTTCAATTTGGAGGTTTTTTTTTTTTCATTTAAATTTTGAGCATTTGGTAAAACACTTCTCTTCAGAGGAGCTGCCCCTTCACTGCTATACATTCATGGGCAGGTGGGATTAGAAGATTCTCCCTTAATCACTGCCAACATTTGCTTCTTATCGTTGAAACACTAAGTAAAAAATTACAGCCTAGGGGCGCCTGGCTGGCTCAGTCGGTGGAGCGGGTGACTCTGGATCTCGGGATCATGAGATCGAGCCCCACGTTGGGTGTAGAGCTTACTTAAAAAAAAAAAAAATTACAGCCTACGCATAGGTAATTGGTGTTGAGCGCTTACTACGTGGCAGGCACTGTGCTAAGTACTTCATCTCTAACACCTGGCTGAATCGTCCTTCCTGCTGAGGAAGCTCAGGCTGAGAGGTGAAATGTGTACCGCAATCATCCGCTGGAAAATGGCAAAGCTGGGATTCTAACTCAGGTATGTTGCACTCTTGACTGCCTGGTTACCCCAAAAGTCTTGGCCTAGAAATGTGCTCCATGGCCTTTGACTTTATCCTCACCTTCCCCTACACCCCCCATGGCATGCACAATCTAAGTTTTCCGGGGTCTGTCAATGCTCACCTCCAGTGTGCTGGGGAAAAAAAAAAAAAGCATTTGCTACTCCCACCATAGTTGATTCCAAGCTACCAATACGATGCCTAAAGAGAAGCTGGAGAGAATACCCATAGCTGACACCAGCTCACCACGGTTTTGTCCCTTTGAAATGCTGATGTGCGTCCTGTAGGATCAGCGCCTTTGTCATCTGCTCTGGGAAGCCTTCCCTAACCCCTTCTGGCTGGCTTGGAGCTGGCTTCAGTCAGCACTTACCACCATGTCCTCCAGTGATGGTTCCCCACCCCAGCCTGGAAGCTCTTCAGGGGCAGCTCCAAGCACCTAGCACAGAGCATGCATCAGCCAACATTTCCTGAATGAATAAATGAACCAGGAATTTGAATCTAAACCTTTGTTCTGACCTGTCTACTAGGGCTCAGCTCATTAACTCAAAGCTGCTAACAATTTTGCTACAGATTTTACCTTATTTGCTCATTGGATATTGAGCAGATGGAAATAGTTCCAGCTTTTTCCCTTCAAAGAGCTAGCTTCCCTCCTTTTAAAAATGTAATATTTGATACGCACAAAGACATACATAGTATATCCAAGCTATGCTAGTGATAAAACAAACACTTATGAACTCACACCTGTGTTCTTCCGTGTCAGGCTGAGTGTATTAGAGGCTTCCAGTCTACTTCTCTTTTCCTGGATGGAGCAAATTGTCTCAACTAAAGTCACAAGACCAAAGGAGCAAGGGGTCCGGGGAGGGCGTTAATGTCACATGAGGAAGGACAGTGTTTGGGGCTTTTGTGCTAATCCAGTTTGAAAAGGGAGCCAGATGGGTTTTGGAGCTTACATCACACACTACTGCCCTTCCCTCCAAAACATGCGCCGAATACATCAACTTCTTTCCACCATCTGTGACTAAGCCAACATCCTCTCTTGCCCTGGTCACTGCAGTGGTCTCTCAATGAACCATTTACAACATAAAAGTCAGAGTGATCTCTTTAAAAAGTACATCAGCTCTTGACACTCTCCTGCTCAAATCCCTCCCATGGCTCCCTATTGCCCTTAGCGCAAAATCCAACCTCTTTACTTTGATAAGGCTTTGCATGCATTTGCATGATCGGGCCTCTGCCTCTTTCTCCAGCCTTAGCCCAACCTCCTCTTCCCTTCCTTCACTCACTGCAACCTCTCTGGTTACGTTTCAGTTCCAGACACACCAAGTTCTTTACTGCCTTGAAAACTTCACAGATCTCTTCGGCGTGCCTAGGATCCCTTCCCCCAGCTTCCACAGCTCGTTCCTTTGCATCCTGCAGGTTTGATCCTATTATTTTCTCCAGAACTCCAACTAAGTGGTTCACCCCTTCCTACCATCATAGCGCTCTGCTCATCTTCACCACAGCTTCCTCCTTTGTGATTACTTATGTATTTGTCTCTCTTTCCCTTTTTAAAAAAAGATAGATAGATAGATTGATTTTAAAGAAAGAGTGGCGGGGGGGGGGCAGAGGTAGAGAGAATCTTAAGACTGCACTGAATGGGGAGCCTGATGCAGGGCGACATGGGGCTCGATCCCACGACCCTGAGATCACGACCTGAACCAAAACCAAGATTCAGACACTTAACCAACTGTGATACCCAGGCACCCTTATCTGTCTTAGATGAGTTGTTTTTCCCACCAGACTATAAGCTCCATGAGGGCAGAGACTGAGTTTGTGTCCATTACTCCTTCCTCCTAGCAGTGACCTCAGTAAGAATTTGTCAGCAAAATCATGTGTATATTTGATAGGTCAGTCTGGTTTCAAAGGTTGATGAACAGGCATATGCACTAGGGAAGGAAAGTTATTCATTCATTCACTCAACTATTCATTCACACACTCAAATATTTTTGCCTGGGATTGTGCTGGGATCTAAGCTGCATGCTCAGGGCACAGAGGAAAATTAGATATTGTGTTCCTGCCTTGAAGAGACTCACAGCGATGCAAGGGGGGCTTAATGGAGCAATGTGAAAGGTGCAGTGAGAGCGCTGGAGGGGGAGGACTTGTCTACTGGGGGAGTCAAGGGAGACTTCCCAGCGTGCACTGTTGATTTGGGTTTTGAGGAACTAATAGGAGTTTGCTGTTCGTGCAGGTTGAGAGAAGCTGCTCTATGTAGCCTGGTCTGAGAAAGGTGGTGGTGTGAGAAAATAGGGAGTCTCGGGGAAGTCAAAATAGTTCAGTGCTCCCTGGGTATAACATATGAAGGAAGTGGTGGGATGTGAAGCTTGAGAGAGAAGCAGGAGTTGCTCATGAAGGGCTTTGCATTTTGTCCTACTGGTGCATTAGAAGGTATTAAATGGTGGGATTAATGTGATCATATCTGTGTTAGGAAGATCACTGTATTGAGGGAGTAAGTTGCTGGTGGCAAGGGGAAAGGGGAGATTGGAGGTTAGGAGACCACTGAAGAGGCTTTCACACGCTTCTCCGCCAAGTTGCTTTCTGGCCTAAAGCGGACCTTACTAATAGCATACTACGCTCTTTTCCACTGAGCCTAGACCCTACTTCCGAATCTTTTTTAACCCACTTCTTTTGGCAGGAACAACCAATCAGTAGGACTCGATTCACTTAACGTACCCTGCAGGCTCTTCTTACACTAGGTAATTCGGGGGGGGGGGGGCTCTTTCTAGATCTGATGTTATGGATTTTTTTTTTTTTAATGTGAACTCAAACAGGAGTATTTTCATTTTGACATAGGATAATGCCTTAATTCAAGAATGTATAGCTCTAATGGTAAAATTTCTGGTACTTGGAGCTGTGAGAGAGGTACTTTTAAGGAGCTTGCCAGCTCCTTGTCAAAACACATATTTTTAATGATGTGTTGACTTGCTTTGTGCAGAAAGAATATTGCTTCTTTGCCCCATGTATGCACAGGAGGTTCAGTGATCCCACTTCCTTAAAGAAACTGGTTTTAGGAAGACTGATAAGGAGGCAATTTCTTCAGGGGAGAAAGTTTGGGTGTTAGTGTCAGCCACACTTGGCTTCAGATCCCTGACCTCTGGAAGAAGGCAGACATCTTCTGAGCGCCAACTGTGTGCCAGTTCTGGGCTTAGTACTTCGGGGTAAATTTTACAGATGGGGAAACTGAGGCTCAGAGAAATTAATCCGGCACTTCTAAGCCGCAAGACTTTGAGTAAATTACCCACGCTCTCTAATTTTCCATTTGCTTGTTTGCAAAATGTGGCTGATGAAGCCTATTGCCCCAGGGGGTTCCAGGAAGGGAAGGAGACCATCGGGGGAGAGCACCTCGTGGCTGGCAGGTGCGCCCCCAAACCAGCTCCTCCCTCCCTTCCCTTTGGCAGAAAGGCGGGCTGCATCTTCAGTAAAGAGAGTCTCAGTTTCATGTCTTCAGGGAGAAACTCATCTTTGCTCCGGGCTTTGAAATCCCTGGTGCCCACAACTTAATAGACTCACAATTGGTTAATTTTCTCCTGACATTGATCAGCAAAGGGTCACGAGGATGCCCGCTGGCCGCCCTGGGTGGGGGTGGGGTGGAGCGGGGGAGGGGCACCGCCAGCCACTGGGCCTGGCCTCCCTAACCAGAAATTCAATAACTTTTTTTTTTTTTAAATGTTTTATTTATTTATTCATGAGAGTCAGAGAGAGAGAGAGAGGCAGAGGCAGAGGGAGAAGCAGGCTCCCCACCTAGCAGGGAGCCCGATGCGGGACTCGATCCAGGATCCTGGGATCATGACCTGAGCCGAAGGCAGACGCTCAACCATCTGAGCCACCCAGGCGCCCCTCAATAACTTTTTCATATAAATTGTCCGTAAGAGAAAACTTCTTGTTTTCGGCAGTTGTTGCTGCTTCAGCATTTTTCTGTACAAGATGAAAAACTTTTGCATTGAGCAAAATACAGATTTATGGTCAATAAAGTGAAGTTTAACAGTTTATAGGGGCCATACTTTCTTTCTTAAAAACTGATATTAAAAGCCATTTTTCCCAGTCTTTGTAAAAATGGCTCTTCTATCAATCAGGATCCCAGTTTGTTTAAGTGATGGGAGAATCAGGAAAAACTCTCTCATCAGAGGGCCTCCCGACAGGTGCCCATCGTCCCCTCCTAACCCAGAGCTCTGGAGGCAATGGAGGCTGCTTCTGAAAAGGGAGGATGGTCAAGCTGGAAATCAAGAGGTTCCTTGGAGCTAGAAGGGAGCCGGGCTCCAGATGGGGCCTGAAGAGAGGGCAAGAGTCAGGTGTTCCTCTTGTATCCCAGATGTGTCTTGTACCGCTCGTTCATCCAGCGGATGTTCATGGAGCCGCCAGGTGTCTATGAGAGCCTGAGCTGGGCACTGAGCTGGGCACCAGATGAGAAAGAGCCATCACATCAGCTTCCTGCCCTGAGGGTGCCCACTGCTGAGGAATTGAGTCGAACAGACAGACGGCGACACTGGAGTCAGGGATGGGGATTAGGGGTACGTCGAGGAAGGACACCTCACCCAGGCTGCAGGGCATCTGGGAAGACTTCCTGGAGGAAGAGGCAGCAGCCAGGGAGGGAAGCAAAGCCCAGAAGGAAGGGGCAGTGGGATGCGGTAAGAGCAAGTCTCCCTTCCAGGACCGTCTTCCTCCGGAGAGGACTGGGAAAGTGGGAGTTTGTCTCACAGCTGCTCCCAAACCTCTTCATCACTTTGCAGCTCCTTGCCCAGTGCTCTTCCTGGCAGCTCCCAGTGGCCCCGTGGACCCCAGCTCGTCCCCAAAGTCCTGGGAGGCCTGGCCCCATCCGTGGGAGGCTTAGCATGATGGGTAGACCGCACTTCCCTTTCCTGCCTCGACTTCCCCATTCCCACCACGCGAGGCCATTCCCGTGGGGTAGACACTATTGCGGTGTGGATGCTCCCTGACAGAAATGATCTCCCTGACAGGAGAAAACAGTCAAAACTCCGTGACGTGTGGTTCTTCAGGGAGCCCCGGGAAGAACAGCAATAATAAGAAAGGTACTCTGCACGTTTGTGAGCCTTGCTCCCTTTCTTGAGGTCTGCTCTTCCTTCCATCTTAGAGCAAGAGCCATCCTGCTTTGGTCCTCTCTGGAGCCCAGGATCCACTGCTCCCCACGTTCGGGCAGCCCCATCCTTCTGACCACCCAGCCCTGATCTGAAGAACTGATTCTCAGAGGCACACCGGCTGGTTTTTCCTCCCTGAAGCATGCTCTGCACAGCTTCCCTGGCTCGCAAGGGGGACCGTCTTTGACACCTGCGTGCAGAACTCCACTGCTCCCCTTGGTTCTTCGGCAGTTAGTCTGCCCAGGGCTTACCTGTACCTGAAAGATAAAGTACCAGCGGCCTGCCTCTTACAGGTGGAGGCTGCAGCTCTGATGGGACAGTTTCCTTTGCTTTAGACGGGGCATGTTGCCTGAGCCCAGGGCTGAGAAAACCCCCAGGTCCTGGAGGGGCGGGAGGCTGTTCCTGCCATCCCAGAGAGGACTGTGCTGCACTCTCTTATGGAAACGGAATGCGGGCCACGTGTCTGACTTAGAAGTTTCTAGCAGCCACATTTAAAAAGTGAAAAGAAACAGGCAAAACTAATTAATTAATCAAATATTAATGTTAATTAGCCCACAGATTAGCACATCTCAATTTGGACTAGGTGCATTCAAAAGTGCCCAAGAGCTCTGGGTGACTAATAACTATTGCATCGAACAGCACAAATGTGGAGTGTAAATGCACGTGTTGGGGTGTGTGTGTGCAGGTGAGAGAGAGAGAGAGAGAGAGGGAGAGAGAGAATATCTAGAGACGAGACTTCAGCAAGACATAGGAGCCACAAAGAAGATCAGGAAGAGTTTTTGCTGTGGGAAGGCATGCTGACTTTATCTGAGAAACAGTGGCGCAGACGTAGAAGGATTTTAAGTGGATGAGAGTTGTGATCAGATTCACATTTCAGGAAGATCCTCTGAATGTACAAAGAGAAGGTACTGGGAGGGGCAAGTAAGTTGTGAGGCAGGAAGACTTAACTGGGAGAATTGCTTCCTAGAGATCAGGGGGGCTTAAAGTGGGCAGAGTAACGGGCAGGGAGGGATATGGCCGGGTTCTAGACTTAGGAAGGAGGTAGACTGCATAGGATGTGTCAGATGTAGGTGTAAGGGGAGCCAGGAGTCTAGGGTGACATGCTCGGCCCTGTCCAAATGGATGGAAGCCATGCCATTTACCGAAATTCGGAACAGAAGGCACCCAGGTTTGAGAGTGGAAGATGAAGATGACATAGGACACATGCGTTGGGTGTCCTGTGAATGTCCAAGCAGAAGTGTTTATTGGAGAACGAGTGTGTGGATCTGGCCCTTGGGAGAGAGGTGGGCTGGAGGTGGAGGTTGAGGACCCGCCGGTTATGGGGGAGCCCAGCCATGCCTCGGACTCCAGTGGACCTTTGTGGGGTTGCTATCTCCTAAGCCTGTCGTAAGGGCTGGTAGGGAGAGCACACCGTGGTGCTCCACAAACACGAGCTGTCAGATGGTCATGCTGGTGGTGGGGGGTTCTCTGCTGTCCAGGCGCCTTCCCTCCTAGACTTTTGCTTCCACCCAGGTGGGCCATTTAAGAGAGGTCTAAGACAGGTGGTTGTTTTGGGGGGAACTGGGGCTTGAAACTGAGGGACCCCAGGTGAGCCTGCGTCTGCCCTAGAAATTAGCAGCTCACAGCTCACGCGTCATTAACACCTGCCCTCTGGCCACGCCTGATTCTTTGTCACCTCAGGACAGTCTCTGACTTCCCCCCCCCCGTTTTAGTTCTTGATACTCTCAAATGCTTTCCTTGGTGTTGGCGAGGCTCTGCAGCATCTCCCAGACTGCTTGTTCAGGGCGGAAGGACCTCTTCCACCTGCTGCCGTGGAGGTTGGTAGCGGGTAGCTCTCCACCGTCAGCCCTCTTCAGGACTCACCCCGGCCGATCACATGTCCTGGCTGGGGCAGCCCGCATCAGTGGCTGCTCAGTGCTGGGTCTAAAGGCATGGCCCCTGTGCCCCAACCTGGAACAACACCGAAGGGTCATCCCAGCCTCAGAGCGCCTCCTGGGGCCCGCTGAGGCCGTGTTGTTGGGACTCATCAAGGCCCATCATTTCTCCCTCTGCCCACTCCTGCCACCTGCCCTTGCCCATGGGCACGGAGAGACCTCCTGCACACCAGTCTCTACCTCTGGGTCTGCCTCCCGGGGAACTCAGCCTGCCGGCCACACTTGGCTTTGTTGTTCGTTCCGGCCATGAGATCATGGCCCCGGTCAGATACTGTTTTCAGCACCCCCTCCCCCACATCTCAGGCGCTCGCTCACTTGGCCGGCTGCTCTCATCCTCCGACACACCTTCAGGCTGCTTTATTCGTAAATCTCTTTGCACCCTCACTCCCACCCCCTCTCCTTCTCCCTGTCTCATCCTCCTTGCACGTGAGGAGGCTCTGACCCAACACAGGGCAGCTCCTAACCTCCAGGCTTCTTCCTCCCTCTGAGTTCTGTGCCCCCTGGAAATTGGGCCGGAGACAGAGGAGCTTTCTGGGGACCATCAGCCTTGGTCTCTGCGTTCATTTGTCACAGCTCCCTTGGGGGCCCCTGAGCCGGTGAGGTGGAGAGGGCATTTGAGGGCTGTGTCCCTGCAGTCCCTCGAGCTGGGCCCCGGGGGCTGGGCTCAGATTTCTGCAAGGATCTCGAATCGGAAGAGCCGAAGTCTTAGCTCACGTCCCCACCGAACAATGAGGCTTGATGAACGGGGTGTGATGTGCAATTGCTGATGAATATCAAGCTGATTCCCTATGACTCTCAATGTGGTGCATGTGTGAGAGCAAAGCTGTGTTGTCCCGGGAGGGCTCCAGAGGGGCTCCAAGTTTCCCAACTTCCTGGCCTCAAAATCGATGTGTACAAAGGAAAAAAGAAGAAGCAGAACCCGCAGAGCAGTATTTCCCAAGACGAAGCCTGACATTATGACTGTCTCTTTAAGCTCTCGTATTGCGTGCACACACACACACATGCACGCACGCACATATTTTTTGTCTCAACTGCATCTTCTGACTGACAAAGCTCTTTCTTGCCAAAAGCGACCGTTATAAAATTATGACTTGCGCATATATAATGTTTGCGTTCAACAAGAAAACAGAAATGCCACCTTATTTTGTGGTTACAGCTGCACAATTCACATCCGGCAGGATTGATCATATTAAGGTTATGCAATCATCTAATTGCAGAGACGAGCCTTGAGTAATAACTTCACAAATGCTCGCACTTCCCTCGGCACAGCAGAGTCGTTGCCGAGTCCTGACTAGCGCCTGGCCGCACCATTACCCGCTCTGGCATGGTCTAAATCTCCATATCCAGCCGAGGCAATCTACCCACTAACTGATCTATGACAAAGAGACCCATAACAGCAAAGCTGTTTGGGTTGCAGATACATCCATGGCTCTTTGGGCTGTTTCCAGCTCTTTGCGGCAAAGTTTCTCCTCTTCCCAGAGGGAAACCGCCGCCACTCACCTCCCTTCCTTCTCCTTGTTGTCAGGAGGCTGTAGAGGACCAAACAAGGAATTTATAAAATCTTCACCGAACTCACTCCTATCCTGATCTCAGATCACCGCTCCAAGGTCACTTTCTGAGAGAGGCTGCCTCTCCAAAATCACCAGTGATACGTCTCATCGCTGTGCTGTTTCTTTGTAGCCCAGAGTTGTTTGCAATGGTATCTGCAAGTCTGGTGGGCTCCAGCCGCAAGCCCTGTCCAGAATGCAATCACCTTCCCCACCTCCGTCGTCACCTGGGCTCTGGCCGCCGACTCCCCTCCCCTGAATTACCGCCTCACTCTCCCCACTGGTCTCCTAGCTTCTGCTCTCCTGTCTTCTCAAATCTGTCCTCAATTTAGCAAAGTACCTTTTCAAATATCAGTCAGATAGTACCTTCCTTCTACTCAAAACCCTTCAATGGTTCCCCAAGTCATTTGAAGTAGAGTAGACGTTAGCATCTTTAGTGGCTTTGTAAGACCGCACGTGATCTTACAGAGTCCCCTCTTTGATCTCATCTATGTCTTTCTAACCTTCTCAGTCTACTCCAGTCAGACCGGTCTCCTTGCTCTTCCTTGAGCATGCTAGGCATACTCTGATCTCAGGGCCTTTGCAATTGCTCTTCCCTTTGCCCAGAATGCTATTCTTTCAGATAATCTATATGGTTTGTTTCTTTCTCTTCCTGTGGGTTGCAGTTAAAATGTCATTTTATCAGAGACGCCTTCCTTGACTATCTTATCCAAATGACAAACCCTTTCTACTCTGGAATTCCCTAGCCCTCTTACTGTGCTTTATCTTTTTCTCTGGCTTCTATCACTCTCTAATATCCTGTACAATTGACTTATTTATTTTGTGGATTGTCTTGTTTCTCCTTTCTGTAGTCTAGAGTGACACCGTCCAATAGAACTTTCTGCACTGGTGGAAATGTTCTGTATCTGGGCTGTTCAACATGGTCATCGCTTGCATATGTGATCATCAAGCATTCAAAATGTGGCTAATGAGGTTGAGGAATTTTTAACTCAATTTAATTTTAATTAATTTAAATGCAAGTAGTCACATGGGGCCTGTGGTGCACAGGCCTGGGCTATCTGCTTCAGGGGGACACAAGTCCTCTAAAGGGCAACTTTGAGGCACATGTCATAAGTCCTGGAAATATTCATCCCCTTTGACCTAGTACTCTTGCTTTCAGACATGTATCTTAAGGAGTAGTTGTTTATAGAAGAACGTTCGTTACACGGTAACAGATAATAGTGAAAAACAGGAAATAAGTCACGTGTCCAGCAAATAGGGGACTGAACAAATCAGATATGATATCCGAGTGATGGAAGCTATGCAGCTCTTAAATTAATATAAATTAATCACGACAGATACAATGTTTGTGATATATTGTTAAGTGGCAAAAGAAGCCAATAAAACTGTGTCATAATCCCAATTTTAGGGAAAAGCCATGTTACGTAGAGTGGCTTAGAAAAAGCATAGAAGAGGGGCGCCTGGGTGGCTCAGTTGGTTAAGCGACTGCTTTCGGCTCAGGTCATGATCCTGGAGTCCTGGGATCGAGTCCCGCATCGGGCTCCCTGCTCAGCAGGGAGTCTGCTTCTCCCTCTGACCCTCCCCCCTCTCATGTGCTCTCTCTCATTCTCTCTCTCTCAAATAAAAAAAAAAAAAATCTTTAAAAAAAAAAAAAAAAAAAGAAAAAGCATAGAAGAAAATCTACTGATGGAATCACACGTGATTTTTATTCTCTTTGATGTGTTTTTCAGTGTATTCCAAATCTTCTGCAATGAATATGCATCACCTAATTGTTGGGAAAATAAGGTGAATGTATTCTTCAAAAAAAAATTAGTTTCTGCCTGTACCTCTGATTTGACTTTGCTATTTGTAGATACAGCTTTTGGAACAAAGCTGAGTTGGGCCCTTTGCCTTTGTTTTCAGTGATGTAAAGTCCTCCCTGGGCTGTTGCCGAGTGCAGATTTCCTCCTTGAGGAGATTCTGTTTCATTGGTCCTGATGTTTCATTGGTCTTTAGTTCCTGTTTTGAGAATTGGGCGAGCTTGAAGTGGTTCTAATCCATCCCCTCCCCTCCTAGAATGTGGCCTCCAGGTGGTCTGTCCTCCCCCATACTCTTGCAGTGGTCACTGATCACAGAAGCTTCCAGCTTTGGGCTTGTCATCTGCTCAGGATTCCAGAAACTGTGTCTCCCCTTCTGAGCTTGGGTGACTGTTCTGGCCTGAAGCATCCTCTCCCACCCAAAGTCCTAATGGTTCATCTGGGCCTATTGGCACTTTTGGAAGAGTCCTTGTCTGTGCACCCTTTGACAATGCCATTCCTCAGCCTGGAGATCTGCATGGCCAGGCCCTTGCTTACCTCCTACTTTTCCCCTACTCACATATGCACGATTATTTGGAGTTCCCTCTGCTCAGAATATTCTTTTTGCATTGATTTACTCCCTCTTTTTTTTCCCTTGTGCATTAAGATCTAGAGTAACTCTTCTTCTGGTATGAACACTGAGGATGATTTTATTTCTAGAGTTACTTTGTTGTTCCATGCAATTCAATAAAGCATTTATGGGTCTCAGGCACACTGCTAGCTTTTGGTGATATGAGGTTGGAGGGAGCATGGAGGAGAGGCAGCAAGCCTTTGCCAATTCCCTGCAATATGCTGGGTGCTTTACCTATGGCTCTCAGTCACACTGAGTCAGAGGACCCAGACGGGGGAAGGGTCGTTACAAGGCAGCATGACGAATGTCCTAAGTCAAGTGCAGATGAAATGTAACGGGAACGCTAATTTCTGCTGGGATGGGGTAAGCAGTCAAAAGATTTAGGGAGAAGGTCCGTTCAAGTGGGGTCTCAGAAGATAAATAACTCTGTTACAGCAGCTGCCCAGCTATATGAGAGTAGACGGAGCTCTTTGACCCTCTGAGCCTCAGGGACCCTACTTCTGAAACGAACACAGTAACTGGTGTGATAATCACTGGTCACCTCTCCAGGCCCTTTTACAGATTGCTTGAGGGTAGGTCAGAAGTGCTTTGGAATGAATGTCCTAGGGGGGACCCTCAGCCAGTTCTTCAGGTGGTCTAACCTAGAGGTGCATGTTCTCCACCAGCCCCTGAGTTCCCGGGGTGCTCACTTTCTCGACCATGCACCCTTCACTGCCTTCCCTCTCCTCCCTGACACACTTTTCCTCCCCTCCTCATGCTTCCTGGGACTACCTCCTAAGGACACCACCTGCCCTAGAATCCTTGTCTCAGGGTCTGCTTCTAGGCGACCCAAACCACGACATCCAGTGGCCTCTGGAGACATGAGGCGGCGCTCCCCGCTGTCTCCCTCCCACATGGCCCCTGTCCCACTCCTTCCCTCTTGCCCTACCATACAGCATCTGCATGCAGGCTTTGGTTCCTGATTATGACAAACTCAGCTTCCGGAGCGTAAGACCCACAGACAATAGGAACCCAGAGAACACCTAGGCTCAGCAAAATGCAGAGAAAGGGTGGATTTTATTTTACAGATTTTACAGCGTGTGAGGGAGCAATTCTCAAGGGGCTGCCTCCTCATGCCAGCCCATCACCTGTGAGGTCTCCAGCCCCAGGGTTGGAAGTGGCTGCAAGGAGGGCAGGGTACAGGGTGGGGGAGATGGTGGGAGCCAGGTCTGTGGCTCCTCCATCCCTTCCTCCAGTCACTTGGAGCCAGAATAAAAGGAAGGTCTGCACTTCTGGCCCTGCCCTTCCCAGCAACCCTTCCCTCCCAGGCCAGGGTCCCCCTCCTGAGTGGGGCATTCAGGAGAAGGGGCCCAGTCTGGGGCTGCCACTCTTCAGCACGGGGAATTGCCTGCTCAGCCACCCATTCAGCCCATTCCGTGCAGCCACTTTCCTAGCCAACCATCCCCTGCCCCCGCCTGGTCCCTGAGCCTGGATTTTTGGAATCAGTTAAAACCAGCAAACAGGCCCTGAGAGTCTCCATGGCGCCCAGCCCCCCAGCCAGGAGCCCTGGCATGCATCATCTTCAGATGAGGAAACGGAGATTGGACGAGAGGCTGGAGAGGTGCTGGTGGGCAAAATGAGCCCCCAGAAGCAGCATCCCTGGGCTGGGAGGCCGAACCCCGCACCACCTTCCGGCACCTGCTTATTGGAACTGCATTTTCGAGGTAGCAGCAGAACGTGTGGTGTTCCCACCAGCACCAACATCTGGGACAGGGGTGGGGGCGGGGTGGGGTCTTCATTAAAATGCAGTGACTCCATTGGCACCAAAATAAATGTGACATTTATCCGAACCTGCTAAATCTATTCAGCGCTTGCTTCCTTTGGAAGTGCAGGGTTGGTGCCGTGGGCCTGGAGAGAAAAGGTCTTCGCCTGTGAGAAAGATGGGGTGGCAAGGTGGGAAGGAGGAAGCAGGAAAAGGCAGGCCAAGAGGGGGTGAGCAGCAACACAACCCGCTCTCTCCAATGCCTGGAAATCCGCTGCCAAGGGAAGGGATTGATTCTAAGGCAAGGATCAGTCATGTGGAGGCGGTTATCCGGCAAGGAGTGGGGCTGCTGCACCTGACTTGGAAATAAAACAAGAACCTAAACCAGATTAGGCTAAACTTTATGGAGCCCCCAGAATGTTGCCAGCACTTTGAAATATGTTATTTCTCACAATAACCTGGAAGGTTACTTTTCACCCTCACTCTACCGATGGGGAAACCGAGGCACACATCACTCATCTGGTGTGTGGCGGCTCATGACCTGGGCTCCACAAAACCATGGCAGATGGACAAAGATCTCATTCGCAAGGTTTAGAGATGAGTGCTTGGAAGACAGGAGACTGTGGTTTGAGTCTCAAAGGACCGTTTGGCTTTGCTCCTCCTTGGGCCTCATTTCTCCATTAGCAAAACATAGTCCTTAGGGTCGCCCTGGTTCTGGTCACTTTGCACATGCAAATATTTGTGTGCTTTTGGTCATCTACCATGGAAAATCCCAAGCCACCATTCCCAGGCCTCTTGCCTGGGCTCAGGTCCCTGGATTGTAATAGAAGCTGATGGTCGGACACTTATCAGATGGAAGCAGCAGAGGGTCGGGGCGCACAGGCTTCCTGGGTTCAAATCCTACCTTTGCTGCTTGCCAGCTGTGTGTCCTTGGGCAAGTTACTTAACCTCTCTGAGCCTTTCCAGCTCTGTGTCCTTGGGCAAGTTACTTAACCTCTCTGAGCCTTTACTTGCAAATTATTTTTGTTGTTGTGAGAATGATGAATAATAATTACAGCAAAAATTATTGGGTGATTATCAAGTGTCAGGTGTGGTGTCGTGTGCAGGAAGATTACATGGTGATTAAATGCAAAAGTTATTTTCATTCTTCCTATTTCAGAGATAAGAAACCTGAAGCTTAGACGCTATAACAGATGTGATATAGCATGATTCCTGGAGAGCAGTAGAAACTCAAGGGTTTTCTTTTTCTTTCTTTCTTTCTTTTTTTTTTTTTAAAGATTTTATTTATTTATTTGACAGAGAGAGGCACAGCGAGAGGGGGAACACAAGCAGGGGTAGTAGGAGAGGGAGAAGCAGACCTCCCGCGGAGCAGAGAGGGAACACAAGCAGGAGGAGTGGGAGAGGGAGAAGCAGGCCTCCCGCAGAGCAAGGTTCCCGATGTGGGGCTCCACGCCAGGACCCTGGGATCATGACCTGAGCCGAAAGACTGAGCTACCCAGGCGCCCCAAGGGTTTTCTTTCTTGCTCCTTACTGGTCTATGAGTTGCTAATTCCTAAGGACTCCTCAAACAGGCTGAACCAGGAGAGTAGCCAGGAAATGTGAATAGAGAAAACAAAATATCTCAGGGAGGAAGTTATTTATTTTTCTTTTTAGAGAATGGTACATTGCCAGACCCAGAGTTAGCTCAAGAGGTTATTCTGGAGGGACTCTTTCTCAGATGCTCCTGGCACCTTTTGGGAACCTCTTTTCCCAAGGCCATTGGAGGACTTAGGTGGGTCGATGAGCCCCCGGTTTACCCAAAGCATAGTTACTTGGTCCCGTGAGCCTTGCTGTGAAGTCATCAGAGAGGCAACCGATTCATGGCGAGGAGTTTGTGATTCCTGTTAGAACCTGAGCCACCCTTGTGTGTGGGCTGCAGCATGCTTGGTACTGTGCCGGATGCCTTTTCTTAGGTGATCTCATTCTCTTCTGAGCAGTGGGCACTCCTATCCCCATCTCTCAGAGGGGAAGACTGAGGCTCGATCATGCCATCAGCCATGGGCTGGGAGGCAAGAATTTAATCGACGACCTGGTCCTCCGCGTCCTGCTCTCTTTGTTCCGGGCACAGAAAACTTCCTTTCTTCCTCTGAAGAGTTAACAGTGAGGCAGTTAAAAAGAAGTGCTCAGTGCAATTATGGCAGAACAGTTAATACATAATTGCATATTTTTGTAAACAAGTTTAGAAGCTTTTTCAGTGACCTCTCTGTGGCTTTGTGGTTCTGCAAATAAATTCTCTTCCCTTTACACTCTGATTTTAATTGGGAGCAATGGCTTTGCTACTATTGTTCTCACAGACCCGGCGCTGCTGTGTGTGTGTGTGTGTGTGTGTGTGTGTGTGTGTGTGTGTACCCATGTGCCTCTCTGGGACCACGGCAGCCAATGACACTGCAAACTCGTGGCCTGTTTTGCTGAGAGCTCCTGGATGAGGAATCTGGAGTTTCCAGACCCTGAGATGACTATGAAGATCTTCATGGCGATCGTTCATTCATTCATTCCACAAATATTCATTGAGGCCCTTCATGTGCCAGGTTCCCTGGAAAAATAGCCCTGAACGAGGCAGATCCAGTCCCAGAGCAGCCAGGAAACGTTCTCAAACTATATTCAATATTTCAGCGAGCTGCCATGAGGCCACCCAAGTTAGCTGAAACACTGAGCTTTGCCCTGGGCAGAAATTATGCCAGTTTGGTGGGGTTACCCTACTGGCCAGAATATTCTGGATGGTTATGACTAGTCAAAATTAGAAATGAATGAGTTATTACTTAAGCCATGTAGGGTGTTGTTAGACAAACTCTTTTTGAAATCGGGGTACCTTGGTAGGGGGCTGCAGTGGGTTCCGTTGTCAGCATGGGGATCCTGGTTTCTACCACATCCCCTCCCCACCTATACCCCCTTTGCATGCTTCCCTGCAGGCCTCTGGAGGGCTCCCCAGATGTCCCTGCTGTTGCTGTTAGCAGTGGGCAGAGAGGGTCCCGGCGGACTTGGCCAAAACTGCCTGGTGTTCAGAAGGCTGTACCACTGTCAAATTCTATTGCTGCTTCCTGGGCTCCTTCTTCCCTGTCTCCCTGGCCCCATCCTCCCAGGGTGCTGGACCCTGGATCCAGGCCATGCTGGTCACTGCATTCCCTCCTGCACTTGTATTTGGGGCCTTTGCTATGTTGCAAAAGTGATCCTCAGTTGGAAGCTCGGGGGCCTGGGCCCCCCTTCTGCAGCCCCTCTCCAGCCAGCCCTCACCATCCTCCTCCTGATAGCCCCGCAGACTGCCCCGGCCTGTGGCAGGGAGAGGCCACTGGAGGGGCAATGTCCTCCCGGCTCCGCCTCTAATCTGCTGACTGCTGAACCAAGCAGAAACCCGCTCCAGGAGACCAGGGATGCAGTGTGCTGGGGGGTGCCGTCTGGGTGCCGGGCGGGGGAATGGTTGAAGGCCTGGGTCGTGTGGCTTGGGCCAGGTGTCTCAAGTATTAAGCGAGCAGGAGGCGGCTGGGCTACGTGGCCACCAGCTGCGTCCTCAAAGACTGAGGACCATCCTGGACTCGACACAAGACCCATCCCAAGACAGGGGGCAGCAAGGCCTGGCCTGGACTCTGGATCTGGGATCTGCAGAGTCCCAGCTCTGAGGCCCACCGGTCCTTGCGTATCAGCTAGCTCTTCTGTAAGGGGGACTTGACCTATACCTGCCTCACAGGGGCACGGATGTGAACTTGGGAAGTAAACTATAAAGTGCTGTGTACACAGACTAGGAGAGCTCTGGGGTCAGATTTCTGGAGTTCAAATCCTGGTTCCACCACTATCCTGCTGTGTGGTTCTGGGCAAGTGATTTAACTTCTCTGTGCCTCCATTTCTCATCTGTAAAACAGGGATTATAATAGTTCCTAATTCATAAGGTAGTTTTGGGAATGAAAAGACTTGAGAAGATACATATGAAGTGCTTAACACAGTGCTTGGCACACAGTAAGTACTTAATAAATGATGATGTTGGGCTGGTGTGTAGACCTGACATTGTCTTCAATTCATGCTGAAGGGCACTTAACCATTTTAAATTTCCTCCTTGGGTCTTTGACCTTCACCTGGCTCTGACCGGGTGCCAAGTCTCTGCGCATGCGGTGGGGTGCCAGGCGGGCTCCAGCCGGGGAGCGTGGGGAAGCACACGTCTTTGTGGGTCCTGTCGTCCTGGGTTCCCTTGTAGGGGCTGTGGTGGGTGCTGAGCCCGTGACCCATGTCAGGACCCTCAGACGGGTCACCCCGCCTTTCAGAACAGGCATGAAGCCCCCAGCACAGCGATCAGCCCGTGATAATTGGGATGTTGCAGAGCCAAAAGGGAAGGAAGAGGCTCAGTAGAGAATTCTTCTGTCTGCTTGACAGAAGCAGCAGATCTGAGCTGACATCCGGGGAAGCATTCAGAGTGTTGCTGATTAGGAAGTGTTTTAAAGATTTTTATTTATTTATTTGACAGAGAGAGACACATTGAGAGAGGAGCACAGGCAGGGGGAGGGGAGGGGGGAGAGGCAGGCTTCCCACCGAGCGGGGAGCCCGATGCGGGGCTCGATCCCAGGACCCTGGGACCATGACCTGAGCCGAAGGCAGACGCTTAACGACTGAGCCACCCAGGCGCCCCAGGAAGTGTTTTAAGTGCAGAGGAGAAAGAGCCTCTGGGTCCACCAAGCCCACCGTCCGCGGTGTGCCCTGTTTTCCGTGGGGACTCGTCTCCTGAGGAAGTGCCCCCAGGCTCTGCCTCTGGCCAGGGAGTGGCGGCTGGATTCCCAGGCCTGGGTGCTGTGGACAAGACAGAAGCAAGGGGCTGGCTGGGGGTCCTAGAGGGAGGGGCGAAGGGCATCCTTGGGGCTCCGGGGCCATCGCCCTGCCACCCCTTCTTTCGAGCTGACTCCTATGCTGGGCCCACTGCTCCGGCAGCTCATCACTCTCTTGGGTACCGTGCTAGCCACGCCCTAAAGACAAGGACGTTCGTGAGGGTCTCAGCCCACCTGCACTGAGGGCTTCGTAGGCATTTAGCAGGTACTTTGGAGGGCTTTAGTGTCCCAGGTTCTACCTCTGCCCTCACCCCTTGTGCCTGCGACCTTCCATCCTGACCTTTCCTCCCCATGAAGTCTCTCTCGGCCTCTGTCTCTCCCCTCCTGATGTCTCTCCCTGTCTGGGGGCTCTCTGCCTTCTGCCGTCTAGGACTTGGGGCTGCCAGCCTCCTTCTCTGGCTGCCCAGTTCCCCCCTTGGGTCCTCTGTGGGGGGGGACAGGAGGCGCTTGGTCTGCTGGGATCAGCAAAAGCCTGACACTCTGTCCACAAAACAGCAGCTTTGGTTCCTCTCTTGCCCTTGGAGGCCTTGTGCCAGTTCCCGAGTCCTCGGCCCATCCAGGTTTCCTGAGAAAGTTGGTGTTGAGGTGCTCCTGGCTGGTGGGTCAGGCAGTAGCTGGGCTGGATTCTCATGGGAAAGCGTGTGCATGTGTGTGTGTGTGTGTGTGTGTGTGTGTGTTTGTCTGTGTGTTCTCAGCCTGTGGCGACACAGCCCCCCTTTCGCGTGGGCCCCTCTGCTGGCTCAGCCTCTCCGGCCACAGACCACCTGGGTCGCCCCACGTAGAGCAGAGAAGTCGGGACTTCGGAAGCTAGGGAGGATGGTTGCGGTCCATGGCAGGGCATGGGGGCGAAAACCACGCATTTCCTGGCGTGTCCTTTCCCGGGCTCCCAGCTTGGCCCAGGGCTCAGGGAGGGGATGGGAATCAGCAAGCCCCAGCTCCTCCACAGGCAGGGGGGAGCAGGACGTGGTGTTGGATGGGTGCCCTGGCTGGGTGTCCTGGCTGGGTGTCCTCGGGCCACTTGCCTCGCCTCCTTGAGGCCGTAACAGTGGTAGTAAAAATACTAGAAAAGTCCCTCTGTTTAGCTGCACTGTGAAGGTACAAGTTGCGGCCACAGGGAGCTGTGCGGGAAGGGGCAGCCTCTCTAGCTCTTCTCCTTCCCTCCTTTTTGCCATCAGGTCATGACTGAGAACCTCTGGGGTCCCAGGCCTCCCCTGACATATGCCGCCTGGGGGAACTGTGCGTGTCTGTCTTTGTGGCCATCTCAGTTAATATGACACAACAGCAGAAAAAAAATAATAATGCAGGCCTCACCCCAGATCTGCTGAACCCGAATCTGCGTTTAAACAAGCTTGCAGGTGATTCAAAGGCACCATTAATGTACTGGTCCAGGGAACTAGCAAGGTTCAACCTGGCTTCATGCTTACCAGCTGGGTGATCTGGGGGCAAACCGATGAACTTCCCTGGGTCTCAACGTCCTAATCTGTAAAATGAGGAGAATAATAAAAATTCACCACGTGGGGCTGTTGTGACAATGGAAATGACATCGTGCTGAGAATGCACGCCAGGCACCCTGGAAGCAAAGGTACCGCCCCCCGTGAATGTGACTGGGTTGCTGCTGCGCCCCTCGCTCTTCCGGCCCCATGGATTTATTCTGATATCTGAACAAGAACGGCTGAGTCTTAGACTCTCCCACAGCCCAGATGCCAGAAGGAGTACAGCCCATGGGTCCTGGAGCCAGACATCCTGGGTTCAAATCCAGTCTCGGCCCTTTGCAAACAGGGTGACCTCAGACGGTAACTTCTCTGAGCTTTTGTTTGCCCACCTGTGAAAGGGGCTACTGTGAAGGTTCACGGAACCAGTACTGGCCCTGAGAGGGTGAGGGCTTGGCAGTGGGCTTCCTAACCCGGAACGGGCACATTGTCACTTCCACTAAACACAAGTCCCAAGACCAGCCCGGATCCAAGGGGGGAGGGAAAGTGGATTCCCCTTCTTGGTGTGGGGAGCAGGGTAGAGGGTTGGGGGTATTGCTGGCAGACACACCACCGCAGAGGAATTCTGCTGCCAGTTTTTGAACTAAAAGTCCCTCTTCTTCCAGAGTAACCATTGCTATTACTAGTGGTGGGACAGTTGTCTCGTCTGGGCTGTAAGAGAAGGCAGAGAATGCTCTTTCTCTCCAGGAAGGTAAGGAAGGCTCCACTGCACGGTACCATGAGAGAGGAATGTGGAGGAGGTGGGGAACAGAATCCAGGCGGAAGGATCAGTGAGACCAGAGGCCTGCAGGTGTGAAATCGTTGCATCTAAAAGAATAAGAAGTCCATGCGCAGGGGCCTGCCAGGCTTCCCAGGGTCTGTAGGCAGGCCTGAAGGTTCCAGGATGATGGGGGTGGAGGAGGATCTGGGTTGAAGAACATGGGTTGTACCCACCTGTCATCCCTGCGCCCAGCACAGGCAGGGAGAGAGAGGGCCCTGGGGGAGCCCAGTGTGGGTGGGGGTCTCAGGTAGGGTGGGGGGCAGAATGACGGCTTCTGCAGAGCACGTCTGAGCCATCACTCTCCGACTGTTCAGGGACAAGGCAGCTTCGTTTTCAATGGGGTTCTCCTCACTTTCATTTGAGAGACCAATTATGGAGCATTTTGCACCACAATTACCGGCGTTAAAACCTCTCGGTTCCATTTAATGAATTTTAGTAGTAATTGAACAGAGACAGCCATCATGCAGGAGATTGTCCAATTGAATGTGCCCACGCACTGAACTGTGAACCCTAGCCCTCCCCGAGCGGCCACGGCCATGGCCAGGGGGGCCCAGGCCCGGGCTGCCAGCTTCCCTCCCGCAGGGACCTTGTCCTGGCCCACGTGAGGGAGGGACCGGAGGGGATGGGGGCTGCCTCCTTCGAGGGACAACCGGCTGTTAGGGTCTGGCATGGAGATGGGGCTGGAGGGGGGCCTTTCAGTTCTGGGAACCTGTAATTGCTGATGTTTGAGAGCCCAGAGCTGGACTGCATTCATACCTTCATTTATTATTTATTGAACAAACACTTCTGTAGCTTTTATAGTACACTGGCCCCTATTCTAAGTGCATTACAAATATTCACTTCTGTAATCCTCACAGCACCTCCAGAGTTAGGCATATTATTATCATTCCCATATGATGGATGAAGAAACTGAGGCCCAGAGAGGTTAATTATTTTTTTTAAATTTTTTATTGTTATATTAATCACCATACATTACATCATTAGTTTTTGATGTAGTGTTCCATGATTCATTGTTTGTGCATAACACCCAGTGCTCCATGCAGAAC
>NC_058412.1:119282201-119367628 GCF_002201575.2 Neomonachus schauinslandi | reverse complement strand
CGATTTCCCCCCCTTCATTCTTCCCCTCCTGCTATCTTCTGCTTCTTTTTTTTTTTTTCTTAACATATATTGCGTTGTTTCAGAGGTACAGATCTGTGGTTCAACAGTCTTGCACAATTCACAGCGCTCACCATAGCACATACCCTCCCCAATGTCTATCACCCAGCCACCCCATCCTTCCCACCCCACCCCCATTCCAGTAACCCTCAGTTTGTTTCCTGAGATTAAGAATTCCTCATATCAGTGAGGTCATATGATACATGTCTTTCTCTGATTGACTTATTTCGCTCAGCATAACACCCTCCAGTTCCATCCACGTCGTTGCAAATGGCAAGATCTCATTCCTTTTCATGGCTGCATAATATTCTGTTGTATATATATATACCACATCTTCTTTATCCATTCATCTGTCAATGGACATCTTGGCTCTTTCCACAGTTTGGCTATTGTGGACATTGCTGCTATAAACATCGGGGTGCATGTACCCCTTCAGATCCCTACATTTGTATCTTTGGGGTGACTACCCAGTAGTGCAATTGCTGGATCGTATGGCAGCTCTATTTTCAACTTTTTGAGGAAACTCCATACTGTTTTCCAGCATGGTTGCACCAGCTTGCATTCCCACCAACAGTGTAGGAGGGTTCCCCTTTCTCCGCATCCCCGCCAACAACTGTTGTTTCCGGACTTGTTAATTTTAGCCATTCTGACTGGTGTGAGGTGGTATCTCATGGAGGTTTTGATTTGGATTTCCCTGATGCTGAGCGACGTTGAGCACTTTTTCATGTGTCTGTTGGCCATTTGGATGTCTTCTTTGGAAAAATGTCGGTTCATGTCTTCTGCCCATTTCTTGATTGGATTCTTTGTTCTTTGGGTGTTGAGTTTGATAAGTTCTTTAAAGATTTTGGATACTAGCCCTTTATCTGATATGTCATTTGCAAATATCTTCTCCCATTCTGTCGGTTGTCTTTTGGTTTTGTTGACTGTTTCTTTTGCTGTGCAAAAGCTTTTTATCTTGATGAAGTCCCAATAGTTCATTTTTGCCCTTGCTTCCCTTGCCTTTGGCGATGTTTCTAGGAAGAAGTTGCTGCGGCTGAGGTCGAAGAGGTTGCTGCCTGTGTTCTCCTTTAGGATTTTGATGGACTCCTGTCTCACATTGAGGTCTTTCAACCATTTGGAGTCTATTTTTGTGTGTGGTGTAAGGAAATGGTCCAGTTTCATTCTTCTGCATGTGGCTGTCCAATTTCCCAACACCATTTGTTGAAGAGACTGTCTTTTTTCCATTGGACATTCTTTCCTGCTTTGTCGAAGATGAGTTGACCGTAGAGTTGAGGGTCCATTCCTGGGCTCTCTATTCCGTTCCACTGATCTGTGTGTCTGTTTTTGTGCCAGTACCATGCTGTCTTGATGATGACAGCTTTGTAATAGAGCTTGAAGTCCGGAATTGTGATGCCACCAGCTTTGCTTTGCTTTTTCAACATTCCTCTGGCCATTTGGGGTCTTTTCTGGTTCCATACAAATTTTAGGATTATTTGTTCCATTTCTTTGAAAAAAGTGGATGGTATTTTGATGGGGATTGCATTGAATGTGTAGATTGCTCTAGGTAGCATTGACATCTTCACAATATTTGTTCTTCCAATCCATGAGCATGGAATGTTTTTCCATTTCTTTGTGTCTTCCTCAATTTCTTTCATGAGTATTTTATAGTTTTCTGAGTACAGATCCTTTGCCTCTTTGGTTAGATTTATTCCTAGGTATCTTATGGTTTTGGGTGCAATTGTAAATGGAATCGACTCCTTAATTTCTCTTTCTTCTGTCTTGTTGTTGGTGTATAGGAATGCCACTGACTTCTGTGCATTGATTTTATATCCTGCCACTTTACTGAATTCCTGTATGAGTCCAGAGAGGTTAATTAAATTGCTCAAGGTCACGCAGCTGATAAGTGGTTGGAGCAGTGCTCTAGACCTCCTCTTCTTATTTTCTTATTCTCTTGTGGTGTCCCCTCTTGGGTGTTTAGGAATGCCTCATAATGATTCCTAAGTATGTTGAGGGCTGAGGGAAGGGTCTGGCCATTCCTAGTCTGCAGTGACAAAGAAGAGCGGGCCACAGGGCCTGGGTGCCTGCTTGCCAGTGGGAGGAAGAAACCGAATAGAATCTCTATGGAGGGTGAGACTCAGGGCAGAGTCAGGGCTGAGGGGTCCAGAGCAACTCCTCACCCGAGGCTCTGTTTTCACACCTCAACCACAGAGCTCAGGTTCTGTTTTGAGTGGGGGAGGCCACATCACCCTGCTGCCCTTCTCTCTAGCTCGTGCCCCAGCCCTGCAGTGAGGAGGAAGGACAGGGAAACATCTCTCCCTTCAGAAGTTCAATTCCTTTGTTAATTTAGAGTCGGATCAATCTGACACCATCTCTATGCCTTGGACATTTGCAGGAAACTGAGGCTTCACAAGGAAACACCATTTACCCAAGATCATGTGGCCAACGTGGTTGAGTCAGGCTTCAGACTCGGCTCCATTTGACTCCCAAATCCTGCTGTACCCATTGTGCCCCTGCCTATCCATCAGGACAAAAGTAAACCATTCACACATGGCTGGAGATGGGCCCCAAGACAGTCCGTGAGGCCTTACTAACCTGCTGATGGGAGTGGTCTATTTGACAGGCTGTTGTCCCTCCTCATCGTACCTTGGCAAGTGGCAGGGCTCCCAACTAAATTAGGGTCTGGACTGGGTCTGAATTATTTTAAGTCCACTCCAGGGCTTGGCCCACTGGCAACTTTTGGTATGGGTTTGTCAGTGGGATGGGGGATTGAAAACAGAGAGGGACGTGCTAGAATCTGAAAACCGTTGCTGGAAGCAACTCCCTTTCCTTGAATTTGGGAATTTCTGCTTAAATTGAGGGGCCTCGTGAGTGGCCTATGTTGTTCTCCATGTCCCATGCTGCCCTCTGGGTATCTGAGGACAGTGGAGTGGCAGCTGATTTGGTTTGGCTGTGAAGAAACACTGGGGCTCTTTCCAGCAAAATCACTGGATTCAGTCTTGCCTACCGTTCAGAGATGGCAATCCTATAATCCCATTGGAGTCAACTGGAAAGTTTATCTAAATAGAGATTGCAGGGCTCCCCCACTCAGAGATCCTCATTCAGGGGATCCAGGGTGGGGGGTGGGTGGCAGTGGCTGAGAATTTGCATTTCTAACAGGTACCCAGGTGATATGGACACTGCTGGTCCAGGCACTTTTACTTTGACCAGAATAATGACTTTGGACATTTGTCCCTTGACTCCTGTCTTGGGGGAATGCTCCTGAGGGCACTGGGCTGTGCTCCGACCCCACCCCAGCCCCCAACATGGTGTTGAAGGGGTGCAGGGAACAAGTTAGGGCTAGGGCATCTCAGGCAGGAGCTTTGCAGAAAGGGCTCTGGGGCGGTGCACGGTGGCCATGGGGGGGCAGCCTGATGGCCATCACTGAGAAGGGGCTGAATCTTAGGTGGGCCCCACGGAGAGTTCTAGAAAACCCTTTTGAGGCAAAGCTGGGAGGCTGTGTGGAGCAGCGGGAAAGTGCATACTTGGAAGGCTCTGGCTCATTCTGGCTCTGGGTGTGCATGATTTTGAGCAAAGTACTTTCCTCCGTGCCTCAGTTTCTTCATCAGTAAAGTGGGGCTAATACTACTTTCCATGGTTGGTGTCAGGATATAATTGAGATTATAAATGCAAGAACTGCCAGTAAGCATCGGTCCCCTGTCCCTTCTCTTTCCCCATCCCCAGAGATTTCATTACCCTGCCTTACCTTGGCTCCTCTCTCTGTTCCAGCTTCTGCCAGTCCTCTCCAGCCACTGGACCATCAGCCTACATTATCACAAAAAAGAGGCTGGATTTTAATTTGTGGAATGTTTCTTTCTTCTTCTCCCCCCCCCCTTTTTTTTTTAAAAAGAAAAGCCTAATTAGGAAGCCCGTTAAATGCCTGCAATTCCAATATAATTCTATTAAATTCTCCCTGTAAAGTTAATGTTACAGACTTTTTAACAGATGTTTTAATTAGGCATTGTTATTAAAGAGAATACTGTAGAAATTAAAACCAGACCCTAAATGGGGGAAGAAAGGCAGTTTTCTTGTGCTGGGTAAATGGTGGCAGCCGCCCAGCAAAGAGCTGTTGGCAGCAGGTCATGAAAAACACACAAAAGGAGAGGAAATGCCTGGTGCGATCCGCAGTGCTCAGCAAGAGGGAGAATGCCCGCACCAGCTCCCGCGCCGGCTCCAGCCGGCATTACCTCGGGCTCGCCCGCGCGGAAGACAGGAGAGAGGCAGGCATGGGGCAGAGGCTCCCTGGCTGGGATTGGCAGGATTTGGGGGGGCCCTTTCAACTGCAGTCATCCCATTTGGGTTCAGCTTATCTGACCTCTATGGCAGCCATGAGTCTTACCTATTACACAGATGAGGAAACTGAGGCTCAGAGACATCTGGTCATCTGCTCAGGGGGACACAGGAGGGGGCTTGGGTCTCGTGCTGGGTTGGGTTTCTAGAAGTGGGTTTCTGTGGTATGGTGCCGGTTCATCTCTGCAACAGCGATATAATCCTGTGGTTATAAGAAGCCCGAGCTGGGGAGACTTTAGAAAGACCTCAGTGTAAGTCGGCTCCTCACTGGCTGTGTGTCCTTAGGCCATTTGCTTCATCTCTCTGAGCCTCCATTTCCTCCTGTGCAAAGTGGGGACAATGAGAAGCCCTATTAATTCATGGGGGTAAAATGAGATACTGCAAAGGAGGTACTAAGCACAGGGCCTGGCAGATTGCAAGTGCTCAGGCAGTGACCACAGACTTGATAAGGGCTTTTAGCTGGCAAGTGGCAGGGCTCCCATCTAAATGGTCCTGAGTCTGTCCTGTCCCTGGCACCGGGCTACCTCATGCCCATTGGCTGCCACTGCCGTGCCCTGTTATCTGGAAAGTCAGCTCCCCTTTGATGGCCAGCCAAGCAGCGGGTTGGCCAGAGAGTGTGGCTGGCTCAGGGAAACCATCCCGCTACTGGGGATAGGAGTCCCTGGTTGCCATGGAGACCCCGAGTGAGCCGTCCAGCTCCCTCAGAGATGTGCCACCCAACTCCCCATCCTCCTCGAAGGAGAGACGGGGCTGGGGGTGTGAGGTTGGGGGACGTGGATTCAAGTCCTGTCTCCTTTTGATGGCGGTAGGAAAGCCACTAGCACGTCACCTGGGGCCCCACGCCTCTGCGTGCATTTTGCTGTTTCCTTCGCCCGGGGCATCCAGCCAAGGGCCTGGGTGCGAGCGAGCGCCCCCTGGAGGCGTGGAGGTGACTGACCCACCCTCCAGGTGCATCCAGGGACACGCTCAGATTTGCCTTTCCCGGGGGTAATTTTCCTGTCCATCCTCCAAAGCCGTCAGCCTGGGATTGTTCAAATAGTGTTTATTTCAGCCCTGTGGCCCAGATAGCTCTGCCACGAGCATTTTCTAGGGAGCTTGAAAAGAAGAAATAGCTGAAGGGGAGACCCCCACACAGGTCTCGTCCCTTGGGTCCCGCCACCCAAGGAAGCTCTGCTGATTGTTGCTTGTGCCCGCTGGAGCTGGTGCACATGTTTCGCCCCATCACCGCCTCTGTCACCACCATTCCAGTCATGCTTTGGGTCCAGAGGGAGGCCCCCGGGGGTGACTCTTGATCAGGATGGCCCTTCTTGGGCTGTCACCATGAGAGCCCTAACGTGCCGAGGACACACCAGCTGTCAGGAGGTGCTTAAGTGAGATCTGCTGAGGTTGGCAAGATGACTTCGTCTTCTCAACCCTGGACCTCCTGGGCCTTTTGTGTCGAGGACATAGAGCAGTGCTTCATGGTCCCCTCTCTTTGTAGGTAGGAGGGTGCTGTGGGCACGTGTGGCCTCTGAAGTCAGCTGGCCTGGGTTTGATTCCAGTCCTGCCCTTTGCTAGCTGTGTGAGCCTAAGCAAGTGGCTTCGCCTCTCTGAGCCTCAATTTCTTCATTTGTAAAGTGGGGATGGTCATCCTATGTCCAGGTCCCAGGATACTTATGAGGATGACATAGAACAATGTTCCTGAAGGCATCCGATGTATAGAGGATAGTTGTAAAAGGGGGATGGGCAGAGCAGTGACAATGTACACACACACACACACACAGAAAATGTACATAATGACCTCCCAAAACTGGTCACGTAAGTTCTCTCTAGAGAGTAGATATGAAGGCTTCTACTTTTCCCTCCAGTTTGAATTGTCTAACCCTGAGCCTATATTATTTTCTCATTAATCAGAGAGAATGAGCAGCAAAGCCAGTGCAGAAACCAGAGGTGCATGGAGGACTGTGATGGGCAGGAGTGATTTACAAGCAGCAGGAGAGTTACAGGCGGCCGGCTGGGCCACCCCTCCGGTCCGGACAGTTGACCCAGCTCTGGGCCCCAAGCAAGTAGGTTTGAGTCCTGGCTCTGTGACTTCTCAGCCACATGACTCCAGGGGAGACCCTTGATCCTCAGTTTCCCGAGTTTGTCTTTAAAAGGGGATCATCGCTAAGCCTACTTGCAGGGCTGTTGTAAGGGGAATGGGAGTGGGCCTGAGGCATGGGGACATGTGTGCATGCCAGATGGCAGCCATTCGGATGGCTGTTAGGTTTTCGTGTTGCCGCCTCTGCCCCAGGAGGTGGGACTCACCTCCCTGAAGTCACGTGAGGGCCCCGGAAGTGACTCTGGGTCACTAAATCCTATGGGCGGCAGGCGGTCTTCATCCTTCTTGACATCCATCCCAGCACCACCCACCCTGCTGGTCTCCCTGCTCCTGGAGACACTCTCTGCTTCCCTTAGATTCCGTGCCCCCTGCTCTCCCTGTGAAGGGAAAAAGGCGGGGGCTAGGCTGGCCAATGAGGACCCCACGGGGCTGGACTGGGGGGTGGGAACTCCCTTCTCCTCAAGACCCGGCAAGTGTAAATCATCTGGAACAATCTGCGTGTCCATCAGAAAGGATCTGGCTGAGCACATCACCCACCCCCGGAAGGCCGCACAGCTGTTGGGAGTGAGTTAGACCATGTCTTCCAGCCGGGTGAGCGAGTCCCTCCCAGATGCAGTGGAGAATGAACAACTAGAAAGTAAAGTGGATAGCACCGTCTCATTTTTATGAAGAAACAAGATGAAAACAATCCTTGGAGTAGCAGAGATTAAGAACTTTTTTCTGAATCCCTACTGCTAACTTGCACGAATGCCATTGACAAGAACGGCAGCGGTGATAATCAGGTTTTAAAAAATATGAGAAGCCCTTGCGTAGTGAAGTTCTGAGTGGGGCAAGTCAGGACGCCTGCGAGCTGGTCCAGCTCGGGGGGCAGGAACCAGACACTGTGTCTTCATGGTGAGCCTGGGGGACAAGGGCACAGGGCCACGCCTGGGGTGACAGAGGATTCTTCTACTAACTCTGCCCCAAAGACAGAGTTGTGACCTGTGGCCGGGCTATTGCTGAATGCTATTCCCTGCCTCCCTGTCCCCTGCCCAGCATCATGGGGAGGTGGATGGGGGTTTGTGGGTGGAGAACGATGCTTGCTGTCCGCTCCCCCAAGATGTCCACATTCTAATCTCTAGGACCTGTGAATGTTAGGTCACATGGCAAAGGGGAAGTAAGGTTGCCGATGGAATTGAAGCTGCCAATCAAGTGACCTTGAAATAGAGAGTTCATCCTGAATTATTTGGGGGGGCCCAGTGAATTCCTCAGAATCCTTGAAAGATGGGAAGAGGGAGGTGGATGAGAAGTCGGTGTGGGAGTGATTCCATGGGAGGCCTCAACCTGCCACTTGTGGATTTGAAGATGGCAGGAGATCATGAACTGTGGCATGCAGGTGGCCTAGACAAGCTGGATAAGACCAGCAAATGGATTCTTCCCTGGAGCCTCCAGAAAAGATCATAACCCTGGCTGGCACCTTGATTTTTAGCCCAGTGAGACCCACTTTGGGATTCTGACTATAGAACCGTAAGATGATAAACTTGCATTGCTTTAAATCACTAAGTTAAGTGGTCATTTGTTACAGTAGCCATAGAAATCTAATACCGTAGAGACTTCTCTTTGAAGGGTCACGGTTTTAAGGGCCAGGAGTGAATGTCATCCAGCCCCATCATGCCTTTGTGTGGCATGGAGCCTCAGCTCCAACCCATGTCAGGGACTGTGAGACCCCCAAACATGCCTCTGTTCAAACCTGGAGTCCAGAGATCAAGCAACTGGCTACCTTCGGGGTGAAGATGGAGCTTTCTGGTCTGTGAGGCAGGCAGGTTGGGGGGTCACAGAACAGCATCTTTCTTCCTCCCCATTCCTGGCAGCTGTGTGTGGAGGCAAGGTGCCGCTTAAGATCTGGGTTTGAACCCCAGCCACACCACCTCTGCTGAGTGACACTGAACAAGAGATTTCATGTCTTTGAGCCTTGAAGTCTCAACCTGCCAAATGGACATCATGCCGTCCTCCAGAGTTGAAGTGGGTCCGGTGAGGCCCTCACTAAGCCCTTGTCCCAGGACTCCGCCCAAAGACTCCCTAGATACTCTGCGGGTACAATCCGAGGCTTCCCTGTGTGATGGACATATGCCCCACGCTCGGCTCTGCCTGTCATCCTATTGACAGACACGTCACTGAAATCTCTTTTGCATTCCACAGCACCTTGACAAAATGTTTTCTCTGTCATAGAGGCCCATTGTTTCATGGGGAGGCACAATTAGACATTTCTTTTTTTTTTTTTAATGTCTTTTTTTTTATTCTTATGTTAATCCCCATACATTACATCATTAGTTTTAGATGAGGTGTTCCATGATTCATTGTTTGTGCATAACACCCAGTGCTCCATGCAGAATGTGCCCTCCTCAATACCCATCACCAGGCTAACCCAGACTCCCACCCTCTCCCCTCTAGAACCCTCAGTTTGTTTTTCAGAGTCCCATCGTCTCACATGGTTCGTCTACCCCTCCGATTTCCCCCCCTTCATTCTTCCCCTCCCGCTACCTTCTTCTTCTTCTTCTTTTTTTTTCAATTAGACATTTCTAACTGCTTTTGCCAGGCCCTGCCGAAAAATTCCAGAGAGTGCTGCCCATGACTTGCATTGGAACTCACCAAGGGACAGAAGCACAAACGCTCAGCTTCTGTTGGGCCCAAGAAGGCGGGCTGACCTCATGCAGTTGGGGTGGTGAGGGGAGCTGGTAGAAGATACAGACCCCTGGGCCTCCGCCCAAAGAGCTTCCAGTTCTGGACGTCTGGGATGGTCTGGGATTCTGCTAACGAGAGCAGATGCCCAGGAGATTCAGATGCAGGGGTCCATGTACCATTCTTCCAGGGACACTAGGATAGTGGACGTTGCAAGAGCTTAATGCCAGGCAGACCTGGACCCATTGCACTGTATCAGCTGCGTGACCTCATCTGCGTTCCTTCACCTTCTTAGGCTCCCCCTTTCCAATCCGTAAACCGACTTTGTTTTACACCAACATGACGGAGTGTTTTCCGAGTGCCAGATATAACACTAGCCCTGGGCATCACCTACTTGGTTTTCAGAACGGTCCTCAAGGTAAGAGCTACTATTTCTAAACTCTGGAAACCTCACTCGAGCCTACCTCCTCCCCTCGTATGGGACTATGATGCTGAGTGGCAGTGAGGTGGAAGATCTGTGTGGGTCACATGGCAGGTGGCTGACACACACTCACCGCTCAGGCCCCGGCCTGTTGCCCCACACGGGGTGGGTTTGGAGCAGTTAAGGATCTGGGGATGGGGCTTGTAGAGCCTGGAGGGCTCAGAACCCAGGGGTGGAGATCAGTCCCTCGGTGAGAATTCACCAAGGCTTCCTAACATAGGTGGAGGTGAAGTTGGAGAAGGGAGCAAGGCATGCATCCTGTGCTGGTTTTGTCGGGATAAATATCCAAGTGCATCTAGAGATAGCGGAGGAGGCTTCCAGATGGGAAGCCCTCCCAGGGAAGGGTCTGCAGGGAGCTGGGACAATTCTGCTAGAGTGGGGCCCCTCAGGGTGGGCGATTCTCAAGTGGACTTTTCAGAGGCCATCCCCACCCCTGGGGAGCCCTGCTCAGTCCAATGAAGCCTCTCCCAGGGAAATACTGCATTAGCCCTGGGGACAAATGCAGCTAGGTGATGGACACAAATAAAACCTAACTCACTTTATCAACAATTAAGTAAACCGTGCCAAAGGGAGCAGACGAAAATGAGGGGGAAATGAAGGAATAAGTGAGGGTCACTGTTTTACTTGATCATTTTATAATAAGCGAGGTTTTTGCTTTTCTAACCCCCCCCCCCACCTTTCCCAGCTGAGTTTAAATCATCGGAGTCCTGTGGATCTGCCATGCAAAACACCCTCTGTGGTTCTCTTAAGAACCAAGGTCAAAAGGCCAGCACTGGCTTTTCTTTGAGCTGCTAGAATAGTCTCCTTTCATGCGCCAACAAATATTTACTGAGCGTTTACTGTGAGTGAGGCAATGCTTTGGGCACCAGAGAGACATCAGTGAACACAGGAGTCAAAAGCTCCTGGGGATTGCATTCTAATGGGGGAAGAGAGGGAAAAAAACCCAAACCAAAAAACCCACCGGAACAAACATTAGGACATTAGGGGGAACTGGGTTAAGTGTATATGGGAACTCTCTCTACAGTCCGTGCTGGTGTTTTGTACATCTAAAGTTATTACTCAAGAAACAAAAACGACATGTGTGTGCGTGTGTATATATAGGTACATGTATATATGTGTATATATATGTACATGTATATATGTATACGTGTGTGTATATATATATATACATATATATATATATATACACATATATATAATGAAGAATAAGTCAATCAGGGAAGAAATAAGGAAATCAGGAATGCTCTGAGGCAGGAGGAAAGGTTGTACTTTTTAAAAGTCTGGTCTTTTTGAAAAAATGATATTTAAGCAAAGATTGATGGAAGATAAAGGGCCAGCCATGGGCCACAGGGATATGTGGAGAGAGGATGTACCAGTTAGGGGAGGTAAGTGCAGAGTCTCAGTGGTACCCAGCCCTCAAGAGGGCCCTTAATGACCCTGGTGTTCAGATCCTTGTGTAGCCCCCCGACCCCGACACTGGATAGGGCTGACCTGTGTAATAAGATACTGATGAAATGGGACGTCTGTGGCTGGGTCATAAGAGAAATGACAGCTTTGGCCTTGCTCTTTCTTGGATCATTCTTCCCATAGGAAGCCAGCCACCATATTGTGAGGACCCTCATGCAGCCATATAGCGGGGTCCACATGGGGAGGGAATAAGACCTCCTGCCAACAGCCAGCACAACTTGCTAGGCTGTGAGTAAGTCATCTTGGAAGCAGATCCTCTAGTCTTCAGATGACTGTGGCCTCATTGACACCCAGACTATAATCTCATGATGGACTCTGAGGAAGGGCCCCCTAGCTAAGCCACTCCTGGACTCCTGACCCGCAGAGACTCTGTGAGATCAAAAAAAAAAAAAAGTGTATTGTCGCAAGCAGCTACAAATTGGATTAATTTGTTAGACAGCAATAAGCAATGGCTGCAAGTCTTCAGGTGGGAGCATGCCTAGTTGCTGGTGGAACAGCAAAGAGGCAACATAGCTGAAATGTCAGGTGTAAGGAGAACTGAAAGAGATGTGCATAGAGGGCCTGAGTCAGTCTTCCTCCTGAAGTAAAAGCTTCCTCTCTGTGGTTATTATTTTTATTTTTTTTTTAGCACTTGACCTCTCCTGAGTGTTTCTCAGCCCAGACCTTGGGAATGAGCTGTGATGCCCATTTTCTTCACCCCTCTGGTCTTCTGAGATGGATTTAAATCTTCTCTTCCCAGGAAATCTGTGGTGGTGTCATCCTTCCTGAAGTGGTTTCAATGAGACCTCATGTTGAAACTGGGCCAATGCCTCTTGGGGTATTTTTTAAAGGCCGGATTATTTTGGTAGAGAACTAGCATAGATTTGAACAACAACAATGGGAGACAGAGAAGGAGAGACAGAGACAGAGGCAGAAATGGAGACAAAGAGAGACAGAGACAGAGCAACCAAGAGAGAGTGAGAGAAGGAATTTGATTAATTAGAAACAATTTGTGGCTATGAGAAGAGCAGCCAAGGAGGTGAGAGGTGGGGGAGGCTGGAAAGAGAAGCTGGTAAAGATGGTGGGTGAGGGCAGTGGGAACAGGGATGGCAGAGATGAGGGTATACGAGGAGTACCTCTGCTTTCTGGGAATTTGACATAGTTGGTGTGGAGACTGGGAAGAGGGCAGGGGAAACAGGGGAGTGGTGTGCAGGACTCTTGAGTCTGAATTCCATCCTATGGGCCAGAGGTTCTCCCTCCCGGTAGCCTCCAATCCTTCAGAGGTGGGCTCCAAATGGTGGCCCTTCTGAGTCCCAGTTAGTCACAAAATCCATTCCAAGTAGGAGTTAGGATAAAAGCAAATTTACTGACTTATGTAAATAAAAAGACCACGGTCTGATGTCATCAAGATCCATTCGTTCTTTTTGGTTCTGTCTTCTGCCATATAGACAACACCCTCTCTAAAGCTCTCCCCTTATGGATGCCAGCCTCTTTCTAGGGTTGAATCCAGCAGAAGAAAGTACCTGGTGCTTATCCAGCATAGCCAGACACAGTCTTTTTTTTTTTTTAAAGATTTTATTTATTTATTTGAGAGAGAATGAGAGAGAGAGAACACATGAGAGGGGATAGGGTCAGAGGACGAAGCAGACCCCCCCGCCGAGCAGGGAGCCCGATGCGGGACTCGATCCCGGGACTCCAGGATCATGACCCGAGCCGAAGGCAGTCGTTCAACCAACTGAGCCACCCAGGCGCCCCAGACACAGTCTTGATACTTACTGGATGGATGATTCAACTCATGTAGACCATGTGCCTCCTCCTAGGCCAGTCACTGCCACCAGTGGATATAGAACTTCGGCCAGACTTAGAGCCTCTAGACTGAGGATCAGGGTAGGATGGATCCTTAGATGGAAATCAGGGGCTGGAGCTACCAGTGGGTGTGGATGGGGCATGTGACAAGAAGTGAATGGGGCATATCTAATAGGATAGTCAAGAATGTTGCCTCATGAGTATGTAGGAGAGCATGGTTGGAGCACCAGATCTATTCACACTGACATGTGGTACAGAAAGGTCTCCCACTGAATAGTCAGATGGTGGTGCATGTCTTTATAGAGTTGATGAGCTACCATTACATGGGAGCCATGATCACACTGTCATTATTATTGATTTGTTTCATGCTATTTTGAGTCTTTTAACCCCCTTTTATTACTTAGGGTAATGCTAGTTGCTATAAGAGATAAATTCTACAATATCATTGACTTAAAACGATTTTCTCTTAAGTGAAGTCCAAAATGTGAATTCTTGATTGGCGGCAATGGGGCTCTGTTCCACAGAGTCATTCAGGGATCGAAGCACCTTCCTTCCTGTGGCTCCGCCATCTCTTTGTGTCTTAGTCTTTTCTTGCAGCTAGCAGATAGGAAAGGAGACAGTAGAGCAGGGGCCACCTGCTTCTGAAACACCTCTGCCTGGAGGGGAGGTGCATGTCACTTTAGTTCATATCCCATTGGTTCCATCTAGGTGTGAGGGGAACTGGGAAATGTAGTCCTGACTGAGCAGTGGTGGTCCAGCAATTCCATGCTGTGGAATGGGAGCATGGATCTTGGTGGGCAGCTAGCCAACTTGCTGCCCCCACCAAGTATGCTGCCCCAAATTATAGATTTTACAGTTACAGACTAAAAATGCCAAGAATTATTGCCAGAGGAGACTGCGGGACCGCTGAAGGGTTTTAGGCAGCAGAGTGATGCATCTGGTCAGTCTGTGCTCCAGGGACACAGATGGGATGGTGGCAGTGAAATGGAAAGGAAGGAGGAGGCTTTCTAAAAACCTCAGTCAGGCGGGCTCCATGTTGTCCCCACTTCTGCCCCAGTTTTGAATGGCACAATACCTTGACGTGCCTCACTTTTATATTCCTACCATGTGCTGAGGGTCCACCACGTGCCTTTTTGAAATAGTATTTATTGATAACTTAGCAGTGTGAGGAGGCAGGTATTATCACCTACAATTGAAAAATAAGAAAATTAAAGTTCATAGAAGGGGAGTGACTTGTCCAAGGTGTGTTGGCCCTTCATTGGGTTGCCACTGAAGCTGTTGATCTGTATTTGGAAATTTGGGGGCACTCCACAGTGCCGAGCATGCATTTACCCTGTGGCAGGTTGTCTTCTTGCTTAGGGAGCAAAGAAGTCTGAGTATCCAGTGGTGGTGGGGCCCGGCTCACAGGTGGATTAGAAGCCCTTTGGACCTGCACCTACCCCAGGTGCAAAGCTTCAAGCCGTGCTCTCCCTGTCCCCTGCCTATCCCGTGGAGTCACCTCCAAGTTCCTAACAAAGATGCTCTGTGAGTCCCCCCTCATCGGCTCTCAGGAATCTGCTCTGGGGCTCCTGGCCCTGGTGGGGAGGGGGACCACAGCCATATTTCCCTGGCTGGGGGAGCCAGTTCTGCTGACTGGGCAGATGGGGCCCACGCACCGGGACCTGGGGAGATTGAGAGGAGAAAGTGGCTGAGCACAGCTCTGCGAGGCCTGGTGATTTATGAGGAGCAGCTTCCGTGGGCCATCTGGACCAGGACCTTCAGGAAGCACATCCTGTGTGGAGGCACAGGCAGTGTGGGAGCCCTGCCAGGGAGGAGGGAGGGGCGGGGGAGGCAGGAATGGGGCAGAGCCAACATGGGAAGAGCCCCGGCAGCGAAACTGGACAGATTCAGGTTTTTCCATGTGCAGGAACTTTGGGCAAGACCGTAACCACTCGGAGCCTCAGTTTCATCAATTTTAAAATGGAATGATAGTCATACCTGCTGTGCTGTTGAGAAGTCTAGATGGACTATTGCTTCTAAAAGTACCCATCCCATTGCCTCGAAGGAAGAAAGCTGGTATTACTGAGCATTGTCCATGAGCTAAGCATGCAGCTGGGTGCTGGGAACACAAAGATTCCCAGTTTGCCGTTGAGTGTGGGAGGCGGAATGTTTTGTATTCTGGGGGATATTTACTACAAACTCCAGGAGCACAGAGGTAAGAACAACTAATTGCCTGGAGGTGAAATTTGGAAACTAAAAGGAGAAATAGGAGCTCAGTGGCCAATGAAGAGGTGGCAAAGGGAACAGCATGAGCACAGGCATGCCGTACTGAGGTCAGATGTTCGTTCATTCATTTACAACTCCAGCCCTGACTGATCCACTGGGCTCCAAACCCAGATATCCAACTGCCTACTTATATCTCTATTTGCATGTCTAACAGACCCTGTAACTTAGCATGACTGAAACAGAGCTACTGGCCCCCTGCCCATCTTCCTCCACCCCCACCAGCCTTCCTCCTTGTATCTCATCCCTATCTTGGTAAATGGCACCACTGTCTACTCAGTGACATAAGCCAAAAAATCTAGAAGACATTTCTCTCTGATTTCTCCATATTCCTCGCTATATCCAGTGGTACCACATTGCACCACATCATATACATGGTTCCTCCTGGAATTGTGTGACGTGGTCTTGACCTCATATCCCCAGATTTATCCATCAGCAAGTTCTGTCTGTCCTGATGTCCCAAGTACATCAAGAACCCATTTCGTTGTCTCTGTCTCCACCACTACCATCACAGAGTCTTACCCAGGACACCACAGCATCTAATTCTTTGTCTCCATGTCTGTCTTTTGGGAATGAGCATCTAATCTCTTCATCGCTACCAGAGTGATCTTTACAAAACAGAGACAAAATCGAAGACTCCCCTGTGGAAAGCCTTTACCTGACGGTCATTTTCACAGTAGTTCTGTGTAACGGTTCACCCTAAAACTCCATGCTATACAGTAATAAACCTTTTTTACTTGCTCATGTGTCTGAGGGTTGGCTGAGGCTTGGCTGTTCTAGGCTGGATTTGGCGGCAGATTGTAGGTTGGGCCCAGGGCTAGTCTGTATGTCTGTCACTCTCTTGGGCTGGTGGCTACTCAAGGCATGTTCTCCTGGTGACAAAAAGGGACATTAGAGGGCAAGTTTGCCTGACAAGAACATTTCAAGCTTCATTCCCAACACATCCAACACCCTCTGATTGCTCAAAGCAAGTCACGGGGCCAAGCCCAAGGTCAAGGAGAAAGGAAGTGTACTCCATCACCATAAGGCCATAGGAAGGTGTAGATATATAATTTGTTACAGTGGGATAAACAATTAGGACCGGGGCACCTGGGTGGCTCAGTCGTTAAGCGTCTGCCTTCGGCTCAGGTCATGATCCCAGGGTCCTGGGATCGAGCCCCGCATCGGGTTCCCTGCTCCGCAGGAAGCCTGCTTCTCCCTCTCCCACTCCCCCTGCTTGTGTTCCCTCTCTCGCTGTGTCTCTCTCTGTCAAATAAATAAATAAAATCTTTAAAAAAAAAAAACAATTAGGACCAATAATTCAATCTTCAACAAAGGTTTTTAACTTTAACCCCCTCAGGCTCTGGTCCCGGGTATATCACCACCCTCAACTTCTGCCACTCTTTCCATCACCCATTTCTCTCTAGCCATGCTGCCTTTGTGGCTGTTCCTCAAACTTTCCAAACTCTTCTTCCACCTCAGGACCTTTGCATTTATCATTCTGTCTGGATCACACTGCTCCCAGACCTTCACATGACAGGCTCGTTCTTGCCACCGGGTCTCAGATGGAATGCTACCTACACATGTGAAGCTCGTTAAAGATGCAGACACTGTGGCTCCACCCCCAGAGGTTCCGAAATGGCAGGTCTAGGGGTGTGTCTGAGGACAAGATGCCCCCTGTTGATGCCAAGCGCCCATGTTCCATGGGCACATTCTGAGAAACGCTGCTGTGAGAGGGAAGCATGTCCCAGGAGTACTGGGGAGGATGTGCAGGACCTAAGTCTGTCAGGGTTCGAGGAAGGCTTCCAGAAGGGGCAGCAGCTGAGCCAAGCCTTGAGGGATGTGGAGGAGATGGTCAGGCAGACAGGACTATGTTTTGGGGTTATCCCATGACTCTGCACGCTTCCTGGGTGTGAGCTTCCAGGTTACTCTCACCCCATCCAGCCCAGGCCCTGCTGGCACAGCATCCTGTTGGGAACTAGGACTGATGACATTATATATGACCCCCATCCGAGCTTCTTGAGACAACCAATTCCACAGGAAGTCTTAGAAAGCTTTTTTTCTCTAAATGATCTTTTTTAGTGTCTGTCACCCAGAGTTGTAGAGATTTTATATCATCTATGAAATCCTATTAAGATTTTATTTCCTTATTTTCCTTTTATGATGACTGGGATTTCCTTCCTGAGAGAAGGCCTCAGGAAGTGGGGGTGCCTTGGCAGGAGTCAGGCCCCGGGGAGGGTGCGTTCCTAGGGCAGCCGCAGCCTCAGTAACGGAGTTGCTGACAGGCATTCAGGGCTCGTGGCATTCTTCAAGATCCAGTGGCCTATTTTCCCCTGACAATATCCCCTCCAGCACATCCCATGACCCAGGAGAGGCTTTGTAGGCAGGGACCATATAAGGACTGCTTATCTATTCTCTCCTTGGACAGATCCAGTGATGGGGAACCTGCTACTTTGAAAAGCAGAGTGCTGAGATCCAGTTGGATCTGGATGCCGTTGGCCAGCCCATTGGCGATCTCTTCTGACTTCAGGCCCTCTCATGTCTGAGTCACCAACCCCGAGAACCACTGCTCCTAGCCCTGGCTGCTCATGAGACTCACTTAGGATGAAAGTAACCCGAGCTAAGGCTCCAGTCTCCTCTCAGAGTTACTAAATAAAAATCATCAAGGGTAGAGGCAGGCATCGGTGTGGGTCTAAACGTTCTACAGGTGATTCTAATTATGCAGCCAGGTGAGTGTCTCCTTTTAGGTGCATTCAGTCTTTCCTGGATCCACCTTGGAGCAACTCGCATTCTCCCACTTGCCCACAAGGACACCAACTCTCATTCTCCCACTTGCCCACAAGGACAGCTCGAAAGCATCCGTTTAATGATTGCCTGCTTCATTCCAGATGCAAGATGCAGAACCCCAATGTATCTAGGTCACTCCAGGTTGAAGTTGAACCTGAGACACATTAACAAACCCCACCCATGTTTTACTTGCTCTGGCCCCACCTAGATGGGCCTCTGAGAAGTCCTCCAAGTTTTGTCAGAGAGTCCCTTGTGTGTTTAGGCATAAGTCTCGTTCCCCATGTAATGGAGTTTGGCAAGTTCTTTCTCTCCTGCTCCTCCTTTCCTGCTGACACCTGCAGTCCATGAACTGTGGGAAGGCACCTCACCCCTCCTGGCATGGCCTGCAAGAATGCAATCCCCATGTCCCGTGTGCAATATCCCGGATGTTGGTACCGGTCCTTGGTATCCTACTGATTAAGCTGCACTGGGTCTGGTGAGGAAGTGAGAAGCTTAGCCTACCTCTCTTGGGGTCACACGCTGTCGTGTGGGTCCCCCAGTAGGACTGCTGGTGTGCTAGCTCTCAGCAACTCCGGCCTCTTCCTGAAGCTTCTTCTTAGAGGACCAGGGCATGAGATCTTGGTCCAGATCCCGGACCTGAATAGCCCATCATGGCCTCCCTAGTGCATCTCTTTGCCTCTTTCACTCCAAGGTAAAAAGACGTAACTGATTCCGATCTAAATTGACTCATAACCATCACCTCCTGGCCGGCCTACCCAAAAGTGTGCCTTGCAGGCCCAATGTACTCAGCAGTGTGTCTTAGAAACCCAGGCCCAACTGAGCCCCAGGGATGGAATCAACTCTTGTCAAAGCTGGGATTGCAAATTCCAAATCTGTTTAATTCTCCTTGTCTCTCAATTCAGCCCCACCGTCTGAGGGAATAATACTATTAATAGCCACTATTTATTACGTGCTGAATCGGGGCTGGCATGATGCTAAGTGCTTTATGTGGTTTACCTCATGTAATCTTACAGAAGTCTTACAGAGTGGGGGTTATTATGACCCATTTTACAGATGAGGAAACAGAAGGTTAGAAAGGTTAGGTAAGCTTCCCATTGTCATTTAGCACATAGGTGGTGGCGCTGGGATTTGGAACCAGATCTGTATAACCCAGATGCCCCAACTCACGGTCCAGCTGAGCTGTTTCTACAGCCCTCAGGTGGACTCCTGGTACTTTTCCCCTCAAGGGCTCACGGATCATTCAGAAAATAAGCAGGCCTTCAGACTTAGCAGGAGTCCGGGATCATGGGTCAGGGTTTCCTGTTTTCTATTGTAAAATTTGATGGCATTTGCCCATCTGTTTCAGTTTCCTACATCCTCCACACTCCCTCAAGAGTCCATTTAGACCAAGGACTCAGGGTTGAATGCCAGGGTGTCAGAGCCAACAGTGCCTTAGACAGACTGCCAAGTCTACCCCTGTCACCACAGAGGAGAAATGGGTTGGTCTAAAGACACACCACGAGTCCACAGGAAGTGGGTCCAGGACCCAGGGTCCTGCTCCCAGAGCCTTGGACTCAGCATGTGACCTTGCATTCTGGTCAAGGTCTCTGAAGCATGCAGCAGGCGGAGAGATAGGCACGGAAGCCGTGGCCGCACTAAGCTAAGCTTTTAGAGTGGCGGTACGCTGACGAAAGGACACCTGCTGTGGAGACCCAGTCTAATAGCTGAGGCCGAGGTGGTCTGTTGAATCAGGGGTGTGGCTCTGAAAGGTCTGTTCCTCCCCTTGTCACCTTCCCCGCCTATCCTGGAGCAATTCTGAGAATGCTACCTGCTTGCTCATGCCAGTTAGTCTGGGGCTTAAGTAGTTTGGGGGACCTCCAAAGGGAACTGGACTGAGCAAATAGCTGACTGATCTCAGAAGATGAGTCCTCCCACCAAAGGTTTTAGGACATGCTGAACAACATGCTCTCTGAAGAAGAAGGGGGAGAAAAGCCCTGGTTTATAGCCCATTCCCTCTTGCCTAAATATGCCTATCATGGCCACGTTCAAGTTACCGACATGATATTAACCAACTCGCAAATTTCCTGAAAATTTGACATTTGGCTCTGTGAGGTACAAGTTGACTCCAGTACACCATTGCTTCCAAATCTTCAAATGCCTCACTAGATTGGGGTGATTAAATTTGTAGCGGGTTTCCAACCTCATGGATATACCATAAAACATGGGTGGGTGGGGGTGTGCGGATAACTTGGTGTCCCATCCGTAGGTCTTTTCCTGTGGTATCACTACCTCTGTCTCCTATCTGGATGGAGATGTTGCCGTCTCTACCCTGTTACAGAACAAACAGAAGTGTGCCGTGGGGGTCCCAATCTCTGATGCTGATTTTATGTAATTTTGACAGTTCAATCACATTTCTCATGGTTGTGTGATTTTTTTTTTCTTGCCCCCCCCCCCGAGATGGCAGAATGTCATGTTGGGGTACTGTGCTGGGAGCTGTTTCCCTCCGATCCTTTCTGTCAGGCTGCCTTTTCCTCTGTCCAGGTTTATACTTGCCTGAGTTCAAGGCTTCTCCGCATGCACCTTGTAAATTTTCCCTGCCCCCAGCCTGGTACTTCTGGAAGGGGGGATGAGACTTCGTGGTTCTAAATCTCTCCTTGGCACATGTTCTCAGGCATGAGTGAAGAACCAGTGATTCAGTTTGAGCAGAGAAACTGTGGACAGATGTGCTGTTCTCATATCTGGCTACTTGGAGGTACAGCTGCACGTGGCCACCCACTCTCTTTGCATGTGTGGGGGAAGGGATGAGTTCCTTCATCGGGCTGCAGCGGGGAGGATGCTTAGGTCCCAACTGGAGGTGCCAGGCTGACTTTGGGGGTGGGGCAGATATTTTCTTAAATCTGGGTGGTCTGGCACACAGGTAGAAGAGTTGAGGGTGTGAGACATCCTTGAGTCCTTGGTCAGCTTCTTATACCCGCTGTCGGTTTGTGAAAGCACAACCCCCGTTTTATCCCAGTGACTCCGATCCAACCTCTGAGGGGGTTAGGTAAACCCATTCCCTGGATGGCACTGAGCCAGAAAATTAGCAATGATCAGTGAAAGGGGAAGGATAATGAAATAAAAGTGGAGTCTCAATTATGCTCTAAATGAGCAAGGCGATGTTAAGTCTTTAGCAGAGGAGGGGCCAGGGACGGGAGGAAGGAAAAAACGGTCGCTTGGAAGAATTCTGCGCCCTAGTCTGGACTTAGCCATTGATTTCCTATTCCAATTCCACAGATGGACCATAAAGGCCTTGTAGAGTGCATGTCTCCCCCACTATATTTCTCCACAATCTGCATAAAGGAAATGTAAGTTCCTGCGCCCTGCTTTTCTGTCCACCGACACTGGATCCTGGGTGGGTCTCAGGGAGCAAACGTGTGTGGGCATTACGTTAGGGATTCGAGTTTAACAGCTGCTGGGAAGTTGGATTTGTGGTTTCAGGGTACAGGATGTTTCTGTGCGAGCCATGGTTAAAGTTGCTTTTGTGAAATTATAAAAGTAACTTGTTGTGTTTGTATGAAATGGAAGGCTGAAATGTTTTTATGAAATTTTGATGATTTAAACAAAAACAACTTTTTCTCCCCCCTTAAACTCGGCTAAAAGGCAAAGTAATTGATGTTGAATTTGGTGATTTATCCTGAAAAATGCAATCACTGGGACAGCCGGTATCAGTCATTTAGAATGGAAACCAAATGTTTTCTTCCGGATCTATCTATAACGTAAGACTTATCCCCCATCTGGCAAAACCTCTTTCTGTTGAAATGTTCAGAGTGAAATTGCATTAATAAGTAGACATCAAGCGAAATTTACTATATGCACTTTCAATGGTCTCTGTAAACCGAGTTGCACGTAGGGCTTGTATCAATAAACATCTCTACCTGCGGGTTTTCAAGACAGATTAACTGAGAAGAGCCATTATGGGATAAAAGAAGAGGGCGTGCTGGGAGAAAAATGAAATCAAACATTCACCCGTGCAAACACTTCCTTCCTGGATACTGTTCGGATTTTAATTTCTTTCTTTTTTTTAAATATAAAATAAAATACAAGATGTTGGTGCTGTTTGGAGATAGCCCACATCTGTACCGTAATGAGACAATTCTCCCAAGTGCAGTTCTCAGTGGGGTATTTATTTAATCCGTATTGGTTTTGGACCCCAGCCTGTAATGAGGAAGGACCTGGGCAGAGGCGGGAGACGGCAGCTGGAAATTTGTACCTTTTTGAACATGAAAGTACAGAAGGGTCGTGCATGTATTTAGGTTTTAGTGAAAATTCAATAACTTTAGCCGCAGACACTTTGCTCCGGAACACTAATAAAAACGGGAGTGGTAATAAAGGGCCTGAATTCGAGCTTCTTGGAGAGGAAGCCTGGAGCAGTGCCAGGTACAACTGCCCTGATGTTGAAGAATGTCCTGGTATGTTTTCCAGGAGGACGTGTGGGCCAATGGTGAACCCAGGCTGAAGTTATTGACATCTTAGCCTCACCAAACCTTCTGGGAACTCTGACCTTCCAGCCTAGGAGGAAATCAGCTCTGGAAAGAGAGATCCGGGATGAGGTCCAACCTAGTGACTTGCCTTGGTCCTGGGTTTGACCATGTTTGCCGAGAGACCTTTGAGAACCATCTCTTTTTTTTTTTTTTTAAGTTTTATTAATTTATTTTAGGAATCTCTACATCCATCGTGGGGCTTGAACTCATGACCCCGAGAGCAGGAGTCCTGTGCTCTTCCAACTGAGCCATCCAGGCACCCCAAGAACCATCTTGAAATTACCCCTCAGCCTCTCTGCTGCAGGCTGATACTCTCAGCTTACACCAGGGTTGATGCTTTGTTGATGGGTTTGCCTACATTGGCAGAAGGCTGCCTGAGAAGCATCTGTTTGAGAAGCTCAGACTCTCCTTGTCAGGCTGGAGATTCTCAAGCTGTGCTAAGCTTTGCCTGAGATCTGGAAGCTCAGCGTGCTAATAGGACTGATCGTTGCTACAGTGCATGGGACGTGGTACATCACGTCCCGGGTTACTAGTTGTGACGGCTCCAAGAGCTTAATGTACCATTTTTCTCATTTTATAGATGAAGAGAGCGATTGGATTCCGGGTCTGTCTAAATTCCAAGTTCGTGTGATTAATGCTGACCAGGGAGGCTGTGAGGTGGGTCCCTGCTGGAGGGTGCTCTTGGCACCTCGTCAGACTCATTGCTATGAGCTGAGGTACACATGGGCAGGGTGGGAAAGCCTGCCTGCTCTTCTTCCCAGCCCACTCTTGCGTCCCCAGGCTCTGCTCTGGGCCCTTTTTGTCCGCTCTGGTTGCCTTTCTCTTCCCCGCGGAGGCCTGGAGCCTCTCACCCACCCAGGGCTGACCTGCCAATGATAAATACCATTTAATTACAGAACAGGCTTTTCTGCCATTTCTCTCAGCACGGTTTCTATTGCTGAAGATTAAACTTCATTCCAGTACCACTGAATTACCTTTTTAAACCTATTATTTCAATGTGATTAACTTCAGTTCTTTTCATTTAGCTGTAAGCAAAATCTTGTTTACAAGGCAAAAAAAGTCTTTGCCTTAATATCGGCAATAATAATACAAACGAACATTGCAAGAAAATAATTTATGTGAAAAACAGGAAGAAATGGCATTGATACATGAGGCTCCTCTTCAATTAATAAAAAGGAAGAAATATTTAAAAACAATTTATCAAAGGAATATATACAGTTCATACATCATGCATTTGCGAAGAATGTACTAATATCTGTTCCATAAATAGCTGCGTGACCCTGGGATTCTAATTTGTGTGTGTGTGACAGACTCTGGGTCGTGGTCAAAATCCAGAGCTGGGTTCGGTTAACGAAGTGCCAGAAGTGGCTTGGGTCAGCCGGACACCTGCCTTGCGTGATGTCACGTTCTCGCTTTCCAAGGCGGCCGAAATGCGTTAGAAGTTTTTAGAGAAGGGGGCTGTGGACTGCAAGCCTGGGTGGGCGGCCCAGAACCCAGGGTAGTTTCTAAGGCACACCCCTACCAGCTCCTGAGTGCCTCTTTTCAGGACTGAAATCCAAAGCACAAAAAAAATAACTGTATTAAGAATTGCAAAAGGAAGGAGTGCTTGGTGATTTAAAAAAAAAAAAATTTTTTTTGTTTGAAGCAAATCGTGGCAGACTATTTCCGCAAAGTTGTCAAGGCCGGGTGGGCCGCTGGTAAGTCGTGGCATCTGTCACTGCCGTTATGCAAATCCTCGCTTACTGGGGCCGGAGTGTGGAGAGAGGACCCACGGCTGCGTGTTGGCAAAACATACACCGTATGCTTCCACCCGCACTTCTCCCTGATTTATTTTGACCATTTTCTTTTATGGCCTTCCACGAGATGCACTTCACAGGGCGTTCCTTTACGGGACGATGCAGAGAAATTAGCATTTACATCATATTTAACAGTTTACAATGAGTTCTTCTGCCCACACATCAAACAACATACTTTTATAAGGAAAACACGGGTATCAGAATGAGTCTTCCCACATATGGTACTGTGTTTAGCTGACGTGTAGACTCCGTGATGGTTCAAGAGGAAAAATGGAGAGTGAGCGAAAGGCTCTGCGGCTAGCTGGGGTGCCCAGCCCACTGAGCCAAGCCACCCGGGGTTCCCTGGAAGGAGGAGGCCGAGGGGATGCATAGAGCTCAAGTGGGGACAACCCTTCTGTCCCCTTCTTCCCCCTCAAATGCTTTGTCTCCTTGCTGCTCATCCTTGCCCCTGACCAGATTTTCTTGACTTTTCCTTCCCTCCCTCCCACCCTTCTCCCTGCCTTTTCTTCGCCTGTTTGATTAAGGCATGTTAACTGAGCACTGACGCCAGTCTGGCCCCGACCTGGGGGTTGGCATGGTTGGAGGAGAATCAGACACCCTCAGGCTGTCTAGTCCATGAAGTGTTTTGACATATACAATACACCCAGACACGCACAACCAGTCTGATCAACTTTGTCCTGCAGCATACATCAGGTGGAACTCATCTACGAACTTCCAGTGATCGTGACTCGGACTGGCCCCCACTTGGAGCGCAGCCCTGATCTCACCAGGGCTCTTGGATCTTCTATTTTCCCTGTTAGCGCTCTGCCTCGTTCCACCCAGAACCTGATGAATACCGCTAGTCAGGATCTTTATTTACATATTCTCATCTCATTCCCAAAATGACTTTTATTTTAGAAGACTAAATGGAGGCAGAGCAGGTGTGGCCGCTGGCCATGCATGCCCCGTCCCTGCTCCATGTTGGGATTTGCGGGACTGGAGCCCATGGGGCCCCTCTGAGAGTTGTTCACTGTGTCTGTGGGGGTCTCCAGGGTCTGCACCCTACTTGCCATCTCAGAGGGGGGGCTTGTTGGAGCAGTGGGCATCAGCAAAGCAGCAGAGCAGACTGACCAATCAATACCCGAGAGCGGCGGACTGCCCTCGGGGGCAGCCACCTCTAGGGGTGTCCCGGGATACCCTCTAGTGGGGAGCCAGGAACTGTTCAACCCGGTGAGTGTGGCTTCTTCCAAGGTGGGGGGGGGGGCCGAGTTTCTGCAAGGCTGGGGGAAGTGCCAGAAACCATCAGGGCAGGTTGACAGATGTGTTTCCAGAAACTGCCTCGCTCCTGGTGCTTGGCAGATGGGGCGCGGGGACCAGGCAGCTGAAAACCTGGATCAGTTTCAAACAACTCCATTTCCCAGGCTGAAAGCGGAGCATCTCCGGAGGGCAGCCACGGAGGCAGTAGCCCCAGAGTGCCCCAGCCAGAAAAGTTCCCCTGGAGCCCTGCAAAAGCCTGGTTTTGTTGGCTCAGGGAATCGTGGGTCTGAGTGAGCATTATCTGGCATTCTCTAAAATCCCTCATTTCTGCACCCGCTTTGTAGGTCTGCATTTTACCTTTGGTGCCTGAATTCAGACACTTGATAACCTTGAGATACGCCCACTTTCCAGATAGGACTATCAAACTGAAGGCTGGCTTGACCTTCTCGAGCTGTGCTGTCCCATACAGAGTAGCCACTAGCCAGAGGTGGCTACTGAGCGCTTGAAATGTGGCTAGTCCAGAATGAGATGCACTGTTAGTGTAAAACATTCACTGCATTTCAAAAAAGAGTGTAAAATATCTTAACAATATTTTTCATATTGCTTACACGTTGAAATGATTGTACTCTTGATATATGTGGGTTAAATAGGATATATTATTTTTTATTTTTGTGAAAAATGTGGCTACTACAGAACTAACCTGACAATGGGCTTGCATTCTATTCTTTTGGACAGTACTGTCCTGGAGGGCAGATCTGGGAGGACCATTCTCAATGACGTTGTACATGTGTTCCCAGCAAAATTTTCCCAGTAATCCTTATGGCTGAGGACTGCCAGGGCCTCGAGGCATGAGCCATGCCTTCCTCCCTTGACCAGACTGTGAGTCAGATTGGATCCTCTGGGCCCCAGCCCAGCTATTTCTGAAGAACAGTGGCTGCAGGGGCTGCTCTGGTTCCTCTAAACAGTTTCTGCTGATCTCGTGCCACCATCATCTAGACGCAGCCTCTGTGCGAGGCCCCAGCGCTTCGGGTTTCTCCCTCTGGATCCAAAGACAAGCTCCAGAGAGGCCTCTTGGGGCCCCTGTGGCCTCTCTTCCTGTTCCCGAAGGTGGCTGGCCTTGTCCCTGGCTGACCCACAGGACCAGGCTGCTGACCTTTTTTGGCCTTGTACCTTTTCTACCTTGACAGGCTGCCAGGTTTCAAGCAGGAGCCCCTGCGAGCTGGAGCAATCTTGGGAAGTAGGCAGCAAGGGTCATCTTGCTGAAGCCACCTCCATCCTGGGTGACCCCTGCCCCAACCCCACACGGGACACTCTTTCAGCTTGGGGCAATTGGAGACACGCATCCTTAGGGATAGGGGGCATTGGGGACAGGGTGCTATCTCTGCTCTGTGTGTGTCTCAGCCAAGCCAACCCTGAAGATGGGTTCTTTTGCTCAGAAGTACATCCTTCTTGGACTCCCCCAGGGCAGCCAGAATTCCCCATCTACCACGGCGGGCTCTCATAGGGGTGGGTAGGGATGGGCTTCATCTTTCTTCTTCCCTCACTGAGCATGTATTTACTGAGCACCTGTCCCATGTGCTGAGCACTGCAACGTGGTAGCAAACAGAAGCCCCCACCACCCGGGCCTCTCAGAGCTCCCTCTAGTGGGGGAGGCACATGCTTATCAAGAAACAGCACCCACGATGTCTCCTGACAAACTGTCAGAGCTACTCAGCCAAGGAAGCTGGAAACTGATTTGGTCTTGGGTGGAGGCGGCTGGGGCGAGGGAAGGCTTCTCTGAGGTTGGGGTGTTGGAGCTGAAATTGTATTTCAAAAGCTTTGCCTTTGTCCCCCTCCAGCTACTACAAGGGCGTCCTGAGGATTGGGTGAGACTGGAAAACATTTACCAGCGTGGCCGGAGGCAGGATTGTCTGGAAGGAAAATTTTAATAGAATAGCGAAGAAATCCAGAAAATCAGCACATCCTGGCACTGAGTGTGGAGTAGGAGTGGGCGGCAAGTGGGAGAGGGAGATTAAGCTGGAGTCATAGCGGGGTGAGGCAAGAAGTGGAAGGCCAGGGTGATGAAGGGTGAACAGGTGCGTGCCTCCCTCCTGCGTGAAGTGCCCCCGCTGTGCAGCAGTGGCTGGACGAATTTGTGCAGGCTGCATGCTGAGTACCTGGGGCTGTGATGCGCCTCGTGTCTTATTGGACCTCAGAAAAGCATCAAACGATAGAGTGTGCCTGCTGGGGCAGCCCGTGTTGGAAAGAGGCCTGGACCAGGAGACCTGGTTCCAGCCCTGGTTTTGTCCCCCGACCCTCTGTCCGACCTGGGTCGAGCCCCTTGCCCTCGCTGGGATATGGCCTCCTCATCTGTAAAATGAGGGGGCTGGACTGGATGACCTCCAGGCCCACGTGCACATCTCAGGTTCCGGGACCCTGGGAGTCAATGACGTGCTTGACTGAGCCGTTCCCAGCTATAGCCGAGAGGTCAGGGTTCAAGCCTGTTATGAAGCTGCCACTCAGATGCTGCCACTTCTGATATTAATTTCCTTTCTCCCCATGAGGCATGGAGGGCTTACGAATGACTCCAAGAATTGCCTCCGGCCTTGGGGACGGGAGCTGGCCCTGCAAGCAAATGGCGCTAGAGCCCCAGAGCACCCCCACCCCAGGCTTCCCGTGAACTCACCCAAATCATCTTCGATGAGCAAGCTGTAGTCGCACTCCTGAGAACAGGGAGCGGGTGACCAGCTTTTATTCTGACTGTCCTCAGAGCCCTGAATGAGCAGGCTTTCAGAGCAGAGAGAGCCCTGATACCATCAGAAGTGCAAAGTCATGGACACAGCGCCGCTCGTTGTGAGCTACAATCCTGTAACTGGTTGAGGACCTGCAGGTGTCTTCCGTGAGCCCCTTGCTTCCTCTATAAAATGGGGAAAACAGAGTCACCCACCTTGGCCGTATTATGAGGAGGATTAAAATGAGCTCACATTAGTTTATATTACATGGAAGCACCTGGGAAAACATAAAGCTGCATGTCGATTATTATTATTATAAAATAATAGCAATACTAAACATATATATCCCTCCCGATGGAAAAAAATGGAGCTTAGAGATGTGGCTAATAAATGTCCCCTTCATTTAGTCATAGTGCTTTAACTTTTAAGATGCTGCTCATTTTATTCTCACCAGGACTGATGAGGCAGGTATCAATCACTCCCCTGATGTTTCAGCTGGGCAGTGGCTCATGGAGAAGCAGAATGCCCAAGGTCACAGCCACCCAGAGAGGCCTAAACCTCTCTCCGATGGCCTCTAAGAGGGGCATTTCCTCACCCTCTTACGCTGTTTGGCCTGGACACACAATTCTCGGATTCTTTCTCCCTGCAATTCTTGGGATAGCCACTGTCTCTTTCCTGGAAGGTCTTGGTAACTCGGAGCTGGGACTGTTCTGCTAGTAGGGTCTTTGAGGGTAGGCGTGCACCCCTCCCTCTCTTTTTACGTGGTCAGCGGGGGGCTGAGGGCATAGTTCTGCGTGAGACCCCTTGGCCAGATAGCTAGACCCCCCACCCACCCTCTAACCCCAGCTTCAATCTCAGGTGAGTCATGACTGTACCTGGGGTGAACTTGCCTATGTCCTGGGCTGATGGGCTGGCCTCCTGCAAGGGTGAGGACTCCAGGGAAGTAGGTCAATCACCAATTGATGTGTCTGTGAATGGAAGCACACCACCCCCCAGGCCCATTTGCACTCCACAGGTCCTCATGCCCCCCCACCCCGGGGGTCTGGGGCCGTACCCTAGTCCTGCTAAAACATCATTCCTACCCTGGAGTCTCTCAGAGTCACGGCCCAGAAAAGCTGTTTGGGTGGCCACCAGATCCAGCCAGCATGGACGTTTCTGATTCCTTTCTAGCTAAAAATGAAAATGTCTTTTCGGGGGGTGGGGGGGAGGAAATAATAAATAAATAAATTTAAAAAGCCCCCAGAAACAACACCTTATCAGAATAATAAAATTAAATTATAACAGGGCTGTCAGTGACACAATATCTGAGGGTGACAAGATGTAATCTCAGTAAAAACATCGGATCTGTCTGTTTATAGATCTAATAAATTATGTTAGAATTGTGCTCTTATAAATCCAGGCTGTCGAGGAAACCCAACAACTAATTCATCAGTTGCTCGAGGAGAGGTCTGCTTCTCTGTTCCAATTGCTCACCATGTAGATAACAAGGAGCCTTACAGACGGGCTGGTTAAATGTCATTTGTTTCAGCGCTGTAACACGGCACGGATCATTGCTCACACATAGTCACCCAATTATATTAACCTGTGCAGCAATACGGTGTAATGACATGACATTAAGGCAGCCGCTCCAGAGGGGCGCCAACTTCCCTCCTGGCGGAGGACTGAGCCCAGCCAATGGCTTGCCCCGGCAGCAATCTTGTCATTTAAATGCAAAACAAAAGCTCTTGAATGCAGGGAGCAGAGAGTCACTTCTCCGTGGCAGCCTCTGAAATCTGAAATAGTCTAGGCTTTATCCTCTGTCAGCTCCAAGGGATTTGCGGGCCAAGTTTTTTTTTTTTTTTAATCCAGCGGCTCAGTTTTCCCCAAGGCCACGAGTCTCTCCCTTCTCTCTCCGAAATTCACAAGTTCTTGCCTGGGAGTGTAGTTCTGGGATTGCCCCAAAGATCTGGAACAAGGAGGTGAATGGAACCGAGGATGAGGGCCAGAGGGACAACCCTGCCCTTCTGGGGTATTATGGCATTGAGGGATTCTAGTTTTCCTTTGTTTTGCCAGAGATAAAAGGGGCAGGGGAACAGATCTAGCTGATTCCAAAGCTTTGTGTTTCTTAGTCTCGGCACTACAGACCTGAGGCTGGATAATTCTTTGTTGTGGGGCTGTCTTTCTGCACCGTTGGATGTTTAGCAGCATCCCTGCCCCCCGAGCCCCTAGACAACGCCCCGCCCGTTGTGACAACCAACAACGTCTCCAGACATTGCCAGAGTTGGCCCCAGTTGAGAATGCCTGACCTAGGGCATGGCTTTCACTCTACAGACACTGAGCAATACTCAATACAGTGCACCAGATCTGTGCTGGGTTGGGGGCCCTTTAAGTTGCTCTGGAACTTTCTTAATAAAGGTGTGGCCTGTCTCTGAACTTCCAGAGTCTCTCTTCTCTTCAAACAGAGAGGTGCCTCTGCCCTTCGGGCTCTTTGGGTTGGAATCCCAGCTCCTCTGCTGAATAGCAGCAAAACATTTGGGTCTTGGTTGCTTCGTCTGTATGATGGGGATGGTAATAGCACTCATCTCATTGGGGTGTTGTGAGGGCTAACTGATTTTTGCAGGTGAGGTACTGAAGGCTTGTACGCAGAAAGCCCTAGGCACTTGGTTGTTACTTTCGTAAGAGCCCATTCATAAAGGATCCTGGGGATTCCGGGGATCCCAGGGATAAGGAGTTGGCTCAAACCTCAGGGAGAGAGTTTGGCCGGGGGTCAGGGCAAGGCAAAGCAGGTGTCCCTGAGCAGAGCTCCAATCTGAGCAAAAGAAATCAAGGATGTAGCTCATGAATGTGGACCATGTGTACCTAGACGGGGCTCAGGGGTAATCATTGCTGCCCACTTCAAATCAATCAGTCGGTCAGTCAGACACGTACACAGCATTTTGTTAGGTGCCCAAGTGCTATTATAAGAGCTTTTCAAATATTACATCACTTACTCCTCATAAGAATCCTATGAGAGAGAGGGGTTCTAGCATTACCTCCATTTTACAGGTGGGCAAACCGAGGCATAGAAAGTTTTGTTTTGTTTTAGTAACGTATCCAGTGTCATCCACTTAGTAAGTTGTAGGACTGGGATTTGAACCCAGGGAACCTGGTTCCAGGGTCCACACTCAACCACCACATTTTGCTGCTAACACCAGCTCGCCTCACTCACAGGGAAAAGAGATGTGGGGGTAAGGCAAGGCTGGGAGTCTGAGGGTGTTCGGGTCAGAGAGCTGCTCATCCCCCATGTGAGCTTGCTTCCCTGTTTCTATGTTGGTTGAACCCGTTTTATCTTCCCTCCTTTCCATTGAAATGCTTATGAAAACACACAAGTATGGCCATGTTTAATGGCACCAGACCCTGGAATATGCATCAGTGATATGTACATAATTTCCACCAATCAAAACTCAGATGAAGTCTTGAGGCAGAAGTGGAGCCAAATGGGGAAAAGGGCAGGAGGCAGCCTCAACCTCCCCACCCCCATTCCGTGGGCCTTGTGCTCTTGGGAGGTCAGAGTCATCAATTCCCTCACCCCACCCCAGTCACACCCTCCCCCCAGTATAGCTACCAATGCTGTCACGCCATTGGGGTAGAAGTGCATCATGGGAGATGATGGACATCTGGGATGTGATGTTGGCTTTGGGAAGGGGTTGACCCTGGGACGAACATGGGAGTTCAGGGGTTGGAGCTCAAATTTATACCCTGCACAGATTCTTTAGGAATATGTGACCTTCTCATAGTAGCATGGCCAGCTAGCTGGTTCATAAGATAACTTCACGCTCCATGAGCCATCAGATTCGCAGTAAATATGAGACAGAAACACTGGAAAGTTGGAGCGAGGATTAGAGGATGTCACTTGAGCCAGCTCTCTGGCATATGTTTTGGGTCCAAGGATTCAAACAGCAGTCAGGTGCACAGTGAGGACTCAGAAAATCTCATCTTATTTACCAGAAAAATCTTATCCCTGGACAGGCTCTTCTTTCCTCCCTCCTTCCCTCCCTCCCTCCCTTCCTTATCAAGGGTGAGTAAATAGGGGGAAAAAGAGGCCGTGAGACCTCTGGGAGAATCTTCACCATAAAGCAGAGAACATAGTATTCATGATGCAGAGGAATAACTTACTTTTTAAAAAGACTGATTATAGTAAACTAAAGAACATTTTACAACACACCTAAATTTGTCTTTTCAGCAAAATTCAGGAAAACATGCAGTTTATGATACAAGATATGAAAAATTATTTGATGATACACCAATGGAAGATATGAAGGGAACAAAGTTGAGATAGAAATGAAATGAAGCATCAACAAAACCCAACAAGACTAAATATAAAGAAACAAAATTAAAGTCAACATTAGATGCAGCACAGAGACAGAATTGGCAATGCAGAAAATAGAATCAATAATCGCTTAATTTCTATGTGCCTGTTCAATGCAGATAAAAGCGCCTGCTTCAAGGAGTTGAGTAGTAAATGAAATAAAGCATATAGAGCTCTTAGCAGAATATCTGGGATGAGGCATGCCTTTAATAAATATTAATTTTACAATTAAAAACCTAGTATAAAAAAACTAGTATCACAAGAGAAATGGTTTTGAATTTAGTTTGTTGTGCGTTTGAACCAAAAGTAGGCAAAGCAGACATTATGAGACTTGAAATCAGAAATCTTGCATCAACTTGAAAAACTAGCAAAATATAAGAGAAAAAAAGCAAAGAGATTAAATATAGAGAAGACAGAAAATGGTACTCCATCATATAGATTGTTGCCTTTCCTACAGAAGAGACTATTGGGTATATTCTCTCATATACATGAAATACTTTAAAATATTTCCAAAAAATTTAAAATAAAAGCAGAATTTTTAAAAGAGGTCAGAACAAACAAATGAAGTAACAACTGAAGGTGAACTAGAAGAGAACTTTCTCATCCTCAAGAAAAATGTAAGTGTATTAATGGAATTCCATAGACAACTTAGTTTGGGAAACTTTGCTTACCATATTTCCCTCTTGGAGAGCAATATCCTACACGTACTTTCCTTGAAATCCCAGCTTGGCAAAGGCTGACATATATATAACCAGGTTAACTAGACCCTATATGATCTGACTTTTCATTAAAACTCTAGGTCAGAAGTCCTAGCCACAGCAATCAGACAACAAAAAGAAACAAAAGGCATCCGAATTGGCAAAGAAGAAGTCAAACTCTCACTCTTTGCAGATGATATGCTACTTTATGTGGAAAACCCAAAAGATTCCACCCCAAAACTGCTAGAACTCATACAGGAATTCAGTAAAGTGGCAGGATATAAAATCAATGCACAGAAATCAGTGGCATTCCTATACACCAACAACAAGACAGAAGAAAGAGACATTAAGGAAATTAAGGAGTCGATTCCATTTACAATTGCACCCAAAACCATAAGATACCTAGGAATAAATCTAACCAGAGGCAAAGAATCTGTACTCAGAAAACTATAAAATACTCATGAAAGAAATTGAGGAAGACACAAAGAAATGGAAAAACATTCCATGCTCATGGATTGGAAGAACAAATATTGTGAAGATGTCAATGCTACCTAGAGTAATCTACACATTCAGTGCAATCCCCATCAAAATACCATCCACTTTTTTCAAAGAAATGGAACAAATAATCCTAAAATTTGTATGGAACCAGAAAAGACCCCGAATGGCCAGAGGTATGTTGAAAAAGCAAAGCAAAGCTGGTGGCATCACAATTCCGGACTTCCAGCTCTATTACAAAGCTGTCATCATCAAGACAGCATGGTACTGGCACAAAAACAGACACACAGATCAGTGGAACGGAATAGAGAGCCCAGGAATGGACCCTCAACTCTATGGTTAACTCATCTTCGACAAAGCAGGAAAGAATGTCCAATTGAAAAAAGACAGTCTCTTCAACAAATGGTGTTGGGAAATTGGACAGCCACATGCAGAAGAATGAAACTGGACCATTTCCTTACACCACACACAAAAATAGACTCCAAATGGTTGAAAGACCTCAATGTGAGACAGGAGTCCATCAAAATCCTAAAGGAGAACACAGGCAGCAACCTCTTCGACCTCAGCCGCAGCAACTTCTTCCTAGAAACATTGCCAAAGGCAAGGGAAGCAAGGGCAAAAATGAACTATTGGGACTTCATCAAGATAAAAAGCTTTTGCACAGCAAAAGAAACAGTCAACAAAACCAAAAGACAACCGACAGAATGGGAGAAGATATTTGCAAATGACATATCAGACAAAGGGCTCATATCCAAAATCTATAAAGAACTTATGAAACTCAACACCCAAAGAACAAAGAATCCAATCAAGAAATGGGCAGAAGACATGAACCGACATTTGTCCAAAGAAGACATCCAAATGGCCAACAGACACACGAAAATGTGCTCAACATCACTTGGCATCAGGGAAATCCAAATCAAAACCTCAATGAAAGAGCCAAGATGTCCACCAACAGATGAACGTATAAAGAAGATGTGGTATATATATATAATGGAATATTATGCAGCCATCAAAAGGAATGAAATATTGCCATCTGCAATGATGTAGATGGAACTGGAGGATATTATGCTGAGCAAAATAAGTCAACCAGAGAAAGACATGTATCATATGATCTCACTGATATGAGGAATTCTTAATCTCAGGAAATGAACTGAGGGTTGCTGGAGCGGTGGGGGGTGGGAAGGATGGGGTGGCTGGGTGATAGACATTGGGGGGGTATGTGCTATGGTGAGTGCTGTGAATTGTGTAAGACTGTTGAATCACAGACCTGTACCTCTGAAACAAATAATACATTATATGTTAAAAAAAAAAGAAGATAGTAGGAAGGGAAAAATGAAGGGGGGGGAAATCGGAGGGGGAGACGAACCCTGAGAGACTATGGACTCTGAGATACAGACTGAGGGTTCTAGAGGGGAGGGGGTGGGGGGATGGGTTAGCCTGGTGATGGGTATTAAAGAGGGCACGTATTGAATGGAGCACTGGGTGTTATGCACAAACAATGAATCATGGAACACTACATCAAAAACTAATGATGTAATGTATAGTGATTAACATAACATAATAAAATAAAATAAACAAAACAAAACAAAAAAAACTCTAGTCTCAACAGCTTCCAAGCTCCCCCTTGCTCATTCTCCCCCAGCCACACTGTCCTTTCTGTTATTCCTTGGATATACCAGGCGTGCTCCCAGTTCAGAGTCTCTCCATAAACTGTTCCCTCTGTCTGGAATGCTCTTTGCCAGAGCCACACATCTAGCTCCTTCACTTCCTTCAGGCTTTTATTCAGACATCACCCTACTGCAGGGCTCCCTGTGATGCTGTTGAAATGTCCATGTGTCCAACTCCCTATGCCCTTCCTCAGCTTTATCCTTGCTCCAGCATGTGACCATCAAAAACACTATCTTGTTTATTCATCTTGTTGCTCATCTGTCTCCCTCACTAGAATGCCACCTCCATGAAAGCAGAGATCTCCGTCTATTCCATTCACTGTTTCACATACGGTAGGCATCCAACAGATACTTGTTGAGTATGTGAATTAGTAAATGAATGAATCCTATAGGCAGACAGGAGAAAAAACAAACAAACCCAGGTTTCCTATAAAGGACAAAGGTCAGACTGCTTTCAGACTTTGCCACAACTCTGAAGACTACAAGACAATGAATGTTATGGGACAGTATCTATGGAATTTTGAGAGGAAAAGGTTATGATACAAAAACACACTATTCTCAGCCAAGTTGTTCATTTGCAAAGACAACAGAGAGATGGATGTGCAAAGTGTACCATTGATGAGCTCACCCTAAAATACAAAAACAAAGCAAATAAAATCCTTGAAAGGCATACTCCATATGAATGAGATGGACCAAAGTTGGAGACTTACTCAAAGTTGGGTAAATCAAGATATAAAGTCAGAGTAGTGAATATTAAAACCAGTTAGACATAGAACTAAGCCCATTATGTTATTTCAGTAACTATAATATGATTACTTAGCAATGCCATTATCTAAAAACAATTCTTGGAAAAAATGAATGTAATATAAACAAACATAAAATTAAATATTAATAATCTGGGTTTAAAATTTTTAGATTATATTAATGAAAACACGAAAGTGAGTTAGGAAGGAATTGGGGGTAAATTTTAAAATGATTCTTTAATCCTTGTATAGAGGAGAAGTCGACAAAAATTACTTAATTCATTGCATTGATGAGCAGACAAATACAGGTTCAAGTACAATTTTTACAAAGAAAAGAAAATTGCTTAGAGAAATATAAGAAAGTATTATACTCTTCGATTAACCAGAGCAAAAAAAAAAAAAAGTACAGAAAACAGTTTATGGGACCATTTTTGTATATAATTACTAGTGCTTTTTAAAATATATTTTAAAGATTTTTCAAAGTTTTGAAATTAGGCACAATGCTGATAGAAAACAGCTAATGGCAAAAAAGTTCAAGAAACAGAAAGTATAATAAAGCAATGAAGTAAGACCCAAAATTCTGGGTCTTTAAATAGAATAAACTTTAATCAAAATAAACTAATCAATTTTAGATCAGATTAAAGCAAGCAAGTAAACAACAGAAACGAAGTACAAATTTTGCACATAACTTAAACCTAAGTCAAAATGACACAGAGAGACAAGATAAGATTTAACATAAAAAGCACAAAACTAAAATAATTCTATTTTAATAAAGAAGCAATTCATAATAAGAAAAATAACAGTCATGAATCTTGTTGTGCCAAATAACATAACATTAAAATTCATAAAATGAACACTGTTAGCAATACAAAGAAAAGTGATAAAACATACTAGTGGCAGGGCATTTAATATATCTTTCTCTCTTTGACAGATCACATAGATAAAATATAAGTAAGGATATTGATGAGTTGAGAAATATGCCTTTTTTGCCTGTATCCATCACATCAAGGGCTTCTTGACCCTTGGAGATTTAGATAAAAATTTTCCAGTTCCCACTTCCATGTCTTAAGGTTGTCAGATGCTCCTTAAAAGCTACCATCCTCACCTCTTCCTGTTTCTCTTGGTTTTCTTTTTGGAGTCTGTGTATCTTTACACAGGTTTCTGTGAAAAATCTAGTTAAGCCAAGTATTTTTGGAGTTAGTAATCCGATAGAACATTTTGGTCATGTCACATGGAAGGGTCACATAGCTCATTGCTCAGTACTCTGCTATCCCCCCACAAGCTGTTTCCGTAAGTCCATACTCTCCATGTATGATATGACCCTAGGAAATAGATCTGGTCCCCCTATTTCAGTGGGTTCCTTCCAGACTGCCAACCCCTATGAATCCAAATTGCTTCCCTTACCTTCCTTAGAATTCTGATAAAACAAAGCCTTGCAAATTCTATAAAATTATTATCATTGATAATGCAACTGCCTCCAAATTTTTTGAAAGCGAATTCCTTTATGTAAAACATTTTTGAGCTTATAGCTTCAACATAAGTATATTTTAAAATTATGTAGACATACCATTGTATTAAAATATTGAACTCCATGCTCTCTAGACTAATAGTTGCTGCACTTTTTATTATATATTTCTGTTTAAAACCTTTCAAGCATATACTTCCAATATGCACATATTATTAATATTAATCTTCTATGATTCTAACATGACATACAAAACATATACAAAAATAGAGGTAAAAAGGGACAAGATAAAAAATATTAAATACGGGTTCTAATATTTTTTCTTGTACCCTATTAGATAATGCTATGTTCCCCTCTGTGATGCACATCCCAAAGGGGAGACTGTGTTCTAGGAAAAAGCTTCTTTTCAGGAACTCTTGCATAGTAAGACAAACTGATCACATATTAACCAGAAAGAAAAACAACAATAATTTCCCTAAAATAAAAATTATGTGAGTCACATTCTTTGAACACAATATAATAAAAGTAGGAAACACTAAGAAAAGGAAAGGTTAGAGGGAAAATATTTAATTAATGTAAAGGAAAACAATACCTTTGGGTTGGAGAGAACCTAAACTACCAGTCATGGGACATTTAGATGAAAGGAATGAGAACATTATTTAGGAAACTTAAGGAATATGGCCAAAACTGTATTCAAAGATAAATACATTTTGTCAAGTGAATTCTCTATTAAAATAAGAACACAAAAATCAAAGAAACATTTTATTCAAGAAATCAGGGGAAAATGTACATTTTGGGAAGATAGATGAAAAGTGATATTCAGGGACAAAAGGAGAAACTAATGATTTAGAAAGTAGAAACACAGTAAAATTGACAATTAAATGCAAGGGAAGTTCCACAGATGTCAATAAGTTCTCTTTCATCACTAATAAAAAGGTCAAACTATGGATCCAGAACATTAGAGTGAAAAAGGGTATTTAACATCCCAAAGATAGTTTTTAAGAACGATAAACCAAAAACCAAGCCCAGGTGGTTTTACAGGTACATCTTTTCTAGTTTATAGTCTACTTTTTAATCTAATTGATAATTGTTTCAGAGCAAAATTAGCAAAATTTCATACCAAAACCATATAAAGACAGAAAACTCAAGGTCATTCTTACATTTGAATATAGATACTAAAAAATATAAAACCCCCTGTCTAATACTAAAAGAATAATACACCATGAACACATAAGAATTATTTTAGAACTGCAAGGATAGCTTAATATAAGATCTATATTAAAAAATTAAGTTTCTATCTGTCTGTTACTATGTCATGTGACAATGACTGAGTGAACTTTTCCCACATGTAGAGAGGATGTTTATTTTTAATATAAAAATATTTTAATATTTATTGACTGTCTGTGGAATATGAAAAATTCATTTCATGGGATGGAGAATTCTGAGATGACCTCAGGGAGGTGGGCAGTCATCCTTCAGAGGAGCTGAGAACAATGGGAGGCTCGTGGTATCCATATTTAGCCATTCCAAATCAGAGGAAGCAAACAAGGGCTTCATATATGAGTCCCCATTGAAAGCCACAGGGCAGACACTCCAAATTACTGGCATTGATTTGTAACCAAGCTACTGCTCACATGGGCAATTCCTTATAGTATAATAAAAGGGAAGAAGCAACAGGGATTTGCTTATTTAACAATGGCCAATGATATTCTAAAATAATGTCAGTGGAGCCAAGAATTCAATCATAATGTAAGAACAGATCATATGTAAAAAACAGTATTATCATTTTCATGAAGACTATAAAAGAATTTGGTAAAACTCAATATCTATTTCTGATTTTAAAAACGTTAGTTAACACAGGTTTAAAGACTCCTTACTCAACAAAATTTTGGTCTTAAAACTAATAGTCAATCCATACATAATGGTGAAACACAAAAACAATTCTCACTGAAATCAAGAATAAGATAAGAATGCCCGTCTACCCAGTAGAGGCCAGAAACATCTCCCTAGTTGTGATAAACAAAAATATCTCCAGACATTGCTAAAAGCCCCCCAGGGGGCAAAATCATCCACAGTTGAGAATCACTGTCGTAGAAGTTCTAGTAGATGCAATGAGAACATTTAATTTAATCTAGTAAATGCAATGAGACAACGTAAGTTTTTAAATTACAAATTATAACTATTGAAAGAAAGAGTTGTCATTACTTGCAGATGTGTTTAACATCCTAGAAAACTGAAAAGAATTAACTAGAATCTCTACTGGGAGTAATGGAACGAGTTCTTAAAGTGGCTGGATATGGAATAAATGTGCACACAAAAATCTATCAAAATTCCAGTAACAACTAGTTAGAAAATATAACAAACCAAAAGATTTTATCCCAGTAGCAACTGTAATAGAAAATAGAAATAGTAACAGAAAATCTTGAGTAATAAACTCACCAAGATGTGTACTGGAATACATATGAAGGAAACATATAGTTTTATGGAAGAAGGTATTCTTGGACCCACCTCCAGAGTGATCTTTTAAAACTAAAGACGTGTTACTGATTGCTTAACACTGTCAATGGCTTCCCACTGCCTTCAAGATAAAGACCTGTCTATAACACGCCCACTCTCTGGCCCTCGCTGACCCATGCAGAATTTTGCTCCTGCTCACTCCCTGGGCTCTGGGAGAGCACAGGATATTTGAATGCAGTGTCACTTGCCGTCTAGGTCTGCTCTTTTCCAGCCTGTACACCCCTAGACCTTTCATTTTACAGAACATAATTTCCAACTCCCAGACCACCCCCATCACCCTTCTCTGTATATATTCCATGAGCCAAAGTCTCTCTTTAAAGTGTGGGTTCTAAAATTGAATGCAATACACTGAGTGTGGCATGACCAGTAAAGTATTGTCCCCTTTTTTTGTTTCAATATTTTACTTATCTATTCATTAACATTTTAGAATGCAGATGGACCTGCATTTAATTCCTGGCTTCACCATTTATTAGCAAGACATATGGCCTCTTTGAGCCTCAATTTTCCTTCAAACAAGAGGGGGATAACAGTGCCTCCTCACACTGTTGGGATAGTAGTACATGACACTTGTTTATTTTCCCTTTCTGGGTCCTCATTAGTCATGTCCTAAGTCTCCCCCTGACCCTTTCCCCTTCGTCATCACCATGCTGTCCGTGCCAACGTGTTGTGTTTGCCGGGCTGTCTTTGAAGCTGACTGGTTGGATTCTCTGCCTCAATTTGCTCCCCATCAAATCCTCTTTATAGAGCAATTGTTGTAAAACACAGCTTATATATTTGACTCCTCTACCAGTACCTCTGATGGCTCCCCATTGCCTCCCAAAGTTCAAAGTTTTCATCCACAGTTGGGCTGTGTTTGTCTTTCTAGCATCATCTCCCACTCCCTCCCTTGGGGCATCTTACACCCCAATCTGGCCCAGAAGTTCCTTGGCTTGACAAGCCATGACCTGAGAGAGGAGGTATTTCTACACGGTCTTCCCCTAGAAGGATTCTCAACCAAGAAAGAAAAGATCGTAAGAGAATATCTTCCTTTGGAGCTACACTAAACTGCTTCTTGCCAGAGACAGGGACCCAGGGAGGGCTGCTGGACTGGCTGGGAGCAACAAGGATTCCAGGAAGATTTCTCTTGCAGAGCCAGAGAACCAGCCCTGGGGCTCTGGAGGCCCCATTTCTGAGCACAACAGCTTCCCCCAACCCAACACCTCATTGGTCACGGACACTTCCATTTCACGGTCAATTGGCCATAATTTCAATTATGTAGGAAGCTTTTATTTTACATGCAAATTCCAAAATGACTCAGTAATCTGTGGAGAAGCCTAGGTATAAAGGACCAGGAGTTTAGGCCTAGAAGGTGGGAATATCCCTATATTCTCCATAACTATCCCTACTGACCCCAGGATAGTCAGGGGGTGTGGTGAGCAATGACTATTGAGAGAATGTGGGAGGTAAAGCATCTGGAGCATAGCAGACAGTAAATTTTATGTGGTCTAATGGTCTTTTTTCGGGGAGCATGTCATTAATAAATGCGTATCTCAGACCTTACGTTTATATCTCAAAACTCCTTCATATCAATAGAGTCACAAATAAAAACTTTTTTCGTTGGGCTGAGTCTTGAGTTTTGATTTGGAATCAGACCAATTCCAGGGAGAGGATTTTAGCCTCAGATAGCGTGAGTTTCTCCCTCCCCCTCTCTGCCTTGGCTTAAGCTGACAAAGCAGACGCCAGGCAGAGGGGCTGTGAGGCTGGCTGTCTGAGCCTGGTCCCCAAGTGGCACCCAATGAATGACAGGGAGAACCTACATTCGAGAGGTTCTCAACCATGGCTATCCATTAGGATCACCTGGGCAGCTTTTAAAAGCCCTGAGTCCCAGGCCACCTCCCAGGCCAGTTGAATCAGAACCTCTCAGGGTGGGGCCCAGACTTGAGGAATTTTTCAAGCTCCCTCAGGACTCCAACGTTCATCTGAGGTTAAGAGCCATCATCCTTTTCTCCCCTGAGGAGGCATCAGTGGATGCTGCTCTGATGTTAGCTGCAAGGGAAAAGAAGGGGCCTAGCATATGCTGAGCACCGACTGTGTGCCAGACACTGGGCTGGGAACCCTTCTTATACTGAAACCTCATAACAATGCGGCGAGAAGTCATACCTCTCCATTTCCAGGAATAGAAGCTCAGGGGAGTAAAGTGACTTGTCCATGGTCACTTAAACCCAAGCAGGTGGTGGGGTCAGGAGACGGAGTGGGTTTTTCCGGCTCCAAAGCATGTGGTCTTCTTTTTTTTTTTTTTTTTAATTTTAAATTTCATTTAATTTTTACTAATTGCCATGTAAATTCAAAAACTGACATGTGTGATACATACAGTAAAATTTTTTTTATTCTTATGTTAATCCCCTACATTACATCATTAGTTTTAGATGTAGTGTTCCATGATTCATTGTTTGCGCATAACACCCAGTGCTCCATGCAGAACGTGCCCTCCCTAATACCCGTCACCAGGCTAACCCAGACTCCCACCCCCCTCCCCTCTAGAACCCTCAGTTTGTTTTTCAGAGTCCATCGTCTCTCATGGTTCGTCTACCCCTCCGATTTCCCCCGCTTCATTCTTCCCCTCCTGCTAAGCATGTGGTCTTCTAGTTCCATCAAGGTGCATGCACTAGAATAATGGAGCCCACCATGCCAGGCCTAGGGTAGGTTTTTTGGCTATCACTTCCTTATCCGCAACTGATTTGAATGGTGTTTATGCTTCTCTCTGTCCCTAGAGGGAGAAGCACCTGCTCAAGGAGGAGCTGAGACGCAAGATGTAAACATGGGTCTTCATTCCTGATCTTACTGAATCTTCTGCAATAACCTCAGGATTCGAGACGTGTGCATTATATTCCATCCCGCATGTACACTCACGGACACTTTCCACTCATGTGCAAACAGCGTACACACATATGCACTCGGGCACGGAACAAGCACAGTGGGGAACTTACTCTAGGCCAGGCACTGGACGTGTGTATGTTATGCCCAGTGTCTAGGGAGGTGGTTGATTGAAGAAGAGGTTAAATGTATAAGCTGGGAAGATGGATGACTTGGATTTTAAGCACAGTTTTCCAGCTGTGTAAACTTAGCCAAGTCAGTTAAGTGGAAATTTTTTCTTTTCCTGCCATTATTATTCTGTTGGAGAATTTAGGCACACATCTCTCTGGGTGTGGAGCTGGAAGAGGGAGCTGGGGGCAGCTTGCAAAAGCCAGTGTCCTCAGAGTCTCTCCCTGAAGTCGGCCAAGGCTCTGGTGGCGGCAGCTTTGTCTGTCCTGATCCCTCTCATGCTGAGGTGTCAGCTTCCACGGGGATCAGGTATCAAGCCAGGACCAGTCAAGGCCAGCCAAAGGTGACCCGGAGGCTGGGGTGTCCATGCGGGCATGTAGCGCTGTGTGGGCATAAGCTTGAATTGCGCCCCCCCCCGACTCTTCCTGATGCCTTGAGCAGTGGGGGCAGGTGTGGGCATCCTTTTCACTCTGGGGCTTTGCCCGGCTGCTCAGAGTGCTGAGGCCTTGCCTGCACCCTCTTAGACAGACAGACAGATGGACATCCCCAGGGAGGTGGCCCAGTACGGTGGCGGAGAGCATGGGCTCTGGCCTTGAATCCATCTGACCCATCTGGGTGACCCTCAGCCTTCCTCTGTCCTCAGCTCATGGCCTGGGGCACAATTATAGATCTCTGATGTCAGGTCAGAGGCACGAGTCTATTCCCCTTATTTTATTTTTTTAAAGATTTTATTTATTTATTTGACAGAGAGACACAGCAAGAGAGCAGGGGGAGTGGGAGAGGGAGAAACAAGCTTCCCACCAAGCAGGGAGCCCGATGTCGGGCTCGATCCCAGGACCCTGGGATCACGACCCGAGCTGAAGGCAGACGCTTAATGACTGAGCCACCCAGGTGCCCTTCCCCTTATTTTAATACCCAGGTTTGTTCAATTTTCCTGGCTTTAGTCCTTAAAACACACACACACACATACACACACACACACACACACACCACCACCACCACCACCACCACCAACAACAAAATTTCCCAAAACAGTTTCAGAGGATGTTTGGGTTTATCAGAGTCCTTTCTTCCTTACTGTCATTTAGCTGGGCTCTGCAGTGTCACACTGGAAACAAACTGTGCCAAGTTGGACAGTTGAACACAGGCTCATGGCCCAGAGTCCCGAGAGACCCTTAGGAAACTACCACGGCAGAAGAGCTTCACCAAAATGGGCCAGGGAGTCAGGAGACCCAAATTTGAATCTGGATTCCACTCCTGTGCAACCCTCGGTAAGTTACTTAACCAGTCTGAGTCTCAGCTTCCTGCTACACCCCCAAACAAGGTCAGATTCCCCTGTTAGAGACATTTGCTCCCTCGATAGACCTCTTCCCTGTACCATCAGACTTTTATTTAGGGAGTGATTTGATTGCTATCTACTCCACTCAAATATGAGCACCATGGAACAGGAGTCTTGTCTAACTTGCTCACTGCTCTAACTCCAGGCTAGCCCAGAGCCTGGCACTTGGGAGGTGCCTAGCAAATATTTTTGAATGATGAATTCAGGAGTGTCCAAGATTGTGCAGTCAGACTCACTGCTTTAAAAAAAGTGGCCTGTGTCAAGAGGTCCTAGGGGCATCGTATCAATAGACATCCCAAAAAGCTGATCCATTTTACAGATTAGACAGCAGGCCTCTTTGCCTCCTGACTGAGCTGCCTCAGACAGTGAAAAAGAGTGCTGGTGAAGTCAGGCTTCCTTCCACCCTGTAGGTGCATTCCTATGCGACTTGGAAGGGAGGTTGGAAGACAAGAGTTGGTGAAGCTGTGTGTGGACTTCTGTCTCCCAGCCAGGACACCTACTGACAGGGTACTGCAAGGACCAAGCCTGGGGCTGGGTGTCAGGGAGCAGAGTCCTGCAGATGTAGCTGAAGACCTAAGGGGAGAATCTGGAGGTCCCTGGTAATATCACCCAGTTGTCATAGGATTACATGAGGTCATGTGACTCAAACATCAAATAAGGACAGCAGTGGATTGGAACACATTGAATACAAGAAGAATCTCTGAGTCCAGACAGTTAGAAGTAAGTATATTCATGTATGATATATTCACCCAAACAGATGGGGAGATGGGAAAGCTCTTCTTACGGTATTCTTACAGTAGGATGTCCCTGGGAAATGGAGAATACATGACAGATTTAAAAAAATTACCATTTTGCCACCATCCTTAGTTCAGGCAAGAAACATCCACAGAAAATCAAATGAGTGAGTGCCAGGATATTTATATAACTCTCCACAAGTTACTTACAGACAACAAAGGGAAAATAGCATCTTTCACAGTGGAGAAACCCCAGGCCATCCCATTAACCAAGTGACTGAGGTCAACGTCACCAAAAATGGGGCAATTACAACTCATAAGAGAAAGACACATCACTTCTACTATTTCAGCCCCAAATTCATCACCGGAATAGAATCAAGGCAACAGACCAAAGGACCTTCTGCCAAATAACTGGTCCGAACTCTTCACCAAATGTCAAGGTCATGAAAGACCATCATGAGAGGTGACCTGGGAGCTGTCCTGAGTGCAAGGAGTCCGAAGAGAGGTGACAAGTAAAGGCAATGTGTCATCCTGGCCTGGACCACAGACAAGAAAGTAAATAACTGTAAAGAATGTGCGCGGGAAAAGTGGCAACCTCCGCACATGGCCCATGAGCCACGGAAGAGTACCCCACTTGTGCTGATTTCCTGATCTTGGCCGGCGGCCGTGGTGGCGTCAGAGAATGTCCTTGTTCTTGGGAAACACACCCTGAAGTCTTTAGGGGTCCAGGGGGAAGTGAGATAATGCATTGAAGACCTCTGCCCCAGGCACAACTAGAGACTGGATACAAGGCTACTTTCTTGGGTGTTCCCGGGAAATAGGCCCCTGGCTGGAGAAACTCAGCCTTCTGACTGGTGTCGCTGTGTCCTTTCGGCAAGGGTAAGAAGCCTTGAATAAATCCTGAGAGCTGTCACCAACCCCACATGACTGGGAAGCAGAGGTTCTGGTCCATCACCATCCCTGGACCTTCCCACCGCCATGCTGTAGCTCCCCATTACTCCGGGAACAGGCCAAAGACATCATGTTCTTCTGTTTATGTACTCTCTATGCTCCCAGTCAGAACCCACTAGAAAATACATTGAAACAAAATTCACTTGACAGGGAAATGGATATTTGAATGAAGCTTCTGCTTAAAACAATAATTTATCATGTTCCATCGTACGTCTCCACAAAACCAGGATCACGGGTGGTTTAGCTGAAATGAGGGAATTCATTACTCCTCGAAACATCTCTGGGACTCATTTCACAGGGGCTGGGGATTGTGGCGAATGAGTGAGGGAGCAAACATCCACCAAGCTCTCCAAACCTGTCAGACACTGTTGGGCCTCCTCCACCCCGCCGCCTGGCACTGCCCCGGCAAACCCTCACCATTACCCTAGAGATAAGGATCACAGAGGAGGACACCCAGCTAGGAAGTGATGGGCCAGCTTTTCAAGGTGGGAAGACTCGCCATTACTCTCATCAGGGATGGAATGGGCTGCCTCTCTCCCTCCACGGCTTGCCAGCCTCCTAGCTGAGCCAGGCCTGTTCCTGGGGGTGTGAGCAGCCACAAAGCCTTGCAGCAGGGAGCCCTCAGCCTGGTCCCAGGACATGTCTTCCTCCTGCGCACTCTGACAGATGTCTCGAAGATACTGGGTAACCACAGACAAAGTGTTGTGGAATGAGGAGCCCCAGTGACCGGGCTCAGGAAGGCAGTTAGTATAATTTACTCAGTCACTTATTCATTCATTCTTCAAACAGAAATTGTGCACCTACTATGTACTGGACCCTGGGGAGGTAACATGGAGCCTGGAGTCTAGTCTCAGAACCTGCTCTCTGGATCATCAGGATTACCTGGGAACTTGATAAAAATGCAAATTCTCAGGCCCCACCCTAGACCAACTGAGTCAGAAGGCCCAGCCGTCTTGTCCTAGCAAGCCCTCGTGATGATTCGGATGCATGCAAATTTTCGAGAGCTATACTCGAGGGCACGTAAAACAATGACAGACTGTGATAGCGAGAGCCAGAGACAGAGGTCTTTGATAACTTGAGGGCTCTGACCGTTGTAAACAGAGCCCAGGATTGCATAGAGATGCCCAGCTCACCTCATCCTGTGGGGAAGTCTGGTCTCTCCTTGGCCCCAGACTGAGCAGCTTTACGGAGTATATCCAGGGAGTGACCCTTCACCTCACTCAGCCAGGGCATGCTGGTCCTGCTGGACACCCAAGGAGGCCCCAAGAGATCGAGGATGGGGGCAGATGAAAAGAAGGGAGCCTCCTGGGCCTCAGGATAGTGAACACCTTCTCAGGTTGCATCTCTCTCCTTTATAAAGTGAGGGTTGTCAGTGAGTCAACCAGAATTTGCAGTGATCAATGATTCCTTCTGATGGCATCAAAAGTGGGGCAGGGAGTTTGGGAAGTTTTCAGGACAATAGTTCACAAATTTTGGTGCACACACACACACACACACAGACAAGTATACAGGGATCTTATCAAACATTCAGACTGTCAGGCCATAGCCCCAGCGGATTCTGTGGCAGGTCTGCGAGGGGAGGGGGGCAGAATTTGCATATTTTACAAGTCCTAGACAGCCTTTGAGAAACACTGTCTTGTGAGATACGCTCACAGGGACAGCTCTCACCTCAAGCCACATGCTCAGGCTTAGTACCTGACCATCCCTGGCTTCCAGGCACGTGGAGATGGGTCTGTGCTTCCATGCGGGTTTCTCCGGAGAGGATGAGTAACTATTCTCATCTGATGGGTGATAGCAGGGATGAGAAGGGCCTTGAGCCTGGCTGGGAGTGGTTAATGGTCCTGTGAGCAGCAGAGAAATAGGAAGGTGTTCTCATTTTATAACAGGCGCTTTGAAATTTAATTAGAATATGAAAGTTGAGATCTTGGTCTATTTTTAAACAAAGCATGGGTTCAGCAGAAATAATCAATACATACGGGAGCTGTGAGCTGCCTGTTGGCCTTCACTGGGGTAAGCCACGAGCTTCCTTCAGGATGAGTCCTTGATGAGGGGACAAGGGGAAAGAGAAGGAGGGCATCTGTTAGGCGCAGATGGGGCTCTACTGATGTGGGGAACAGTTAGGGGAAGATATGGGGAAGGTCATGGTCTCTCCAGACCCTCCCAATGTCCCATGGGATACCTGAAAGCAAAGAGTGAGGGGCTGAGGCGTGGGCATCGTGTGGCATCCTCGGCTAGAGTAGAGGAAGCCAATACACCCTATTCTGACAGTCGAGGAGAGCTGTGGGGGTGGTTTAGTGAAAAAGAGCCTGAGTTTTTGGAGCCAGATCTGAAACTGAAGCTCAGTCCTGCTCACTTTCTCACTGTGTGATTTGACAAGTCTTGCAACCTTTCTAGGCCTCAGCTGCCCCATCTGAAAATGGTAATAATAATACCTTGAGAACGATGAAAGGTAATTAGAATAGCAATTACAGCTAACCCTTGCTGAACATGTATTATTCCAGTTGGTCTCTGCAACCACCCTGTGAAATTCAGGGAAGGAGGGCTTGCCTTATTCACTGCAAAGAAACACTCAGCACAGTGTCTGGTACAGAGTAGCCCCAGCGGATTCTGTGGCAGGTCTGCGAGGGGGCTCTACTGATGTGGGGAACAGTTAGGGGAAGATATGGGGAATGAATGAATATTTGTTCCCTTCCCCATCCGGGGAAGTGCGGGGTGCGGGGGGTGCACTAAGGAGTCTGAGACTCCTCTCTGCCGGTACTTGCCCAGCAGGCAGTGACAGCCCATCGCTGACGTCTCCTGAGCCAGAGCGAGCCTTCCAGAACCCCTGGTATGGTATTTCTTTCCTTTCCTTTTTTTTTTTTTTAAGATTTTATTTATTTGACAGAGAGACACAGCGAGAGAGGGAACACAAGCAGGGGGAGTGGGAGAGGGAGAAGCAGGCTTCCCTTGGGGCAGGGAGCCCGATGCGGGGCTCGATCCCAGGATGCTGGGATCATGACCTGAGCCGAAGGCAGACGCTTAACGACTGAGCCACCCAGGTGCCCATGACAGGGTATTTCTGAGCCCGGGGCTGCCAATGGCAGAGCCGGCAGCTCTGGTCATGCCTGCCTGAGCCAGCACGCATGGAACCCTGAGAAGCTCACATGACAACTATGGTGCCACTTCCCAGGAATATCACACGCAGATTTGCCTTCCTTGAAGAAAAGTAACGCAAAAGGCCATTTTTCACTTTTAAATAGCCTTCGTTCTATGTCTTAATAAATGCACGTTTGTTGATTTGTGTAAGCATGATGTGGGAAGTCTGCAAATGGATGTAATCTGCACCGAGGGCATATGTAAGCACCAGTGAGCACTTTTGAATAATGAATCCCTCCCGTAAAAGACGGACGCTATTCATAATAATTCCTTGCTTTTCTCATTTTGCCGCGTACGGTAGTGATTAATCAATTTGCAATGTTATGTCACCCGCAACAAATTGCTAGCACCAAGACAAATTTATTGCTTTATGATAAAAGAACTTGTTTAGGTAGAAATAAATTAAATTTGGGGGTCTGTTGCTTGGGTGTGATGTTCACCTAGGTGACCCATAGAGAGTGGGCTGGGAAGGTGAGGGTCCAGGTGGTCCCCGCGACGACCTGGCGCCCCAGAGAGGATCAGTAGAGCTGCTTACGGACCGTGAGACGGTGCAGCTCGGAAGGAAGACAGCACCATCCGGAGCTCGAGATGGTTCTCGGGGAGCGTCTGCCCGGCTCTCTGCGTGAGCAAGTGTAATTTAGAGTTTTGCACGGCGAGGTTTGGACAGTCAGCAAGGCTCTGGGAAACACACCCTCTTCTCCTTCTGTACTTCATCTGAATGATAAGATTCCCATTTACCTCACATCGCGAGCCAAGGGAACCTACATTAGAGGAACTGGGGATGGGGTTCAGAGATCAGAGGGTGACACAGGTCCCCGTGCTTCTGTTTATCGAGGTGCATCGGGACACGAAAATATCAGGGAAAAAGAGGACAAAATGGTGTTACCAAAATTTTGGTGTCATAAATGTTGCATTCAGCAAATGATACTTTTAACACACCTAACATTGAATTCTGTGTAATGGCTTTTTTCACACAGGTACTGTCAAAAGCTTTAATTTAACGCCCTTCATAGAATAAAGGCCAGGCGGAATGGGCTTCCGCCATGGCACGGATGACTTCGGGATATGCAATCTCTTTTCTCTGTATCATGTTCACAGAAGAGCAGCTCAGGGAAGGGAAGCATTTTGCTTGAGGACAGAGCAAGGGGGTGTGGAGAAGCATCTGACTTCCAGGATATCACACACGTTTGTCATTAATTTATACTCCATTAATTTGGAATCTGGAGTGGAATCAGGGACTGATTCGTTAATTCTGCTCTCCCCCAACTCTCTCTCTCTCTCTCTCTCAGGACAGAGATTTTCCTTAAGCAATCTGATAGTCTAACATGATTTGTGAAAAGCAGGTTTCAATTAGGAAAGATGTCAGTTCCATTGCCCACTTAAGTGGATTTCTCTGCCCCAGCTCATCAAAATCCATTCCTTTCTGCTCTTAAAGTAGGCACTGGGACCAGCCTTCTGGAATATCTTGACACACCCGTTCCACCTGTCAGGGAAAGCGCCCCTGTGACTTTCTTGGGCCACGGTCTCTGTCATCTTGTCTCCTTTCAGCCTTGAGGGAGGGAGCACGGAGGCCTCTCGCCTGCAGAGATTCCTGCAGCCTTCTGCAATATCTGAGCAGCCTCTTGGCCGGCCCCCAACCCCAATGCTGACATCCGGAGCCCCATGAACAATAGGGGGCAGAGAACTCAAGCCCTTTGCTGGGACCCTTTCCACTATCTGGGGGCTGGAGGGGTCTCAGGGGTTACGTGCCAACCCCAGGGGTTGCTGGACTCACCTGGCGACGGGCTTCTTTGTCTTCCATTGTGCCTGCTCGCTGGGCTCCAGGGGCCCAGGTCCTGGCTGGAGTGGGAGCACCCCTCATGTGCCTGGCTGGGCCTGCCTGATCCCTGGACGCCTCCCCAGCCGGGGGTCCTGCGGGGGCTTCCAGCCCTCTGTGGGGCTGAGTTGCCCCTGCTCACGCTGCCTGCCCGCTGGCTAATTCTGATTATTTCTCTTTCTCTTTGCTCTCTTGGGCGCCTTTATTCCTGACCGTGCATTTTCTCTGGGCTCAGGATTAAAAAAAAAAAAACAACCCACACTGCTAATATCCTTGTCAGCCTTTTCCTGAATCATTGCCGTGCGGCTCCAGGGAGCCACGGGCCAGTGCCTTGGCCGGCAGACTCTGTCCCTGGGCCTTCCTGTCCTTGAGGTCCCGAAGCCCCCTCTTTGGGTCTCCTCATCCCCTGAAGGTAACAGGCAGAGGCCCACATGCTCTGAGAAATGCCCAGCCAGAAAGGCAGACGGGGCCAAGAGCTGAGAATCAAGCTGAGCTTTTCCATCTCACAGGTGACTTCTCGCAAATGCTATTTAGAAAAAAATTTTTAAAATGCTGTCCTCCACATTATCTTGTTTGCTGTTATTAGCCCTGTTTCACAGATGAGCAGCCTAAGCCTCAGAGACCTGAGTGATTTGCTCAAGGTTGTACAGCTCCTCAGGGTCAGGACTCCAGCCTCCACGTGAGTAACGCAGGTATGGGAGGAATAATCATCCCCATTGGGCAGATGGGGTAACTGAGCCTCGTGTTGCCAGAGGGCATGTAGCCATGAGAAGTGGGATTCAGGCACCACAGCATCCAGGCCAGTGTCCAGCTCTGGGCAGGGGTCTGTCCTCCTGTGTTGCACGTGAAAAGCCAGGTCAGCCCAGGCTGTGGAACACCCACTAGAAATCTCTTAGAAGCCCCAAGCCCAGGAGTCCAGGTGGCTGGGGCGCTATCCTGCTTACCTCTGTCTCCTCACATGCACACAGGGCTGGGTGGGAAGCCCGTGTTGACATCGCTGAGGAGAAGGCTGGTTAACTGCCTCAGCTCATCATGCTGTGTGGCCTCGGCAGTGTCCCCATTTCAGTCTGCCCTGGGAACAATAGACCAAATATGACTCTGGTTGGGAATAGAAATTTCCACAAGTTCTGGCTCAAGTCTGTCCCATCAGAGACTCAGGAAGAAGGTTGCAATCCATAAATGCCCCCTCCCCCAAACAGCCCTCCCTGACCCTTCAAGACAGAGCAGACCCTCCCTCCTTGATTCTGAAGCACATACTTCTCTGAATGGCCACATTCCTATCGGAAAGGCGAGCAGCTCCCCCACCATTCCTCACCGTGGCTGAGCTGCGGCCATTAAACCTCTCGTGGAAGCCTAACACCTTCGTGCGCCCGTCGATGTGCAGACAGCCAGGATGACTAGGCACGGTCACTAACACTCACGCCCACCAGCCCCAGCCGCTCCCAGAGACACATCTACACACAGGAACGCCGTCCCACGTATCAGGTCAGACACAGTGTCATGTGCCTGCACACACACCCTTGCAGACGAACCCAGGCCCCCCCAGAGGCTGAAAGTCTGCTCATGTCTATACGCGGCACTTTCTCGAGGTCATCCAGCTCCCCTGCCCGGCTATGCGGAGTCCTAGAACAGAACCCCCTAGAACAGAAGTTGTGGCTGGCTGGCTGATGGGAATTGGGAATTGGGCCCGCTCAGGCCCGAAGCGTATTGGGTACCAAGCTCTAACACGGAGAACTTTGGGGACAGATAGCCTATTTCCCCTGGGCCTCTCTTTGTCCTCTTTCCCAGGTAGACCAGCCTTGACTATCTCCAGGTGACATCTACCCACATCACGCTCCCTATCAGATAGCATGCTTCCCGTGGGCCCCTAGGAGCCTGTCACCACCTCACCTTGCCACCTCAGCACTTTCTCAATAACTCATCAAGGCCAACTGTTGCTCACTCAGTGATTTTTTTTTTTTCCCCTTCGCATCTGAAGCTCTGTTTTCCCTCTGGACAAATGCCTTCCTGTCCCTGGCCAGCCCCTCGGGCTGTATGATCAATGGAATAGCAGGGGAGGAAGGGAAGGAGAAACAGAGTGTCTGCTGCATGCTGGTCTGTCCCTTGGGGCAAAGACACCTCCACTCCTGGGGGTGGGGGGTGGAATAAGCACAGGGCCAGGACAAGGATCCTGGGGTCTGATGTGCTTGGGCTTTAGCCCCAGCCCTGGCCCTTCCCAGGTTTGTCACTTTTGGACAGTCACTTGGTCCCCACAAGCCTCAGTTTCTGCTTCTGTAAAGTGGGCATAACCATTTGAACCTTATAGGGCTGGTGGGGGTATTAGACAAGGTTAAACACATGTAAAAAGCACTTGATAAATGACAAGAGTATTCTAAAAATGGAAGTGAATAAGATTATTTTTTTTAACCATGGCCTTACCCTCATCCTCATGACCTCTTAAGTCCCTCTGACACTCAGGCTGGGGCAGGGGTCTGGGCAGGAGACAGCTGGGTAGGTGGAGGCTGTCCCTGGCTCCCTGTCATCCACCATTGCTGCCTGTAAGCTCCAGGGGATCACCCTTGTCCTGGAAACCAGGAGGGAGGGAGCCGATGGAGGAGAGACCCTACATGGATGAGGACCACATCCGTGCTGGTCACTTTACACATATTATCCCATAAAATCTCAAAATAACCTGGCAAGGATTATTACAAATGAGGAGGATGGGGCTCAGAAAGATGACATGGCTCCCAAGTGACTGAGCGGAGACTTGAACTCTTGATTTCTGACTTCACAGGACGGGCTCCTCCCCAGCCTCCCGACTCCCTTTGGAACGTGGAAAAGGAACTGAAAAGCTGGCTTCCTTGTCCTCAGAGGCTTGTGCTGCACGAATCCATCCCGTAAGCAGTACTTACAGCGAATCTTACTCCACAGGACAACTCGGACCAAGACCTAGTTCATGCAGCTGAATAGGAAATATGGCTCGTGTCTTAGGATGTTTGTATAAAAAGACTCTTTCTTTAGTGTCACAGCTTCAAAGCTGCCTCTTATAGGAGGCCTGCCTTCTTTTTTTTTTTTTTAAAGATTTTATTTATTTATTTGAGAGAGAGAGAGAATGAGAGAGAGCACATGAGAGGGGGGAGGGTCAGAGGGAGAAGCAGACTCCCTGCTGAGCAGGGAGCCCGATGCGGGACTCGATCCAGGGACTCCAGGATCATGACCTGAGCCGAAGGCAGTCGCTTAAGCAACTGAGCCACCCAGGTGCCCGGAGGCCTGCCTTCTTACTGGAGGCTGGTCTGGAAGGCAGAAGACTGGGGACTTCTTCCATGAACTCACTGGGGGCCTCGGGTAAGTTTCATTAATGTCTCTGGGCCTCAGTTTCCCCATATATAAAGGAATATGGTTTTCTGGGGGTGATTTCTCTGGGTGACTTCTAGTCGCCCAAAACTATATTCCCCATTGTAGAACTCACGTTAGATCAACAAAGTAGGTTTTTTGCCCAAAACTATATCCCCCATTGTAGAACTCACGTTAGATCAACAAAGTAGGTTTTTCTGACTTACAAATTCACTTACTAGAAAATCCTTACAATGGCAGACCATTTTAATGGCATTTGGCTAATGCATTTAGAAAATCCAAGAGTAAGTTCATGTTGGGCGTAGAAACCCAGGTGGAAATGGCTGCCCTGGTCTGACTCTAGGATGTTCAGAAAAAGCAGAATTTTTGGCTTCTGACGCTGTGTCCTTGTCACTGATTTAAGTCTTGGCTCTCCCTCATTTAGAGAAAGCAGCTAGGTTCCTGGTCCCTGGTGAGGGGCCCACCTTTGTCTCTGTCTGAGGTGACTGAAAACCTTTGCAGGACCCTTCCTTCCTTCTTCCAGAAACACAAGGGGGGTGGGGTGGGCACTCGCGTTGCCCTCCTGGCTGTCAGAGGGGCTTCTGGAAGGAAGACACAGCCCCGGAAGTATATTCTCCTGGCACTTTCTTTTGGGGGGTGGGGTGGGGGAAGGGCATCCGCATCTGGTTACCGCTCCCAACCAATCAATGTGTTGACAGAGCCGCCCTCCTGCGGGTCCGTTTAAACACCGATCCCTGTGTGGGATCCACGCTGACCCGTTCCGTTTGCCAAATGCAAATGCATTAACCTTACCGTTGGGTAATCTAATAAAAAGGATCAATGGTCTAATACGGTGCTTATGGAGTCATTTACTGCAAGCGAGAGCAATTTAGCCAGGACCCAGCTGAGAGGCTTGGGGGCCGCCGGGGGAATGGCTGGAACTGGCTGTCCGGGCTGGCATCCCCGGGCAAGGCCCGCTCTGGCTGGAGACACCCGGCCCAGGGGGCGAGGGAACGAGGAGGGTGTTATTCATTCATTACTGCCACTTGAATCACTTAGAGGTTCAATTAAGTCTCAATCATTAGTGGTATTTCAAGTTACTTTATCCAGGCTCACACATCGCACACTTGACTGGCGGTGGGGAGCTTTCTGTGTCGAGATTTAGCGTACGAGTGAACAAGGCAGTCATATGGGTTTTTCTGCTATGAAATTGATAAATGAAGCGGGCATTCGAGGTAGAGCAGTAATTTCTGTGGTGCAGCCAAGTGCTTGCTCCCTTGTCTCCTCCAGGGATGAGGGCATGGGCCCCTTTAATGCGGCAGCTTTCCCTTGAGGGCCCAGAGGCCAGGCAGGGGCGCGGGCCTGCAGCTTATTTCCCTGCAGAACTTCCCAGAGCCAAGCCCTGGTTCATTAGCGGGAATATACCTGGGGAGAGGGGTGGGGGGAAAAAACGAGGAGCAAGAGGGCAGGGGGAAGGGTCCTTCACCCTCATTCTGGCTTAATTCTGTCATCATTTCTGCAGAGCAGGAAGTGGGCGGGATGAGGAGCAGGGAATCGGGCTGTCTCGGCAGCTGGATGCCCTCTTCCCGAGGATGCACTTGTCCCCGGTGGCCGGCATCCCTGTCTGGAAAGCATATTTTCTCCTAATCGGTTTTACAGCTCTTTTAAAGTAATATGTCAGATCATTTTCCCCATATACATAGTTAATGAAAGTAACCCTACAAATTCATTTTAAATAGATGGAAGTTGTTATAACCCTGATCCAGAATTTATTACGTTCATTACAATCTTGCTGAAGTAGGTAATGTAATGGACTATTACTTTTATTATCTTTTTAATCCCTCAAAATTATTAGGAACTGACTAATATTTGGCATCACCCTGTTAATGTTTAAACAGAAATTGATACTTTAATTCGTCTAATAAATGATGGGGCACTCTGGGTGGAAACAGAAGCCTGATTGAGTTTATCTCGATCAGTCCTAAAGACTTTTAAGTGGGACTCAGGGGTCTGAATGCAATTATTTCCAGGCAGGGTATCTTCGGCAAGTACTCAGGAAGGACAGAAGAGAGGAGATGGAGATAGTGACACAGAGACCCAGCCGGCGACCAAAAAAAGGGGGCAGAAAAGCGAGAGGGAGGGAATTTTCACTCATACATACAAGTTGTAATTCTGATTCACAGAAAGCTCCACTTGGGGCTGCAACCACACTAGAGGGTTTTATGTCTTTTCCATCTTGCCTTCGTCCTCCCCTCCGTCCCAGATTAAAAGGAATCCCACCCCCCAACCATTCCTGTGTTAGTAATCAGCTTTATGGCTAAGAATTCTCAAGTGCTCTAGAATCCATGTGTTGCTCTGACAAATGATTGGGTCACATTCTCCTAGCGAGGAGTGGAGACCCTGCTTGCTCCTCGGAAAATAATGTTGGCTGCTCAATTTGCAAATTACCAGATCTCACCGTGAAACGGGAGCAGGGAGGGAGGGGCATACTGTGGTGTCTCTTCCAGAAACTCCAGGGCAGCGCTAGTTTACCCTCTGGAGCTCCCTGACCAGTTCCTGCCGGGAAGGTGGCAGGTGGAATTTAGGAGAAATTGAGCTCTTGCACTTCCTAGTTTTTACCAGGCAAAATGCAATGGTAACCGCTTAAATTAAAACAACAGCAACAACAACAAAAAACCCCTACGAATTCTAACAGGGTGAGAGGAACCAAGTGCTTCCCTCTCTGGCTTGATAAAAGCCGAAGGGAGGTACATTTGGGAGTAGAAACGCAGGCATTTTGTGTCACACCAAGGCAAGGGTGTGTTTTCTAACAAAGAAAGCTTCCAGTTAGCAAAGTCACTAATTAGCATGGAGAAGCTCATTAGACTTTAAAGCTGCTCTACTGTATCATGGCTTTGCTCTCTCTAAATGCCCCGAGTTTCCAAAGCAAGAAGTGTATTGATTAAATTGACTCAGCATGAAATGGATCTCATTCATGCTGACCCATAAAGAGGTGGCTTCCCAGCTGTCCTGGCACACGTGCTGGCCAGGAGTCCCGTGAGCTGGGCCCGGGGCTGGTGGGCTGGGGACGGCATCCTGCCTGTCTAGTGGCCGTAGCTGCGTGAAGGACCCGTTGCCCATCGTTCGGCGAAAACCCGTTTTGATCAATGGAGGGGAAACCTGCCCTTAACTAAGTTTGTTCCTGATGTCTTATAAATCGTGCTGGTTGCTTTCATCAACACCGAGTTGACAAGGGCCCCACGTCGTTTGGGGCTTGATAAAGAGACTAAAAGGCAGCTTCTCAGCATGTTTATTTTTAATAGACATAAAAAATGAAAAAAAGGGGCTTTCTCACTCCTCCAAACCCTCGTTGACAGAAAAGTACTGAGTGCATGGAAGTGGAGGTGTACAGTGGAGATCCTGGAGCGTGTGTGTGTGTGTGTGTGTGTGTGTGTGTGTGTGTGTGTTTGCCAAAATATCCTTGTAAACACAAGGATAGCTTCAGGACTGAGAATGGGAAGGACTGGGCTCCAGAAAGCTCCATCATTTCCTTCCCCGGCACAAAGTGCCAGGTGCAGTGTTCAGGCATCAACATGTCGGGAGCTGTGGCAGTCCATCCCAGGGCTCAGGCTGCCTTTGTGTGTGTGATAAACAATGATAAACCCCATCAGTTCCTACGGAGTCTGTTACACATGCAGCCTTGTGGACCGAAGTCATGACTTCTGAGACACACCATTGGAAATCAACCCTCCTTTTCTCTAAAACTTTTCTTAATAGAAATAACTCCTAGATGTGCATGCAGCTTCACTAGATATGTGTGGCGCTGAAATAATTTGGTGGAGACCATCAAAGGAGAAGGAATGTACCTTTAAAAGCCAGTTCAAAAATATTCACCACAAATGTGACAAAGGGCTAATGTCCTTCATATAAAAAGAGCTCTTTCAAATTGATAAGAAAGAGATCAAGAGTCCAGGAGAGAGAGGAGGAAAGTGTGTGAAAAGGAATTTACCAAACAAGCAGTTCACGTAGCTAATATTTATTGAACACTTAATACTTACCGGATATAATTTACATGGGATCTCTCACTTATTCTTTACAAAGACCTGATGAAGTATGTGTTATTATTCTCATCCCTATAGAAAGATGAAAAAAAAAAAGCTTCGAAAAGTTAAATCGTCAGCCCCAAATCATACAGATTGTAAGCAGGGAGCTAGGATTCAAGAGCAGGCAGCTTGATCTAGCAGGTACATTTAACTGCTCTGCTGTAATCCTACAAATTCACAGATACGATCATGTGCTGAAGTTGAAAAACAAGCTCATGTTTACTAGTGAACACGAATACGTTAACTTGAAACAGAGAAAAATGTCATGTATCAAATTAACAGAGAATTTAAAAAATGTTAATATTCAGTGCTGGCGAGGTTGGATTGCAAAAGACATTCTTAAAAAGGAATTGCAATTGGACAATCTCTGTCAAGAGTCTTAAAAAGTTACAAGTTGCTTGTACCCATGACAAATAATTTATCTCAAGGAAATAAAAATATAAATGAACCTTTAGGCACACATCTGCGCCAAAGCACAGGAAAACAGGCTAAATGCTCCTCATTAGGGGAGTGGTTAAGTGGCTTATGGTCAGCCCATTCCAGGAAACAGTAAAAAACAATTAAAATGATATTGTCAAAGGGTTTGTGATACCATGGAGAAATACCTATCCTGGGGGTGGGGGATGGGGATAAAGCAGGATTATAAAATTACATGAATAATGTTGATTGTGTAAAATATGGAGAAGAATCAGAATGGAAGGAAATGTAAAATGAGAACAGGGGTGCTCTCTGTATAACGGGATTCTGTGTGATCACAGCTTTTTGTTATAAAGTATTTTTGACATTTTCTACAGTAAACGTGTTCAGCTTCTAATTGCGGGGGAGGCATCCTTGATGACTTTTAAAAGTCAACTTCATAACTTAAATTTCCCACCTAATGGGGATGAATCCCTGGTCCCCAGAGACCACATTAGCCCGAGACACTGGGTTTATTGCTCCCTGCCCAGGCCCGGGACACTTAAAAGCAACCCGTGTGTTCTTCAGCTCTCTGAGCCTCCTTATCATCTGTAACATACCCGCTCCCAGGGTTATTGGGAGCACAAAATATGTGCAAAGGCCCTCGAACAGTGCCTGCACAGTATGGACACTCAATACGCATGAATAGTAGTAATAATAGTAGTGCATTCATGATGTGGCTGTTGTTTTGTTAGTAGGAAGGAAAAGCCGGGTATCCAGTAGGCACCGAGAAGTGAGCCTAGACTGGCTTGTCCTGAGATGGGGTCTAAAGCAATAAGCGCCAACAGTTCCCCGGTGCTAGACCCGGGCTCCTGATGCTGTCCAGGTCTCTAGGCAGCTGCTGCAGAGGCAAAGGGGATGCTCTTCAAGTGCACCCTGGACCTCTATGCAGATGCTCACTTAACCCCCACAACCTGGGCACCTCCTTAGGGCCAGCAACAGTGCTGCCCCTTTTCCCACAAGGATTTTCTCCCCTGCAACTTTGAGAAGTAGGTTTCATTGGCATCTCTGCTTAAGGCTCAGAGACTGGAAGTCACTCTCCTGGGTCACAAAGCCAGTAGGTGGCAAAGCTGGAATTTGAATCTATGTTGATTTGGTTCCAGGGATGTCGGAGAAGACCGGCAATAAAAGCTGAGAACATGGCTCTGGAATCAGAAAGATCTGGGGCTTTGACTCTCTGTGTGGCTTCAAGCAAGTAACAAAGATGCCCAAAACTCAGTTTGCTCATCTGTAAGATGGGACAGTACTATTACTATATCCCTCTTAGTCCAAGAAGCCAATGATTGTATGCTGCACCATTGTTTTATGTCACACTAAGAAAAATAGAATCATCGCACTAATTAAACCATGACTTTCTTACCCCTTAGAATTTTAATTTCATACTTATGGAGAGTACCTTATTTAGACATAGATTTTTATCATAAGGCCTTTGTACATACATAAGAAGGAAAATACAAGTGAAATAATTTGTTTAAGGTATTCCTGAGACCTCTTCATGCTCAGAGATGGGCTCAGAATTGGCGAGGTCCGTGTTTTTCTGCACCCTTCTCTTCTGCTACCTCGCAAACATTAGTGGTAGGGTTTCTTTAAAAACCACTCCTCTGTTTTCCTCAGGCCTTTGAGCCGCAGATACCCATTCTGCAAGTTCTGATGTGTGTTCCCAGACGTGACAAGGCCATCACGCTGCTGCCCGGCTGACAGCGATTGTAATAAGCATCTCCATTTCGGAGACGTTAAAGTGGGAAAAAGGAAGGATACACGTTAGAATCGATGAGGTGAGGTAGCTACCTTACAAGGTTGTTGGGAGGATGGAATGAGGTTGTGCCTGGAAAGGACTTAGACACAGTGCAGGACACGCGGTTAGTGCTTGGTATCACCCTGCGATCATTGTCATTGAGGTCCCCTGACGTGCGTGGTGTGGCGGATATATGTGGCTCCGGACTGAGCCAGCGTGTGGTCCTGATGTGCTGGGGCCAAGTCTGCTCCATTTCCCTTCCTGTCTCTCTCTCTGTCTCTCCCTCTCTGCTCCCAGCCTTCTCTCCCTGCCTCCCCATCCTCTCTCTACTTTTTCTCTTCTTACTTCTCTCTGTCCCTCCTTTCCATCCCCGTCCCAGCTGTTCTGCAAATAAATGGCCCCGTCACTCCAGCTCTCTTGTAGGTTTAGAGTGAATGCAAGTGTTTTTTTGAAAAGCGTGTTCTGTCTGACATTCCTGACCAGCTCAGGAGTGAGAGTCCTTTGCACTCCCCTCTCTTATGCTCAAAGATTTGCTCCCTTGGTTAAAGATTTACGGGGCTGCCTCTGGGCCTGGAGTGCTGCACCCCATAGCAGACGCAGCTGGGCTGTGCCCTCTGGAGGAGGCCGATGGCAGTCTGGGAGGGGTGTGTCCGTCCTGCCTTTGGTGGCTGTCGGCAGACCGGCTTTAGGCCTGCCTAAAAAGAAACCATCTATGCTTATTTATGATTCTTTAAAAAAGAAGTTCACGGCTTTTATGATGAGCCTTATACATGCATTTAATGACATCAAAGTATTTGATTATTGCATTAAGGAGAGGTCTGAGAGCTCTCTGGTGTCCTTAGCTTTAAGTGTATTTTAACTGCCGACAATGAAAGGGACAAGACCAAAAACGAGCTGTGGCAGCATCTTCATAAATTCTGAGCTATAATTGACACACCTTTGCTGGCCCAGGAATGGTCCAGGCAGGTGGACACAGGAAGACGAACAGCAGAGTTTCTACTTTCTCATGGGCCTCGGTACCAAAGGGAAAGCGCGCATGCAAGCCAGGAATGAGCATGGGACTCAGATCCGTGGGGGGTCTACCTCGTACCCAGCGCTGTGCTCGGCTCTTTACACATATCACTGTGTTCAGCAGGTCTTGGTTATTAGCCCCATTTTCCAGATGAGGAAACTGAACCTCAGCAAAGTAAGGCCACGTGTTCCAAGCCTGCAAGCGTCAGAGCCATGATCTGAAAACAAATCTTTCTGACGCGAAGTCTCCGCACGGCCGCTGGCTCCAGCGCTCGGAGGGCTCCTGTCTGGGAAATGGTTAATGGAGAAGGAGGAGGTACTCGGAGCTGAGGCCAGGGCAGCGCAGGCCTCCAGAGACAAGCTCCTTTCTCCCGCCCTCAGGGCCCCTAGCCCCTTGGATTGCGGCTGGAAACGGAATCAGGACAGAAAAAGCCACTTGAAATGAACTGCGCCCAGACAGGCCGCCATGGTGGCGTGATTGATATTGGAGCATGTAGGTGTAATGAAACTGATGCTAGCTCCTTTGCACCTGTGATTTATTGAGGACAAATTTAAGATGAGAAAGGGCCCCATACCAGGAGCTGCATCTTCCCCTCCAGGGGAGGGTGGTCATCCATCACCAGCCATTGCAAGGGCCCATTGCGAGCGGCTCATCAGATGAGCCAATAGTCTCTTTGTTGGGGTTCCTAACAAGTGTTGGATCAGCAAAAGTCTATTTATGCTGGTGGACCTTTCAGGACCAATTTGTAGTGGGTCACTGATTCTGCTGGGGTATTATCTTCTTTACTACTCGGGCCAGTTGGGGAACGCGGCAAAGATTAATGGTTTTGGTTGCTGACTTGCCGCCGCAATCTACTGGCTTCTGGACCAAAGATTAAGTTTTTTTGTGTTTTACCAGAAAGGGCCCACCTTGCGTACGAGATGTGCTTTGATTTACAGACTTGTTTATGGGGCAAGGAGTTGTGCAAATGTACTTGGTTGTGGCGAGGACTTGGCAGATGGCTGTTAGGCCTGGCATCCCCACTCTCCGCCACCCTGAGGCCCTGGACAGGGGAGAGGCAGCTGCTGGTGCCAGGCATGGTGTGGCTCCTGCAGGCCCTGGGCAGCTCTCCTCCAGTTCACGCGACATCAAAGCCTTGCCTGGCTCCCAGGCGCTGGCTCTGGGTTCCGAGAGGCAGACGGTGCCCTCAACTTTATTATTTAAATCTAGGTTACTAAAAAAAAATTAGTTATGGCCTCTCCTTTTTATTTGGAAAATGGCACGTGCTCCCTTAATACATTTTGGAAAAAAATTAGAGAAGAAAATAGAACCATGCGTAAGCCAATTGCACGGTGCTACGACTGTTAGTATTTTGGTTCACATGTTCATCCAGGATTTTTTTTTTTTTTTTACCGTGCACACATGTATGCATGCTATTTGACACAATTAAAATCAGACTGGTGTAACGCTGGCTTTTTTGTTCTGTGGTTTTATATTCTGCTTTTTACAATGAACATTCTATCAGAAGCATTTCCCCATCTCTTCATCATTTTAATAAGCCATCTTTCTTTTGCCTTTCTCAACTGGATTTGTCGTAACACCTCTGACGTGTGTTCCTTTATTCAGCAAACGTTTGCCGTGTGCCTCCTCTGGGCCAGGGCTTGGGCCGGGTTCCTGGAGATGAATCTGACACCGTGCTCGCGAGGTAGAGGTGCTGGTCTCCACTCCCGGGGATCGGCGGGTGCCCTGCACCTCTCACGATGGCCCGGACACCTGATGGCCTGTCACTCGTGAGCCCTCCAGAGTCCCGGTCGAATCATTGTTTCAAAGGAGGAAGTGAGGGCCTGCTTCCCCAGGAGAGGAGGCTGCTGATGGCTTCCGATATCCCTGCTTGGTTTTTCAGGGTGAACTGGGGGCTGGGAGCCAAGTCCTCGTGTGTGGAAACCAGCAGCCCACTCTTGGAAAACTGGAGGAAAAGCCCTGCAGCCCTCTTGGGACCAGCCACCCCAGGCAGCCGCAGAAATGGCCAGGGAGGCAGTAAGATCTGACAAAAGGATGTTGGCCTGGAACTCAGGAACTCAAAGGGACCTGAGTTTGAATCTCCTGCCCAATCACCTTGAGCAAGTCACCTTTCCAAGTGATCTGAAAAAATGGGGCCTGTCCCCCTGAGCTCCGAGGCTTCTGTGTCTCCGGGGGACCACATGGAAAGTCCCATGTGAACACTGGTGCTTGGCCCGGGCCAGCCCTGCCCCCGGCCCACGTTCCGGATATCGTGCTGACGCAAACAGATGGATGGGCTCCAATTGTTCCAACAACACGTGTGCGCTTCACAGGGTCTTTCCTGGGAGGCTTTGTCTAGGGGCCATAAATCACTGGACAACTGTCCCCACGGTTGGCTGGGACTTCCTTCCCCCGACTGGGCTGGCTGATGGAGGGAGGGGCTGAGCGGGGCACAGGGCTGCTTTTTACCCTTAGTTTTTAAATCTCAAATTGGGAGTCTTCCTTACTCAGCGATTCTTGTGGTTCCCTTTGTAGTGGCCTCTTCTCTGCCCCAGGGCAGGCTCCCTCCTTTCCTCACCACCCTGCTCCCAGATTAACATTCTTTAAGTAAGTAGAGCATTTTCACTAGGCTACTCGTACACCAGCTTTCCTGGCACTCGCCTTGATAACTTGCAGGAGAATTTGTCAGCTGGCCCAAGGCCTGTCTCTACATAGTGTGTTCTGTTTATGGGGGAGAAGTTTCTCTTGGTTCAAGCAGAGCTGTTGATGCCCCCAGACGTTCCCCAGACCAGGGGTCCTTATCTTATACCCATCTCTTTGCTCCCTCTCTCTGCTCCTGCCAACCCTACCAGACTTAACATTCCTGAAAACCCCTCCTGCCCCCAGGACATCCTGAATGTCCCTCCCTCTTGGCCTGAATGCCCCTCCCTGGGCTCCTCACATGGTCATCTCCTCATTGTTCAAGTCTCAGCTGAAATGTGCTATCCTGACCATCACTCACCCCAGACCAAACCATGTCCCCCCATGTTAAACTCCCTGCTAGCCTGCAAAGCACTTCATTCAGACTTCTCACAGTCTGTGAAGATGTGTGAGTGTGATGGCATTTTCACAAGTTGACTGCCAGTGCCTCCAGGACAAAGATGATCACCTTTGTTCGGGGGTCTTTCTCAGTGTCTGGCACATTGTAGTCTCTCAACACATGGATGAATGGCTGGATAGGTGGATGGATGAATTGGAGAGTAAACGAGTGAACAGATGAATGGATGAGTGAGCAAATGATAGAATGATTTCTAGGGTTGTGGGCAAAGACCTATTTTTCCTTCTTTGATGGCCAAGGGGCAAGGGAGTCTCCCCCGTCCTTCTCATCTCTGGGGTTGGGGGGGGACCAAGCCTCACTCAAAACCAAAGTTTCTGAAACCCCTGCTTGTAGCTTTTCCTATATAGTGATCTGCTCCATCTTCTGCCCTTCTTGTCCTTTTAAACTGCTTATTATGAAAATGTCCAAACATACACCAAAGTAGAGAGAATTATAATAAAGCCTCATGCACTCCTTATGCCACCTCCTCTCTCACTGGAGTGTTTAAAACAAATCCCAGACATCATCTCACTTTATACATAAGTATTTTGGGGGGTATTGCTAATAAATAATGACTTAAACATTTTTTTTAAAGATTTTATTTATTTTTTTAATTGACACACAGAGAGAGAGAGACAGCGAGAGAGGGAACACAAGCAGGGGGAGTGGGAGAGGGAGAAGCAGGCTTCCCGCTGAGCAGGGAGCCTGATGTGGGGCTCGATCCCAGGACCCTGGGATCATGACCTGAGCTGAAGGCAGTCGCTTAACCAACTGAGCCACCCAGGCGCCCCATACTTAAACATTTTTTAAACATGACCACAATACTATTTTCACACGTAAAAAATAATTTTTAAAACGCAGTTCCTTTAATGTCTGCTCTTTGGTTGATGTTCAAGTATTCCTGACTATCTCAAAAATGTCTTTTTTAACATTTAGGTTATTCAAATTAGGCCATCCACATTGCATTTGGTTGATACATCTCTTAAATTATTTTTAAATCCATAACAGCCCCCCCACTTCTCCCCATGCTTGAAAGGTCACTTTTTCTTTCTTTTTTATTTATTTATTTATTTTAAAGATTTTATTTATTTATTTGACAGAGAGAGAGACAGCGAGAGAGGGAACACAAGCAGGGGGAGTGGGAGAGGGAGAAGCAGGCTTCCCCGCGGAGCAAGGAGCCCGATGCGGGGCTCGATCCCAGGACCCTGGGATCATGACCTGAGCTGAAGGCAGACGCTTAACGACTGAGCCACCCAGGCGCCCCTTTCTTTCTTTTTTAAAATACCATTTGTTTCTCGATGTTTCTGGGCCATTCATCCTGCAGAGTATCCCACGTTCCGGCTGAGGGCCTCCTTATGGTATCATTGACCATGCTCTTCTGTCCCCTGTGTTTCCTGGAAGCCGGCAGTCACATTCGATTTTGGCTAGAAGCTGTGGGTGGTGGCGCTCTGCGCTCCCGTTGCCTCGAGTCCTAACGATATGTTCTTTAAAGATGTTAGGATTGATCGGCGGCTCCCCCGCCTTCCTAATGCACTGCTCCCATCTCTGTTTCCACTGCTGTATGAGCTTGTTTGGCAGGACACGTCAGTTGAGAACACTGATGATATCGAGCAGATGTGGGAGCATCAAGATCTGGTGGCGAATGCCCTGATTTAGAGTCTCAGTCCCGGATAAGAGGTTTAATTTCCCTGCATCTCGGTTTCCATGACCATGAGATGGGGCCAACAGGATCGACTTTGAGAGCCACTACATGGGGGAAATGTTTGGCACCTAGTTATCGACACACAGCACTGAGTACTTGCTGTGTGCTAGCTCACTTAATGTTCCCGACGGTTCCACGAGTTTTATGTGCCATTAGCCCCATTATACATATACAGCTCATCAGTGGCAGAGCTGGGAGGCGAACCCAGGCGGCTGGGCCCCTGAGCCCATGCTCTTCAATGCCGTGCTGTGTAACACCCACCATGTCAGTGGGAGGTTCCTTGCTAGATGCTTGTCCAGTCATTGCAGAGGATGGGTGTCTGTTGGTTCCTATGCTAAGGTGTGTCTGGGGGTGTGGACTCAGGTAGCCCCCCACTCTTCGAGCTTTACAAAGTCGTAACTTCTGTCCTCTCACTGCTTTGAGATGCGCCAGAACCAGCTGAACCCTGGCCTCAGTCTGGAAGCAAAAGCAAATCTTACTGGGCCAGGATTGGAACCCAGTTCTTCTGACCCCAAATTCTGAAGAGCCAGAAGCGATACCGGCTCGTTGGCCATGACTACAGTCCTCCCTTCCAGTTAAGGGAAGTGAGGCCCAGAGAGGGGTTGTCTCTCAGTGAACTCACAGACCCTCGCCTACAGCCTGGGCTGGTTGTTCTTCCTGCAGCCCTGGAGGTTCCCAGAGTGGTCTCCTGCTGGCTTGTATCCACATCCAGACCTGGAGGGCGTCTGGTGAACTCAGGGCAGCAGGGCTGGTGGCTGGGGGGGCTTTCTGAGCCTCGTGAGCCAGCCCGCAGTCTGGAGGTCCAGTTTGTCTGGTTGCAAAGGCCAAGACAATAATTAAAGATGGCTTTGGGTTCCCTGAGCAGGATCTGGCGCCGACGCCTAGTGGTTCTATCGGCGCCTCGAGCCCTGGGCACTCGCTAATGGACTGTGGCTGATCCCGGGGCTGATTGGCAGCCAGACTCCAGGTCCTCAGGGGAAACCTGGAAATTGTGGCCTCCAGCCTGGAGACACTTTCCCTTCTGGGAGCCACGGGGGGGCTTCTGGTTGGCCCAAGGCAACGGGGTGAGGGGAAACAAACTGTGCGCCCCCCAACCTACATGAGCCTTCCAGACTGTAAAAGACAGAAAACTGTCAAAGCGCCGACTCCTCATTTCTTCTCCCTGCTGCCCCTCTGCCCTGCAATGCTGGGCTGGCTAGCTCGGTATCCTCCACCCCTGTCAGAGTGGGAGTGGGCCCAGTAGCAATCCTCAAAGATGTCCTCAGATACCACATTGGGGTGCAGTGTGCTCCCAGAACAAGCCAGGCTTCCTTCACTCCCAAGACAGAGGAGAGAAATTAACCCTTTTGGCCACCTCTGAGACCACCCCTGCTTCCCGGGCCCAGAGCATAGCATAGGCAGAAGCACAAACATGCAGGGAGCAGCCCAGGGAAGGGAGAGCGTTAAGGAGGAGAGGCTAGAGGAGCAGGCCTTAAAAGCAATGCAAGAATCTCAGACTTGACCTGGTTGGCAATAGGGATCCACTGAAGGTTTCAAAGGGAGGGCAGAAGAGAGGAAACTGGAGTCAGCCCAGAGTCAGGGCTCTTTAGTAAGCACATTAAGCAGGGTGAAAGGCAGATATAAAACGGAAGCATCTGACCTTTTTCTAGGACACCCAATACTTATGTGCTTTGCTCATCACCCAAATTTTATTCATTTACCCAAAGAGTACGAAAAAGGCGCTTTAGGAAACTGCTATAAATCCAGTGCAAGTCACCATGGTAACCTGATTAGCAGCTAAATTAAGTTCATGATTAAGAAGAAATAAATAAAAATAACTCTCCTTCTTGGCTGGGGCTACCCACTGGGCCACTTGCGGCTGAGCAGATGCCCAGGCCTTGGACAGCCTGGGCCCGTCCCCCCCCCCCCACCAATGCAGAGATGCTGGGGCAGGGGTGGGAGGCATGGATTTACGAAAGAGAAGCAAGGACCAGTGTTTATACCGCCTGGAGGTTGATGAGGCCCCTGGCGGCCAGGCTGGGGAATGCAGAATGCTCTTCTGAAGGCCTAACTATGTTTTCTCAAGGGGCCTGTGACCTTCAATGGTGTCTTCTGGATGGCCTGGACCAGTCTTCATTTGTCAGAGCATCCCGTCCATGTATCACTACCCATCCAGTTCCAGGACCCTATGTGCTGGGTGCAAGGGACCCCAACATGACTCAGACCTGATTTTGGTCCTGGAGGGGTCCAGTTTAGTAGTGGACACAGATTTAACATTCTGGGCCCAGCCTGATAAATGCACTGATGGAGGTCAGCATAAGATGCTGTGGAAACATGAACCAATCAGGGTAGGCTTCCTGGAGGAGGTGATGCGTGAGAAAAAGGCAGATATATGGCTGCTGGAGAGTGCCTGCTTCAGGTGAGCATTCTGGGCCTTCTGTTTGGAGCTGGCTGGCAGACTGTTGGCGTCCAAAGGCCAACTTGGAACGGGTTGGCATTGGCCCTGATGAGACCTGAGGGGTCTTCTTGGGGGCTGCGTTGTTAACACATCACAGGAATCAGCAGCAGGATAGAAGGATACAAAGAGAGGAATGAGCCTCCCACTTGCCCTTTCTAAGCCTCCTCCTGGCCAAAGCAGTCTAGAGCCAAATAGGCTTTGAATCCTCTTTCTGCCATTTGCTAGGTGTGGCCTCTAGCAAGTGGTTTAGTTTCGTTGGGGCTTAGCCTCCTTGTCGGTAAAATGGGGGTGAAAATGACAGGAGTCCCTATCTTATAAGCACGGGCCCTCACACGTAGAAAACACTCACTGAGATGGTTGCTGCTGTAATTTCACTACCTGGCCAAGTCTGCCATGACTGGGTGGAAGAGGGAGCATATGGGGGTCGTGGAAATGCCCTGCTTAGGTCTCTTTCAGGGGAAACTGCCGCGGGGAGCACAGCTGACGGGCACCCCCTCAGCGTGCTCAGGCTGCAGCTGCATTTCCTTCCAGGTGCTCTCAGCCAGTGACGGAGCTTGGGGTGAGACGGCGGTGCTAATGCTGGCCCATTCCTACAAGATGTGGGGCTCCCAACAGGTGACCTTGGCCCAGGCCATGAGCCTGGCTGACACGTTCCGAGCAAGCACGGCAGTCTGACATGCTTCCCTCCCAAGCTCCCTTCTTCCCTCTCTCCTCCCTCCCACAGATGTCAGGCCTGGTCTTGGTCTGAAGGCTCGCCTGTCTCCTCCTGCTGCCGCCAACTTTATCCTTCGCAGGGGTCTCCCCCAGTTGCATGCCAAATGTCATTTTGGCTTTGGCTTCTCAGTAGACCCAAAATGACACAGAGAGGGTCAGAGAAAGAGTCCCAGAGGTAGGTGGCAGTAGAGGTAGACATGACATCTGGCAGCAGGTCACACAGGTGCCTATGGGTGGGGGGCAAGGCCTTCAAAGACTCCAGTCTCTCCTCATGTCTTGTCCTCAAGTGTGTTTGCGCGTGCACACACACGTGTGTGTGTGTGTGTGGACAGGCCCCCCCCCACCCTGTGCCTTCTTCCATCACCGCATTGACTACAGTGCAGTGAAAAAATCTGTTTCCACCAGAAGAAGATGAGCTCCTTGGTCTGTCCCCAGATCTTAGTCCTGCAGAAGGCCTCGTGCATGGCAGATGCTCAGTCAAAATACCTGAAGGCCTGGGACTTGCATCTCTCTTCAGCTTTTCTTTGAACAAGTTTTGTTTTCATTTTCTGGTATTCTGAATTGCATCGTTACGTTATTTAAGCTTTTTAGTCCTTCGTGTGACAGAGACATGGGCACAGAGATGCGTGTATAAATCTTCACACCCACCCAGAAGAGAGAGAGCAGACTAGCTTCATAGAGACCGCACCTGCCAGCAGGCCTTGTAGCCTGCCCCCCTGTCTCTGCTGAGCCCTTCGCCATCACCCTTCCAGCTTGGGGTCTCTCAGCTCTGCTCTACCGGGTGAAGCTTTTCTGGGCCCTCTCCCCTCCCCTCGCCCCTCCGGTTCCCAGCTTCTCCCCCTCCCCCGTCTCTCCCTCCCTGCTCGGCAAGATCAGGGAAGCTGCAAACCCAACCCTTACATCAAAAAGGAACTTGAAAAATACTTGGAGCAAAAATTGCTAACTGTGCATCCTTGCTCTGTTCTGGCTCTGATATTAAATCAGGAAATGGCACTGAACAGCCGCTCCAAACGCAGAAACAGGGGGTGTCAACACAGAAACCAAAAGCAATCTCTAACAAGCAGAGGTGAAGGGGACCTGGCACCAGGCCGGGGTGGGGGGCCGAGGCCCAGGAAGGGATTCCTGAGCCCGGCTTGTCTGTGCCCGTATCTCCAGCATCCAGCATGCAGCCAGGCTCATAGTCCCTGGCACTGGGCGTACCTTGTCTCCATGGGGAAGGAAAGAGGGTTAAGATGTTACTTAAATGCCTTTGGGACACTCCTTTTCAATTCTGCAGATATTTATTGAGCACCTACTATGTGACTGACAGTGAACCAGGAAAGATGTTTGCCCATGCAGAGATGATCTTCTAGCCTTTAAGATAGGGGTCTGACTCTTTGGCACGGCATTCAAGACCCTTTAAGCACTGGCTCCTGCAGATGCTTGAAGCTCTAGCTCTAGCCTCCCGGAAATAGCTCCCCAAGTGCCTGACACAGTGCTCCTGCTCTGTGCCCAAGACCAGTCTTCCTGCATTTCTCTGACAAATTTCTGCTCAGCCTTCAAAGCCTTAGTTAACTGTTACCTCTACTTTGCAACTCTGGTCAGCCAACTCCTCTCTCCACCCCCCATAGAACCAAGGGCTGGGGATCTGCCAGCATTATGGATGCATCTCCATCATACCACCTCTCCAGCTGCAATGGGAAGGTTCCCTGGAAGGGAAGAAAGAAGCCATGCCCATCCCTGGACCCTCGTCTCCCAATACTGGCCATAGAGCAGGCATAAGTAGAATTGACACAAAAATGAAAAATCTTGATAAAATCCATTGTTGGTGTGGCTGGGGGGAAACAGGTTACCTTCACATATTTCCGATGGGAAATAAAATAGGTACAACCTTCGTAGAGGCTAATTTGCCAGAATGGACATTAGAATCATGTTCATCTGTCAATCCAGCAATTTTATTTCTTGCTATCTCTTCTAGAGAAATACTTGCACACATGCAAAAAGAAACTGTTGGTTGCAGGATTGTTTGCAATCGTGAAATATCAGAAATAGCTTAAATGTCCATAAATACAAGACTGGATAAAAAAAAAATACTACAGAGCATACTGGACGAATTGCCACGCATTAGTTAAAAAGAAAGAAGATCTCTGTGTATTGACGCAGAAGTTGCTGAGTAAAAATAAAAAGCAAGCTGTAGCTGTAGACAGAGATGTTAAAACTACATTGTTGCATTTTTTACAATGAGAAAGTAGGCTTGTATGTGTTGCAGAATTCATTTTCAAATGAGGAAAGGTAAGAAAGAGATTGAGTGACCACAGCAGCTCCTGGCTGAAATGAGCCTGGGCTCAGGCATGGCCAAACATCTCTCTTTTCTCCATCAGCCCCAGGACGAAGGTTCCAGCAGTGGGACAGTGCCACCCACCACCCTGTTCCCCAGGCTGTGATGAGCATACACGGGAAGCTAGACCCCTGCGGCCCAGAAGAACTGTCAGATAGAGGAGGAGAGAAGCGGGGAAGCCAGTAGGATGGGGTTACTCAGGTCATCCAGATGTTCTCTCAGTTGGTCCTCAGTCTGAGGAGGAAGGAGTAAGGATTGGTTCAGGAATGATTGTTAATTAGGGGAGAGGAGAGGGCTGGAGGGCATACAGGAAAGGCCCGAGGACTCTGAGATGTCATATGGCAAGGAAGCATTGGTGTGTGCCTAGGTGTTAACTTCATTCATTCATTCATTCATTCTTCTGCAACTGTAATTGAGTTCCTCCTGGGATGGGCATGACACTGGCCACTGGGGACACACAGACAACTCCATCACAGTGTCTCTCTCCAGGAGCTCATGGGTCAAATTCCATCTTGTTTCTCAAAGTGCATTTCTTGGACCCCAAACATCAGACTTACCTAGGAAACTTATTAAAATGCAAATTCCTGGGCTTTCCTTCTCTCCTTAGACCTATAAAGTCAGACTGTGGCTCAGGAATCTGTGTTTGTAACACATTTTCTCAAGTGGAAAAGCATTTGGACTAACTCGCCAAAGCCTTTCTTTGACCCGTGTTATCTGCTAAGTCCTCTCCCAAAGCTGAGGTCTGTGTGATCTAGCTTGGAGAGGGAAGGGATTGAGGTAAGAGCCCTGCCATATGACTTCAATGTGTGGGATTTCCCTAGAGTGACTGGAACCTTGGCCTGGCTCCTGGACTCTTCTCCCCACTCTATTCCCACGTAGGTCCCGCGGAGGCCTGGGAAGAGCCACAGACAACCTCTTCTAAGTCCTTCAGAACAAAGAAACTGACTCATTCTAGGCAGGGGAGATGGCATGTGCAAAGGCCCTTTGGAAGAACATTGCTTGAGCTGTGGAAGAACCTACAGAAGGCAGTGTGCTTGGCGCACTGTGAGGGGAATGCAGTGAGAGATGAGGTGGGAGACATTGGCAGGAGTGGGTCATTCAGGGGATGAAGGCCATGCTAAGGAGTTTAGTTCTTTGTTTAAGTATTGAAAGAATTTGTAGGTAACCCGGGGAAAAGAGGATGAAGGTAGAATGATCGGATTCATATAACCTGAAAATTGGCTTCATGACCCTGTGGACAAGAAGAAAGTCTGAGCCAAGGCCTCTGTAGTCATCTAAGTGAAAACTGAAGGTAAATGCAATAGATGGAGAACCCGAAATCTTGAGGTGGAGGAATGGATGGAGGAATGGTTGGGCTGTGGGAGGTGAAGACCTCGGTCTTGAAGGGCAATGATGAGGTTTCATAGTCTAATGCTGGCCCCGGGGTCCTGGGCAGGTAGTGGTAGGAAGGGAGGTCATCCCTCACTGGCTCTGAGTGGTAGTGAACTTCTCATCAGCATTGAGCCATCTCTCTCTCTCTCTCCTCTCTCTCTCTGCCTCTCTTTCTCTCCTGATACTTAAGGGATGAATGAATAGGGGCTGAAGTTCAAACAGGCTGAAGGTCAAACTCAGACCAGAGAGAGGCAGGACCAAGGATCAAGGCTGATTAGAGGTCAGGCTGAGGCGAAGGGTAAAGGACAAGGTAAGAGGACTCTGCAAAATGTCTCTACTTTGGCTTGCATCCTGCCTTGATTTCTCTCCCACCCTGACCCTCCAGCCCCACACAGTCAGGGTAGAGGACAGAGAAGGAAAAGAAGCCCAAGGATGTTTGACTGCCTTCAACAAGAAGGCACGTTCATCCCTGCTCTTCTCCCTGAGCTCTCAGCAGGGACTTGGCACTGAGCAGAGGCTCTGTTGTGACCTGATCGGAACCACTGAGTCTGTGGAGAGTTGGAAATCCTGACCCAGGGAGCAGATGGTGAACCGTGCTGGCACCTGGGTCCCCAGGATGCCACCTCGTCCAGACAGAGACGTCTGGACGTGTTTCATAGTATTTGGAGTCCTGGACTCGGGCCAGAAGCTCCAGCTCATTGTTGCTGTGTAGCCAAAGAAATCACTTCACCTCTCAGAGCTTCCTTTGTGTAGGGGGTGCTAATCCTCCCCCCCTGAAAGGCAGTGGTGAGGACAGAACAGGTTGATAAAACTCTTAGGACACTGTTATATATTTGTACTTACCTACCTGCCTGCCTACCTGCCTACACATCTCCCCAAAATAAGGATAACAATAGTTGCTACCTTATAGAGTTGTGAGAATTGAAGGGAAAAGTGAAGGGAAAAGGCTTTGCAAGCTCACATACAAATGGGAGTGAATATTATGATCAAATACCCTATCTCTGTTGGAGGCAATACTGCCCAGTGGGTGTCCAACACAGAGCTGCTCACTAGGAATAAAACGTAAGCCACATATGTAATTTAAAAACTTCCAGTATTTATGTTAAAACAAAATAAAAAGAAGAAGGTAAAACAGTTTTAATTTTAAATTCTCACTCCCAAGTGCCTGTGTGTGGGGGGGGGCGGGGGCGGGGTGGGGGTTGGGGGTGTCTCTGGTTCCTAGGAGAGGGAGTGGGGAAAGGGCTTGACAGAGTGGGGTAACTCTGGCTCCCTCCTGAGACCCACTGAGTCCTCTGGGTGCTCAAGGTCACCAGGAACCAGAAGCCCAAGAATACCTTTCTGGAAGCACTGGGTTGGAATCTGATGGGCATTGTGTGGGGGCAGGGGACAGTGGAAATGACATCTGCCTTTGGGAAAAAGGAAGAGGAGGGAGAAGAAAAGACTCCTGCCTCTTCTTGCAAGCCCTGGGCCTTGGGAAGCTCGGAGGAAGTGGGAGCAACAGAATCCCCTCCCACTGGGCCTAGAAGAAGGTGGCAGAGACCTCAAGGCTCCTTGGAGGAGACAGGTGATCCGACTTCTGGGTGATGCCCGAAGCAGAAGGCTAGCTCCTCCCTGGCGGAACTCATCCTGAGATGGCTGGGAACACGGGCCTCTTTGGAGACCCGGGGTAGTACAATCCTGAATCCCACCGGGCGCTTAGGCCAGGAGCTTCCGGCTCTGCGATTCGAACCATTGCATATGCCCTGCTTCCCCACTCCACACACACACACACACACACACACACACACACACACACACACACACACACACACACACACACACCCCTCCAGCACGCCTCCCACCGCACTCATGCACGCACAGAGACGCCGGCTCGCGCTCCAAACACCTGCAGCCCCCAGGAAACGACGGGTGTACGGTGCATCTTGGGGCTGAATGGGGCTGAACGGGGCTGCGGCCGGCCGGGAGCGCCGCGCTGGGCTGGAGGCGCACGGGAGAGCGCGCCGCGGGGCCACTCTCGGGTGAGCGGGTTGGTTGCTCGGTAGCCGGCGGGAGCAGCGCAGCGAACCTCCAACCTGGCGGCTGGCGGTGGGTAGTGCTCTCTTGAGGAATAACTTCTTTGTGCACCCCTACTCCGAATGCCCCAAGGTTCCGTGGGGGCGCGGGCCGCGCACAGCCTCCTCGCTCATCAAAAATAGCTGAAGAATTCCAAGGTGGTGCGCCCAGGACACATCGCCTCTGGCCCAGCTTGGTGTGGGTTAGGGAGAGGAGGTCGCGTGTGGGCGAAAACTTCAGATCGGAGTTTTGGGGGCAAGAGACGATAAACTTCGGGAGAGGGCTCTGGCCGCCAACCACAGTCCTCAGCTCCGATTCAAAAGAGGCTTGGGGTTCCGCGCACTACCCCTGTTCCCTGTGTCTTCGGCCTCTTTCCCTTTGCTTCTCCTCCGCGACTCTCCACTTCTTCCATCCACCATCCCTTCCCTTTGCTTTCGCCCCCCCCCCCCCCGCAGCTAGTTTTTTAGGCAAGGAGCGCAGCCTCCAGGAACCGCCGTAGACCCACTGACCGGGAGCCCAGCACGCTGATCCTCAGAGCCCCAGGCGCAGAGAGGCGGCGGCGGCGGCGGCGGCGGCAGCGCTCTTGGGAGCGGGAGGCCTTAGGGTTTGGGGCGCCGAGACACCGCAGCAGAGCGCAGCAGGAGTGGGAGTGGGGGAGGCTAGGCCGAGAAGTGAGGTCGGCTGCCCTGCAGCGGGCTTCGCTCGGGAGCAACCTGCGTGCCTCATTTACTCACCCAGTTCCAACATTTTTTGGAGGTGGTTGGGGGTGGGGAGGGAGAGGAGGGACTGGCTAGGCTGGGAGAGTAGCAAAAAAACCGGGTTTGGGGGGAAGGTGGACCTAGGGATGGACGGAGATATCGCACTCCGAGCCCAGGGGATGGGACTGACCCGCAACGGAGACGGAGACACAGGGACAAAGAGGAGCGCGCCTGTCCAGACAAAGCCTGAGTTCTAGAGACCCTGAGACGGCGGCGGGACGCCCCAGGAGAGGAGGAAGTTTGGAACCTCAGGGCTGGGGCCGAAGGAACCCCTAGGGCCTTCACAGGCCACACTGCCGAGATTCGGGTTTCTGTCCTGGACAGCGAAGGTCAAGCAGACCCGGGGGGACAGTGGCCCGGCCGCCTCGGTGCGCACGCGTAAGTCCACAGCGTCAGGTGTGCTCTCTGAGCCACCGGGTTTCTTTATGGCCAGGAAGGAGGGCGCCGCCGGCTGGGGGTCAGTGGCACCCGGCAAGCCTAGTGCGTTTGTCCGGCCCTGGCCACCTCACACAGGAGCACAGACCCGGAGCACAGACCCTGGACGGCCTGGAAACATTCTCCCGCTGAGCCGCGGTGGTGTGCTCTCGCCGTGTGCTAACACGACCCGGGCAGGGAGGGTGCTTTTCCGCACTGCCCGGCTTGGGGCAGAGGGGGGGGGGCAGCGGCAGGGCCCAGACCCTGCGGGGAGACGGCAGAATCGTTTCTGCAGAGAGCACGCTCCTCGCAAAGGGTTGAAGACGGGTTCTTCCAGTATTATAGTTGCTGATCCAAACCTTTTAGTCCAAGTTTTAGTTAAAATATATTCATTTTATTAAAAATGGGCAGCTCAAGACCACACCCCATCCCAGCTCCACCAAGGGCGCAAAAGAATAGAATTTTCCGATTAGCTGGAGGCAAATTATTTTTACCTTCTAACACTAAAAAAAAAAAAAAAAAAAATCTGGCTGTCTCCGCACTGGTGTGGCCCACCTGACCCCTACGCGCGGCGTCAGTCCTGCTGGCTCTGCACAGGCAGCGGCTGGGACACACTCACCCAGTGCACGCTTCTCCTGCCTTTTCGCTGTGAGCGCCCAAAGCTGAAGAGCAGAAGGCGACGCGGGAGGCGGGTCGGGTCTCCGGGTACAGCGAACTTGCGATTTATCCGGTTTCTGTCCCCTGGCCGGGGTCTCGGGAAGAGCCTCTTATTTTGGGCCATCCTGAACTCGAGTCAGGAGGGTACGCAGCGCCCAAGTCCTGCCTGGATGCCTAGTGCGGTGTGCTGTGGGCTCCCCGTCTGCGCTCGGGGGAGGTTTCTCTTCGGACAGCCCTGGGCCCCTTCGCTGTGGCGTTTCCGCTTTCAACCACAGGCCTAACTCGGTCCAGGACCATCCCGCGCAGGGGGCTGCCCAGGGGCATCCCACTCTCCCTCCCAGCGCTCCCCCACCCCGCGCGGAGCTGGAGCGCGGAGTTTCACGCGCGGCGATCAGCGCCGAGCTCGCAGCTGAGTCCCAGGACGGGACCCGAGGACCTGTGTGTGGCTCTAGGGGAACCTGTCCTGGGGCCCAGTGCACACACAGCGTCCGTTCTGGGCTGGCTTGGATTGGACCAGTTAGAAAGATCCGGCTGGGTCCGAGGCGTCGTTCGAGCCTTCCGGCCGCGGGCCGGGCTGTTCGACGCGCCTTTGCTCACAGTGGCCACTTGGGGTCGCACTTTATGCCTGTTTGAGACTCGCAGCCGGCTGCCGCCGCGATCTGCTAAATCGTTACAAAACGTTCAAACAAAAACAGGGTCGGTTCCCCAGCAGCCGAGAGCCACCCGGAGCACCGTCCTGAGCTGGCCTCAGCCCCAAGCCTCGGGAGCTCAGGGTTCCGTGCGTCTGGCTGGGGAAAGGAATTCAGAGCCTTTCGGCCGATTCTTTCCCCTCTCCCTTCATCTTGTGCTTTTGTGGGTAGGGTGAGCGCGGGGAGCGGCTGGGCAAGGGGAGTCCTATCTCCGGGCTCGGCCACCGCACCCGCCAGGAGGGGAACGGCCCCTGCTTGGCCCGAGGAGGGTCCCCTGAGCCTGAGAATTGGATTTGAACACAACTCTTGGAGCCGCAAACCAACCCCCAACACAAATACGCGCAGACCTGCAGAAACACAGGCAGGCACCGCACACACTCTTACGGGCCCGCAGCCGCGCGGCGCACGGAACGTCCCCCACTGGGCGGGGGACGCTGGGGAACAAAGGGCCCGAGAGGTGTCGTCCCAGCGCTCCTTCTGAGCCTCCGTGGGGGTGACACGGGCTGGAGGTGGAGGAGCGAAGGGTAAAGAGAGAGGAGAGCGCACTAAGGGGTGGAAGGGGCGGCCAGGCCTACGGGGGGGGGGCGCGCCCCGAAGGCGAGCGGGCGGGGGCCGGGGCCCGGAGGGTGTGGGGGGCTGGGCCCGGGCCCGGGCCCGCCGTTCCACTGGGCTCCAGCCCTCCGCCAGGCCTCCGCGGCTCTCCGCCGGCTCGGGCCGCCGGTCAGCTGACGCGGGGGGCGGAGGAGCTGTCAGGCGCGCCCCGCCCTGCGCCGCCGGGCCGCGGGGGCCGAGCAGCCATTGGCCAGCGCGCTGGGCCGCCCGGGCCCCCGCGCCCCGGTGACATCAGGAAGGCGATAAAAGGCAGCGGCGGCGCCGGATCCAGCACAGCTGCACCGCCGGGCTGCGAGCGGCTGCGATCGAGAGAGCCCAAGAGCAGGAGAGCTAGAGAGCGAGCAGCGGGCGCTTGCCCGGCGCCTCTCCTCCGCCCAGCCGCGCGCCCCGCTTTGCTTCTCCACCCCTCCCGACTCGGCCCGGCCCCGGCGCGGCCACAGCCCCGAGCTCTGGGGCGGCGCGGGCAGCTTCGGGACTCTCCGGCGCGCCGCCGCGTCCCCAGACAAAGGCTTGGCCGGCGGCCCCGGCCCGCTGCGCCCTCGGCTCCCCGCCTCCCGGGCTCGCCGCTCTTCGCCCCCGCTCTCGGCTCGGCGCGCCCCGGCCGGCCGCAAAGTTTCCCGGGCGGCAGCGGCGGCTGCGCCTCGCGTCAGCGATGGCCGCGGAGCTGAGCATGGGGCCCGAGCTGCCCACCAGCCCGCTGGCCATGGAGTACGTCAACGACTTCGACCTGCTCAAGTTCGACGTGAAGAAGGAGCCGCTGGGGCGCGCGGAGCGCCCGGGCCGACCCTGCACGCGCCTGCAGCCAGCCGGCTCGGTGTCGTCCACACCGCTCAGCACGCCGTGTAGCTCGGTGCCCTCGTCGCCCAGCTTCAGCCCCACCGAACAGAAGACTCACCTCGAGGACCTGTACTGGATGGCGAGCAACTACCAGCAGATGAACCCCGAGGCGCTCAACCTGACGCCTGAGGACGCGGTGGAGGCGCTCATCGGCTCGCACCCAGTGCCGCAGCCCTTGCAGAGCTTCGACGGCTTCCGCGGCGCGCACCACCATCACCACCACCACCACCCACATCCGCACCACGCATACCCGGGCGCCGGCGTGCCCCACGACGAGCTGGGCCCGCACGCGCACCCGCACCATCACCACCATCACCAAGCGTCGCCGCCGCCGTCCAGCGCAGCCAGCCCAGCGCAGCAGCTGCCCACCAGCCACCCTGGGCCTGGGCCGCACGCGGCCGCCGCGGCGACGGCGGCTGGCGGTAGCGGCAGCGTGGAGGACCGCTTCTCCGACGACCAGCTCGTGTCCATGTCGGTGCGCGAGCTGAACCGCCACCTGCGGGGCTTCACCAAGGACGAGGTGATCCGCCTGAAGCAGAAGCGGCGGACCCTCAAGAACCGGGGCTACGCCCAGTCGTGCAGGTATAAACGCGTCCAGCAGAAACACCACCTGGAGAACGAGAAGACGCAGCTCATTCAGCAGGTGGAGCAGCTTAAGCAGGAGGTGTCCCGGCTGGCCCGCGAAAGAGACGCCTACAAGGTCAAGTGCGAGAAACTCGCCAACTCCGGCTTCAGGGAGGCGGGCTCCACCAGCGACAGCCCCTCCTCTCCTGAGTTCTTTCTGTGAGTCGTGGCCGGTCCCGGCCCCCGCCCTTGCCCCGGCCCGGACTCCCCGTCCCGTGTCCCCAGCCCCGGACTCCCCCGGATCCTGTCCCTGCCACGGCCCCAGCCTTGACCTGTTTGACTTGAGGGAGAGGGAGGAAGGGCGCGCGGGACGCGGGCGACGGGAGGGCGCGCGGGCAGGCAGGGGACCTTGGCCAAGGCGAGAGCGGCTCGCGCCAGCGCCGCCTCCTAGACTCGAGCAGAGCCAGAGACAGACGAGGGGGTGGGAAGTCCCGGAGCAACTTTTCTCCAGGCTGGAGGGCGGCAAGGCATAGTCCCGAGGAGTCGCTAAGGCCGTCTGGAGACTCCTGGCTTTCTGAACTTTGCGCGTTAGGCGGGGGCCGCTGCCTCGCGGCCCGGAGCGCAGTCCAACCCAGGAAGAGAGCAGCGAGGAGAGGAGAGGAGAGGGACCCTGGCGTCCCAGCAGGCGCGAGGCGAGGCTGAGCGAAGGAAGGAAGGACAGAAGGACCTGTCTCTCCAGGGTCCGGAGAACACTGGCTCTCAGCCCCGAGACGAGGGCCTCAGTTAGGACGTTCTGCGCGCAATTCTCATCAGTTTTATTGCCTGCTCGATTATATAGAAAAAATACGAAAATCTGCATTAAAAATATTAATCCTGCATGCTGGACATGTATGGTAATAATTTCTATTTTGTACCATTTTCTTGTTTAACTTTAGCATGTTGTTGATCATGGATCATAACCCCCTTGTTTCTTTGAGTGAGAAGGGATGGCAGTGCAGAAACTCCGGCGGCTGCTTGCCGGGTTTCAGTCCCGGCTGTCGGCTTGTAAATACCCGCCCCGCCAAACCGCTTAGAGAACGTGGCAGCAAGCTGAGTGTCTTCGTTTGGGTTTATTATCATGGCATTATTTTTTTGTAAGTAAAAAAAAAAAAGTTCTGGGCATTTTGCATCAGAAAACAACTTTGTCTTGGGGCACCCTTGGAAGTTGCATGTTTTCTCCCCTTTCCTGTCTCCATTCGGTCCTCTTGTCCCTTCCACTTCAGTTTTCAATTTTGTTGGTGTTGAGAGAAAGAGGACTGGGGTCCCAGCTCCTGAGTACCAGGGCAGGGCAGCTGTCCAGTTCCGAACCCCAGAGCAGCCGGGGTAATGTCTTCACTCCCACCTTGTCTTTTGGCGAAATTGACACCCCTCACTAGAAAGGAAAGGAGAACAGATCTTATTTGCTTTTTAATGCCATCCGAATCACCCCAGGGTCCCTTCAAAAGCCTCCAGGCCCCTGCTAATTGCTGTGGCTGCCGAGCTTTTAGGGTGAGCGGGCTTGGCCAGCCCTGACACTTCCCAGTGGTGAACTAAACTTGTGTTGAACCAACTGCCACACTCAGAAAGTACCGGAAACCCAAACATTGGCAAGTAATTTTGCAACTTTCAAGTGCGTCCTTTAGACCAACACGTTATGTGTGTTTTTTTTCCCTGCTTTTGAAATAGCAGGTGAGTTACTGGTGGTGTCCCCCCCCCACACCCCCTTCAGTTGTATAGTAGTTATAGGGAAAATCTGGGTGTTTTTCTTTATTACTTTTTTTTTTCCTGCAGGTCAGTAAAAGGATTTAAGTTGCACTGACAAAAATACCAAAATGAAAGCGTATTTTTTAGTTCCCATTTGAAATTGCTGGCGCTGCTGGCCGGATGCATTTTTGAGTTTGTATTAGTTGATAAATTAACAGTAATAACAAGATTGTATGAACCGCATGGTGCTTGCAGTTTTAAATATTGTGGATATTTGTCCTGCATCAGAAACGAGCTTCGGTTTTTACGGATTCAACTGTGTTGAAATCAAATTTGCTGCAACAGAAATTTGTTTTTATTTCATGTAAAATAAGGGATCAATTTCAAACCCTGCTTATGATATGAAAATATTAAAACCTAGTCTATTGTAGTTTTATTCAGACTGGTTTCTGTTTTTTGGTTATTAAAATGGTTTCCTATTTTGCTTATTAAAACCATGGAAATGGTGTTTATTTAGAGGATTCCGCGTTCGCCTGACTTTGACTTTCTTCCCTTGCCTTTTTAAGAGTTGCATCTATTTGGGGACACTCTCACTCTCCCTGGCCAATGGAGAAACAGACCATGTCTGGGCAAATCCCGCCCTTGCTTTTGAGTGTGTATGTACATGAGCCTCACATGTGTTTCTGCTTCTCACTCTAGGTAGACACCTCATTCAGGAGCCAGTTTGTGAGCTGAGAGGGGGCACACTTTTTCGGGGCTTCAGGCTTGGCGATCAGGATGGGCCTGCTAGCCTGCCAGCTCCGAGGCAGAGATTGGCCGATCCCTAGAAGCCGGAGCCTCCTGATGGGGAAGCAGGGTCTTTTTGGCAATCAGGCTCAGTTGGCCCTGTCACTCTGGCCCTCTTGTCGGGGCTGCAAGGTTCTCAACTTTCTCCTGCCCAGTGCATCTTCCTGCCCAGAGTGAGAATGCCTGCCTGCCCTGAGTGGAGGCCTATGCCCCCTTCCCCAGGGCTTGCAGAAGCAAGTGGAATCCAGCACCAGGTTTTGGGGCAGAAGCCCCTTCAGACAGGAAGCCCTTCCTTGTGGACCTGTTTTTTGGGGGGTGGTGTGCCCCTCAGGCCTGGAGCCCTCAGACCCACAGAAGGGCACTGCATGGCTGGACCAGGATTTCAGTGACTCACCAGATTGGGGGCCAGCGGGGGTTTGGGGCATCATTCTGGTACAGCAACTCTGACTGCAGACTGGGAGCTGGGCCCAGTACCTTTCCTTTGCCAGACTTAGAAGAGTCAAGATCTCCCACCTAGGTTACCCCAACCCCCCCCCCCTCAGCCTTTTCGGAATCTTGTCTATAATTCAGAGTTGGCCTCAGATATTTCTGAGAGTCAGAGTGGGATTCCCACCCCCCACCACCCCTCCCCAATCCAGAAGGATCCTCTGTTCCTTTGGCAATGGCTGGGTCCAAGGGGCTTCTGGTCTCCTCAGACCTAATACCTACAGTCCCAGAGACCCAGCCTTCCAGCCCTGGGGTTCTCTGGCCCAGAGTTTCTAACATGGAACTTCGGGACCCGAATGCGGAGGTGTAGAGACCTGGGCTGCGAGCCCCAGCCTGAAGCTAGAGCCGGGACGAACCGGGGAGAAGGAAGCAAAGGCTAAAACTAGCAGGGAATAGATTTTGGCCCAGGATCCCTGGAATCCTGGGGATGGTGGTCGGGGTTTGGCAAAGACAGAGCAGGGAAAAATCCCAAACATAAGGAAGCAAATACTACCAGCAGCGATTTACATTTAGTAGCGCTTTGGTGTTGTTTAGTAGCAGTCAGAAATTCTAGCTTGAATTAAATTCCAAGATCCAGTTCATTTCACTAACCGGGAGATGTGCCTGGCCGGGAAGGCTTTGGCTGTGATCAGGGAGGAGGATGGTGGCTGAGTCTGGCTGTGAAGTAGCTCTACCCGAGTGCGCATGGATGAAGGAGCAAGGGGGTATGATTAGTTGTAGTTGTGTGTACAAGTGCACACGCTCAAACTTGCTAAGAGCACGCCCACAGGTACAAGTGTATCCCCTGTGGGGCGAAAGAGGTCTCGGCCAGGCTGAGCACTGGAGGAGCCTCCTGCTGCTTGGATCGGGACACCAAAGGGGATCACCTTGATTCCATGTAGTGGAGGTCTGACTCCCTTCGGAATAACCCCAAGCGGACTGGCTGGCCTCTCCCACCTCTAGAGTCACCTGGACTCTGCTTGAACAGCCTCTGGGCTGGGGAGGGTCGCAAACTCCGACATTGGTTTTCCTTCTCCAGAGCACAAAACACAGACACCAACCCAGTGCCGACCAGCATCTAGGATGACACGGTGGGTCAGGCCGTTTCAGAGTGACCAGTTACATCTCTGAGAAGCTGACCACCCCACCACAGAGTCCCACTGACACACTGACACACAGATACGCAGACACCCACACCGAGCACACAGACGGGTGCCCTCGCAGGCGCCCCGTGTCCCGACACCAACCTATTATTTGAGCGCCCGTCGGCCCGGGACGCTTGCAGGCTCGAGCCGGGCAGAGCCGGCAGCGCACCGGAGGAGGCCGGGACCTCGAGAGACTCCGGGGCGGGCAAGCCCCGGCCACGTCTCAGCCCGCAGCCCGCCGTCCCGACCCGCCGCGACAGCGCAGAGCCGGCGCGCGCGAGCTCAGGAAGAGCGAACTGGGTCCCGAGGCCGTCCGGCCCGCCCCAGCCCCGCGGCGCCCTGCAGCCCGCCGGCTCCTTTCCGGTTCCCACCGCTCCCCGCGGCTCGCGGGCCCCTAGCGATCCTCCGCGACCCCGGGGGCAAAATCCTCCCAGCGCCTTCCGCGCCCGCACAGGTGCCACGCAGCCAGGCCGGCGCCTGCACTTGGGGCGCACGCCGAGTCGGACACAGACAGCCACCGCGACGCACGTGGGGGGCACACACGGCGCCCCGGGAAGGTGGCTCGCTCCAGGCTGAGCCCCTGGCTGGGGCGGCCCGCGTCAGGTCCCGGCCGGAGCGAACTGCCCTCCCCCCAACCCCCAGTTGCTCTGGCCTTGCGACCCCCGGTCGGCACGGGTGTGCGGGAGGCTGTGCCCGCGGGATCGGCCGCCGCCACCTTCCGCGAGTGGTCGGGGATGACGCTCCGCGCGGCGTCCCGGGACCCCGGGGCCCAGACCCGCGCGGCGGGGGTGGCGGCGTCCGCCCGGCTCGGCGGTCTCCCGCGGCCTTACTCTCTGCCATTTCCCTTTCCTGCAGCCCTTCCTCGGTAAACTCTTCACTTCGGAAAACTTTGTCCCTGCATTTTTCCTCCCAGTCCCTTCTGCCTTTCCTCCAGGCGCCGCCAGGCGAGGAAGGGCTCCGAGGGGCTCCGAGGAGTCGGGTAAGTGCGGGGAGGAGCGAGGGCCGGGAGATGGGGTCTGGGGCCCCGAGCCTCCTCCGCGCGGCTCCCGGCCGGGGCCAGCCACTCTGGGCTCTTGCCCTGACGGCTTCGGCTCCCCAGCCTTCCCTTGCATCCGACCCGCCAGCAACAGGGCTGGTGGGGACTGACCTCCAGCAGGGCCCCCGCTGGCGCTGGCGAGAGAGCGGACCACCCCGGCTGTCGGTGGCAGGAGCTGGGGAAGCTGGGGCCGGGCCCTAGACCCAGACCCCTCTTTTGGTCACAGCCGGGCTTCCTTCCTTCGGTCCAGGGTCTCTGGGCATTTTTGTGGCAGGACCAACCCGGGTCCCTGTGAGAGGGGCCCACCTCCATCCCACGCACACTCTAGTTGTACCTGTCCTCTCCGGCTCGGAGTGGGAGCTGCCAGGAACCCAGCAGCAAGGTCATTTGGCTTTTTCTGTGACTAGAGATAGGCTTCTGCCAGGCCAGGCAATTCACCTCCCGCCCCCCCTCCCCCCCGCCCCCCCCCACCCACCCTTTTTAAAT
>NC_058412.1:119266461-119282101 GCF_002201575.2 Neomonachus schauinslandi | reverse complement strand
GGCGCTGCAGCTAGGCGTCGGCCTGCTCCGGCTCGTGGACGACAGCCCCCCCCCCCCCCCCCCCCCGCGCTTCTGAGCCCCTCTGTTTTCAGAAAGGAAAACCCAGAACTGGCTTCTTGCGTAACCCTTCCCTGTACAGCCTACAGTCTGAAGGCCTGGCTTCTCCTCCCAGAGATAGTAGTGTTTGGATTTGTTATGTAAGGAAGGGAGGATTAGAGATTTACTCTGCCCCTCCTCCCCCCACCAAAATAAAAGTCCTCAAAGGGCGCCTTTTGCAGACGGCCATCTTTTCCATCAGCAGCCCTCCTAAAAGGAGTCAGTCTGGTTAAAAGAGCTGCTCCCAAGCTTGGGCCCAGCACTGTGCCCTCCGGAGACATGCCAGCTTGCATCGAAGGGAGAGTCCCTGGTCCAGGCTGAACCTGGTTGGCGGAAGAAGCCACCATAAGGCTTCCCAGGCTGGTGCTTACCTGGCTGGGAGGACTAGCTTCCTGTTGGAGAAGGCTGCTGGCCCCCTCTGCTGATGCTGGAATTCTGTCCCTTCTGCAGTTTCCGCTCCTGTGAGCAGGCGTCCAGGCTACGGAGAGCAGTCCTTTCAGCTGGGGAGCACACAGTCCCTGGGCCTTGCTCGCCTGCACCATGTTCTACCGGCTGTTTCCACGCATCTTCCTCATATCTGAATGCCCTTCTCCACTGTGCTACACATATTATCTTAAAAGATGCATTTGGATAAGAGAATCAGAGCTAACTGTTCTCACTTGCAAGAAATTAAATGTAGGAGCTAAGTTGTGGCTCCAATTTGGAAAACCATCTAAATTATTAATAAGGGCTTGTTCCGAAGCAAAACTCCGCGCTAGCTGCCCCTCTGCATTCTTTGCATGTGAAGTTGTTTTTCTGTAAAATAGCAGCTGCTTCTTACACATTCCTTTTTATTTGTATCAAAAGGGGGATGCTGTCCTAAGGCTGGAAGAGCAGCCACAGAGGCAATTGGGAGGAGGCCTGATACTTTCTGGAAGCCAGGTTCAGTGTGAGAAGGGGGCAGAAGTCCACAAATTCAAAATTTATGTCGCTGTGCTTTACCTTGTAGAGCTCTGTGCATTTTACTACAGTTTGTACTCCTTCCAGTAAATAGATGGGGGTGGGGGGGAAGGCTAAAGGATTCTCATTTCAGAGCTGGAGAGAGCAAGGCAAGGCATCCAGCCTGGCCTGTGACTCCCCCATCAGGAATCAGGAGCTCACTTTCAAGTTCCCTTGTTTCTTCTGATGTCACTTTCACTGCCTTGACTGCGAGGATTTCCCACTGAGTTGGGGCCCTGGGCCAGGTTTGGTCTGGGGATTCAGCTCTGCTTTCCCTGAGTGGGCAGCAAAGGGCTCATTTGCCAACGCAGGGCTTGGCATCTGCCCTCCTCTGTGTCCTGGGAGCTGGAGCCTGGTACACATGCCCCTTTCCACAGACAAGGGGCAACCAGGTCATGGAGCACAAGAGATGTGGCCAGATCATGAGGTTAGTCCTGTTAGGACATTTCACTTACCTCTCTGAAGTGTGGATGACTCTCGTCCATGCAGATCAGAGATGGAAAAGTAGGCCCAGAGTAGGTGCCTCTTGCCCAGTGTCACCCAGTGGCGGACCTAAAGCTTGAGTCCCCACCTGATACCAAAATTTGTATTTTTGCCACTAAACTCCACAAGTTCACAATCTCTTATCTGAAATACCCGGGGGTGGGGGTGGGGGTGGGGGGACTTGGGGGAAAATAGGGAGGGGTGGGACATAGCCCTTTCTTGGGGTGGAAGTTTCCTTTCTAATTCAGGACTAACCTCATGATCTGGCCATAGGGTAGTCGCTTTCTTGGGGGTGTAATTACTCTTCTCCCTCCATAATGCTCCCTGCCCAGACACGGAGATGGGCAATGGGCACTTGGAGATCCAGCAAGACAAATATGACAAGGGGGTTGGAGGGAAAACTATAGCTCTATCTCCCATTTCAATCTCTCACCGAGAAGCCAAGCAGCTTATGGTGGTCCTGGTGTGTGTGGGGGGGAGCATTGCTTGCTTGGGCATTGCTAGCCTGGGACATTGGTGCTTTTCATAATTCATCAACAAACCCCTCACCTTTCGTGTGTTCTCAGTTGAACTTTCCAGTAAATGGATCATAATTAGCAGAGCAAGTGTCTGTAGAAGAAGTAGTCTCTAGGTGAGGCAATTTTGATGGAATCATCCTTAGTTTAACCACAGCTGTTTCTGGTGTGATGTGGAAACGTTGGACCTGCACACAGATATGCTTATGCCCTTAAGGCAGGCACATGCATCAACACAGATGCAACTCATGCTGATACGCACAGAGGCAGGCATGTAGGTGCCCACGCTTAAATCCGCATGCACTTATCTGCTATGTATATGCACTCTTGCACAGCGTGCACAAAATGCACACAATGATGCATATCCCTGCATGGATTTATACTTCCATTGAACCACAGCGATTATGTATCTGTAACTCTCACAAAATGCATACGGGTCCATGCACATCTTCCTATGCTCACATGCACTGACATACATGCATTGTGTATCGAACGCTTGCCTTCACATTCATTCGCACAGAAGTACCACGTATCGAGTGAAATGTGGCACTGGCGGGGTTAATGGAGGCCCAGGCTCCCATAAATATTTATATGAAGCACTCAAGATCTCAAAGTGAGAGAGGAAAGCTCTCCCCACACGCCCCTGTAAATCACGCAGCTGCTGCGCGTTACCTGTCAGATCGAGGCTGTGCGATCATGCTTGCTTGGGGAGGGTGCCCACGTACTCGCGGGCGCACACGGCCCTCTCCGTGCCTCGTCAGACATCCCAGCAAATGTGCCCACGTCGGTCTCCACTCCCAGGATTCTTCTGGGAGCTTCGAAAGGAAGCATTTCAATGCTGTTGCTGCAGCAGGTGCAGAGTTGAAGGGGGAGCAAACGCGTTGTCCTTATCTGAGACTTGGCGTCTCCAGTGCAGACAGAAGTTATCCTGGAGAGACAGCATGTGGGGGCCTGGTGAGCAGGTGGGCGCAAGAGCGAGGTGGGGGGTCCCAAGCTGATCCAGGTTTGCTATGCGCAGGAGGCTCCAGTTTCTGGAGCTGCTCTGACCCACCAAAACTTTGGGCCCCAGGAGCCCAGTGTCCCACTTCTCCACAGCTGCTGCAATCCTGAATTCGGCGAATACTCTTCTTCCAGGCCTGCCACCCAAGACTATTCACTCAATCACGGAACAAGTATTTGTTGTGTGTCTTCCATATGCCAGGCATTGTGCTAGGTGTTGGCAATATAACAACGAGTAAAACCAGAAATCCTCCCGGTGAACAAATCCTCATAGAGTTTACGATCTAGTAAGAGAAAGAGTGAGCAGTTAGGTATTAAACTAATCAGTGCCCAGTTTCAAAAGGAGAAAGCAAGCTGGACCTCTGAGAGCCTCTATACTACAATGAAGCTTACATAGACTGGGGAAAGAGTGGTCAGGGAGGACTTCCTGGAGGAGGTGATATTTGAGCTAAGATATGAAGCCTGAATAGGCATTACCCAAATCAAATGGGTAGGGGAAGAACCTTCTAGGTCTAAATTTCTTTCTGGAATAGGCTGATTATTCTCTTTGCTCAGGATATGTGCTTGAGCTATTCCCTCTCCCTCCACCGTCTTCCCCCAGATAAAGCTGCGGCAGACTCCCTCACCCCCTTTACCTCCTTGCTCAGATCTATCTCTCCTTCTTGATGAGGCTTATCCTGACCACCTTACCTGATCTGGCAACCTGCTCCTCTCTCCTCCCTGGGCCCTCCAGACCTGCCTTATTCTGCTCTGTTGTTCCTTTTCTTCTTCCCCGCCCTCCCCGCACCTCTCCCACAATGCTAATCACCTTGGAACACTGGATTATTTATTCATCTATTGCTTACTTTCTGCCTTTTCCTGCCAGCACATAAGCTCTGTGAGGTCCATGTTTGATGGCTGTTTGGTTCACTCATGTTCCCAAGCACCATGAGTGGTGACTGGCATTGGTTAAGACCCCAATAACCCAGTAATTGGCTGAATGAATATGCATTGAGTAAAATGTATTTAAAGAGGAAAGGGGTAATTTCTGTGAAAGCATGGCTTTGAGGTCCTGGCTATCTATCTATCTTATCTAACTTTCTCCATCCATGATCTGTCTATCATCTATATCTATCTAGTTTTTTGATACTCCTTAAAATAAATAGCACTAATATTTTTAAAAAGATTGTTTGCGTGTCATCCACCAAAATCTTATATCCCTCAGTGGGGCACTTCGGGACACATTCTGGTATCTGTGAGGAGAGAGGCTGACATCTGATATGAGAGGCGGGGGGGGGGGGGGGGGGGGGGGGGAGAGGGGGGGGAAGGCTGGGAGGGGGCCTGAACAGAGCTCAGTCTCATTGTTTCCCCTTAGATTCTTGGTGGGTCTTTGAAGAGAAAAAGGCAGGGGTGGGTGGATCAGAGATGGGTCTTGTTGGGATTCAGAGGGCAGGGAACAAACCAGCTTCCCTCCTGTTTCTGACCACCCTCCCTTCCCCAATTTATCCCCTCTCCCAAGCTCCTGCAGAAAAAAAGGCTTCTCTTCCACCCTTCCCTGTTGCTTTCTGAGCTGAGAAGAAAGCCTCCTAAATACTTTGTCCCCTTGAGGGCGCCTGGGCGGCTCAGTTGGTTAAGCGGCTGCCTTTGGCTCAGGTCATGATCCTGGAGTCCCGGGATCGAGTCCCGCATCGGGCTCCCTGCTCAGCGGGGGGTCTGCTTCTCCCTCTGCCCTCTTCCCTCTCGTGCTCTCTGTCTCTCATTCTCTCTCTCTCAAATAAATAAATAAAATCTTTAAAAAAAAATACTTTGTCCCCTTGACAAGTTATTTTTAAAAAGAACTAATGTCTCTAAATCTAACATTTGTGATGATTTTTTTTTTTTTTTTTTTAAAGAAAACACTCTACAAATCAACAGCTTTCTTGGTTTAAGCAATTGGTGAGGTTTGGAGAGCAGGCTGCTTGGTAAACATACTTGGTAAACATCCAGAAAAGATTGTATTCAGTGTCCTCAAGTCAAAATCAACCTTCCCCAAGCTCCTGCTTTGTGTTTCATTGATTTAGGAAGAGGCTTTCTAAAAGTGGAACGCAGATGAAGAGAGGCTGACACGGTTCCCGAGGACATTTCTTGTGTGTAATCGGGGCTGGGAAATGGAAGCGTATCAGCGAGCAGCCCCCCGACCCCACCCACCCCCTTGCATTCTTCATGACTTTTGGTTCTTTACCTCACACTGGAAGGAATCAGGCATCAGGGCCATTTCACAGCTAGGTAAATAGAGTCAGGGGACTCTTGTTTCCAAGCAGAGCTGGGAGAGAGTGTGTCTCCAGGTGGCAGCTAATACCACCGGCCAGTGAGCTCCTCGTGTTGGTCCATGTTGTTCTAGTTCTTGAGAAAGAAGCCAATTTCTTGGGGGCAGATCTGCTTTCATATCCCCTCTGTGATGCATGCTTCTGGCTTTTTCCACCACTGCACCTCAGTTTGGAATGTCCCCACTTTGTTCTGGGTCCGTTCCCAGAGTCTCATAAATTCGCCTTCCAGGCCCCACCCTAGACTGGCCCCTCTCAGGCTGCCAGAGTCTTCTTCCAAAAACTTACCTCTGGTCTCGTCACTGTCTTGTTTGCAAAATCAATAACCCACTAGTTTGTCTTTGCCCTGAAAGAGAGCAATGCCCCAAATTCCAGTTCCACCTAAATCGTGGCTTTGGCAGTCCAAGATGCTGAGCCAGATTCTGAGGGGATTTGGGGAAGGTCAGAGGGCAGAAGCAAAGCACAGAGCCCCTGGGAAGAGTCTGTCCTGGCCCTCAGATGAGAACCTTAAACGGAACCCTTATTTGCCTGCCTGCCCAGCTTCTGTCTCCTTCAGAGTCAACAGAGAGTGACCTCTCCCTGGGTTTTATACTTTTATATAGTAGGAAAGTCACACATCAGTTGGATTACAGACATCATATATCTAAAAGACTTTCCTTTTGCTTGAGATCTCCACAAAGGTTGGCTCCGTGGGGTTCTCTTGGGTGGCCCTCCTTCCTTGTTCTGTTTGCCTGAGGGAGGAGAGTATACCAGAAAACCAAGAAAGGTCCAGAAGCCCTGCTCTCAAAAAGTAGCTGCATTGGTTTGAACCTGATGAAATTGTTGATATGTAGTAGATCCATTCCTCAGATTACAGACCTGTGAGCATGAAGTCAGTTCTTGGGACTCTGCCAGGGCATATCATAAAAGCGATGGTTTGTGGGTAGCAAAAGCACTTGGTGATTACTAGGACCCAGAATGGGGTCACTAAGAACATACCACGTCAGAGTCCTCCTGTTTCCGTCTTTGAGAGGTAGACCAGGGGCTGTGGTCTCAAAGGTCCTTATTTGACAAACACTTTCCATATGTCTGGCACTTAAGTGTTTCTCAACTAGTAATTCATGTAACCCTTATACTAACACTGTGAGCCAGGGGGATAGCGCTACCCCCATTTGCTGGATGAGGAAATGGTATCATCACAGAGAGGTTAAACAACTTGCCCAAGAATGCACAGCTAAATGGCAGTGCTGGGATTCAAAGGCAGGCAGTCTAATCCAGAGTCTGTGCTTTCAACTCTTACATTGTGGAGCCTGGGGGTTGGATGATGAGTGAGAAAGAATTTGCAACTGGCTGAAAAATGCTTCTGGGATTTTATTCAGTGGAGACTTGACTCTGAGAGGAGAGCACCCCCCCTACCGTTCCAGACCACCGGGCACCATCTTTTTGAGCCACCTGGGTTCCACTGGGGACATTGCTTTTTTTTTTTTTAATTCTTTTTATTGAGATAAAATGAACACATAACTTTATATTAGTTTCAGGTGTACAACATAATGATTTGGTATTTGTATATTTTACAAAATGATCACCATAGTAAGTCTAGTTAACAGCCGTCACCATTCACAGTTATAATCTTTTTTCTTGGGATGAGAATAGATGTTGCTTTTAAATGAATTTTTCTGAGGTATTGGCAACTAGTCCTGCTCAGAAACCATCTATGGCTCCCTATCACGCCCAGGGCCCTTTCCAAATTCTTTGGCCTGGCCTTCAGGGCCCCGTGCCACGAGCCTTTGCCCCTCCATCCTTCACTCAACATCGGTGCTCCGGCCACCCTGACCCCAGCACCTGCCTTGGGTTCTCTAGCCTCCCCACCTTGGCCTGAGCTGTTGCCCCATGAAGTTCTCTGCCGCCCATTGTCCACTCCTCTCTACGTCACCTCCTTTTCAATCACTTCTAGGCCACAGATGCCAAAAGGAAGATACTGTCTCGTTTCTGAAATCCTCACTGGAGCTGGAGTGGGGGCCTGGCAGAAATTCGGGCCGTGGAGCCAGGTGGCCCTGGGTGTAGACCCTGCCTCTCCTCTTCCCTACTGGGGGGACTTAGGAAATTCACTTCACCTCTCTGAGACTCTGTTGCCTCTTGCTAAAATGGGGAGTATGTTGCCTTCTTCTGGCTGTAGGAGGGATGGGTGGGGCACAGCTTGTCTGTGGTATCTGAGGGGTGCTGGGGACACAGGGAGCGCCAGCTGCGGTGATGGCCAGCCGGCCCGGTGGCTGTCGCCCCGGGAAGATGCAAGCTCAGGAGAGGGCTGGGAAGGAGATGGGACATCAGGAAATGCTCCCAGAAGCAACTTGGAAGGATAGACTTAGCCGCAAGCCCAGACTCCCGCATTGCAGCTGGGAGACTGTCAGGCAGGTCTAACCGGTTCCTCTGGCCAGGATCTGGGGCTGAATTCACACTGAAATTGATTGGCAGGGAAGGCCCTGGAAGGCGGTGTACAAACCCCAGCAGGAGCTCCTGGGAAGTGGGATTTACAGCTGTGAACGTACTGTGGGAAAGAAGCTGGAGTTTCAGCCCTGAGTGCGAATATTCTCACCCCCACCGGCTCTTTCCAGATGCTCAGAGCCCAGGGAGCATTGAGTGACAGGGCTTGCCAACATTTTCTGGCATGGTCGCAATGCAAACTTGCCGCCCACCCAGGGAACCACTTTTTGGAGAGAACATCTTGAGTCTTTAGGCCGAGGGCTTGGGTCCCTAACTTGGTGACAACACAGTTGGGTTTTTGGAAGTTGTATTTGCGTGAGTCCGTGTGGGATGAGTGTGTCCTGGTACATATGTGTGCGTGTGCCCACGGGCTCAAGGAAGAGTGTGTGTGCGCACACGTGTACCCAGCCACAGAAACACAGTGTGCCTCTGGGGTGCAGATGGGGGCCCTGCAGTCACCCCTCTGCACCCATCAGCCCTGCAGTATTGGAGAGCTTGCTTCCATCTCAAGGTGTCAGATTTTATATCAGCTCCACGGAACTATTCTCACGTCAGGGTTAAATCTCTTTCGTGCCTGTAGAGCTCCTGGCGCAGTTTCCTGATGCATAGTAGGTGCTTGATAAACAGTGGTGGCTATTCTTACCGTATCGTAAATCTAATTAGTAATACTGTCGGTAGGAGTGCAGACTCTGAAACCAGAACACCAGATCCAGCACGCGCTAGCTGTGTGATTCGGAACAAGCTACTTAAGTGCTCCCTGTCTTGGTTTCTTCATCTGTAAAATGGGCTGATAATGTTTGTAGCTGCCTCACAGGGTGTGTCATAGAGCGCTCGGAACCGCGTCTGGGAGATACGCAGTGCTCTGTGTGTTAGCTCATGCCCACCATGACCTCCACCACCGTCGTCCTCATCATCATCTTCACTATCCTGACCATTGCCTTGTTGGCCATTGTTGGTAGCCACTTACTCCTCCAGAGGAGAATTTGCTGGTCAGGAGACTTCTACGGCACTCCATGCTCAGACCTTCGAAAAAGGTTGGATGAAGTCACCAGGCCCCGAATTTGAGTCCTGCCCCGCTGCCCCCCACCCCCGCCCTGGCCCTTCTGTTCATGAAGCACTGTCAGCTGTGGCCTGTCCCTCTCAAGGCGCTGTGGGTGGTGACTAGGCAGCGGGCCCTCCAGTCCATAGTCTGCCTGCTGGTGATGACACCTGGCTCCTTCCCAGCCAGGAGGGATGCAAGAGCCTCGCTGGCCCAGCCTCCTGGGCCCCGAACAGCTGACTGCTGTCCACTTTTGCCTCCTTCTGAAGGTTCTCTAATCCAGGCCTCAGGAGGGCAGGGGCCAGCCTTCTGCTTCTGACCCAGGCAGGGGGTTCTCACTGGGGCTGGGGAGGGTCCTCACCCTGTCACCTGGGCAAGGGCCCAGATTCTGCAGACTGTCAGCTCTGGCCCGAAGCTCCGACTCTACTACCCGGGTGAGGAGGCCACTGGGGAGGCCAGGTGACCTTTCTGAGCCCCACTGCCCTCATTTGCAGTGTGGGTGCCATGCTATTGATCTGGCAAGGCAGTGAAGGAGGAAATGCGTGGAAACTGGTAAGTACAGTAGCCCACACAGATCAGGTGTCGTCAGCAAACGCAGCCTGGCTCTACCTTCCCCGCCAGCCCCCTCCAGGCCTGGGGCAGTCCCAGGGGGACAGGACATGGGCAGAGGCTTGAAGAGGGCAGGGGGGCTCAGACTTGCTCCCCAGCTGGGCCTTCTGATTCCCCTGGCGGAGAGAAAGAGGATGAGTGGGGACTGTCCCCTCTGCAGTCTCTGCCCTTGCTGTGTGTGTGTGTGTGTGTGTGTGTGAGCTCACTGCCTCTCTCTACCTACTGGAAACAGGTTACGGAGCCAGAAGTCAGGGGCTGCTCCCCACGCCCTTCCTGATGTCCCCAAGGAGCTGGAATATGGGCCAGTGCCCAGGGACTGGGAGTGGAACGTGTGTGTAAATTAATGAAAACATGCTCATGTTCAGGCCCCAATCGTTCATTCACTCAACAAACACTCGGGAAGCGCTGTGTGCTCTGCACTTCTGCATCCCTGACCTCACTCCCCTGCACTCCATGGTAACCATGAGTGACTGGGAGGCTATGCTGCCAGGTGGGAGCTCATGAACAGACTGAGGGGTGTGCCCAAGTCCTCCTGCCAAGTGGCTGAACTAGGATTTGAACCGAGGTCCGGCTGTCCCCACGGCTTTGCCTCCTTGCTTCAAAGTCTCTGCCCCTTGGAAGTCTAGCATCCTGAGAAGGCTGTCAAAGATTTATGGGAACTTGTGGTGCAGGGTACAAGGTGGACACAGCAGGAGGGGGGAAGATGGCACCTAATGGGAACCAGAAGAGGGCAAGAAATGGCGGGGCGGGCCAAGCAAGCTTAGGAAAGGGAGGAGGCAGCGTTTAGGTTGGCCATGCCCCAGGACAGACAGAGCTGGAGGAAGGGGCCCTGAGGAGGGTGGGTGGGGAATTAGCCTGGGTGAAATCTCAAAGGGGTGGTGGAAGAAGTTTCCAAAACAGCAAGTGGATTAGCAAAGTGTCCTATTTGGCTTCAGACTGAGGCACAGGAAGATGGCTAGGATTGGAAAGAGGAGGCTGCATATAGGTCCAAAGGGGCTTGAGGGCGTTGATGAGGAGTTTGGGCGTTAGCCTGCCGTCGTGTTGCTGCTGGGCCATGCAGCCCCCATCATGTGCATTGTCTAGCCCATGCTGGACACAGCTGCTTGTACTGGGAGTGGACACCTGACTCAAGCTGGGCCAACAAGCATTTACTTCCCAGAAAATTAAAAGTTGATCCTGGGCTGCCAATCTGAGTGTGGTGGGAGCTCAAATCAGGGGCAAGGGTGAGGACAGGGAGCTGGGGCGGCATCACTTGGGCCTTGTGCATGAGGAGCCAGAGACAGGCTCTCTGCAGAGAGGGAGCGATGAAGCAGACATGTAGAGAATGCTGAAAAGGTTTCAGATGGCTTACTGTGGCTGGGTATAATAGGGTGAGCTAAACCAGACTATAATTAGTAAAAACAACAACAACAACAACAAAAAAACCAGGAGGCAGAAAGTAAACGCAGGGGAGAAGAGTGAGATTGAACAGAAGTGACATTATGGTTTCCATATGATATAAAGTCACGTTGAGATGGGCCCCTGAATTGACTCTGAGCTTCCTGGTGGCCAATGGGAAGAAGGAAAAAAAAAATAAGATCACCTTTGAGACCTACAGTTCTCCTCAAGAAAACACAGACAAACCCACTGCTCAGCAATGTAGGCATTGCTGGTTCTGGGGCTGGGCGGGGGGAGGTGCACAGAAATTTCCCTGGTGGACGGCCCAGTACCTGGAGAGATTTTGGTCAGGGAGGAGGGGAGTGGAGGCAGCATCCTGCTCTGGGAGTCAGAGACTCGATTCTGCTGCCGCCTTCATTGTGACCCTAGGTGGTTGCTTAGCCTGTCTGAGACTTCGTTGCTCCTACTACAACTTGGGGTGCCTGCCTAGAGGGCCCTGAAGGTGGCTTGGCATATGTGATGGAAGTCTCAGAGACACACCGTTGTTGGTCTGAAGGCCTAGCCTCCCTCTCTCCCTCCCTCTGAAAGCTGTCTCCCTTCAATTACCCTTTTTTATTGCTCTCCTGCCCTCTCCCTGCCATAGGCTAGCTCCTCCCTGGGTCCATCCCTGCTCCTGGGCCCAGGGCACGGCTAGGCGGCTGTTGGCATGGTGCCTCCTAGAGTCAGAAGGGCCCAGCCTGTGCCCACAGTGGAACAGAATTCAGAGCCAGGGCCACCTCGCCCCTGCCCCACCCCGAGCCTGCATTCTCCTAGGGCCTCCTCTGTGCTCGGCCCCGGGTGGGGCGAGACCTGTGCCCCCCAGCACAGCTCAGCCCCCATCATGTGCTCCTTAACACCCTTACCTCTTCCTTGCACAAATCCCAGGAATAGATAAATAGTTCTGCGTAGTAAGTTGTGTTAATATCCACTTCCCGGCGAGGACACGTGTGTCATAAGGCACGGTCTAGTCTGTCCTCCACTGTTATGCTGGTCCACAGGGCCTGCTACGGAGTAAGTGTTTGAAATACATTGGCGGAATGAACGAATGAATGGAATGAATGAATTGAATGAAACCTTGTAATGGTGGGTTCTGGGAGGTCCTGTAAGGCCAAGATCCTATTTTAGAGTTAAGAAGACTATCACTCATCTCACCCTTCTACCTCTTTACCAGGTCACTTTCGACTCATTCTTCAGATCTCCCTTAGGAAAGTCACGCCACAGTGTGGACTGGACCAAGCATCCCCCAACCCTTTACCGTTACCCCCACCTCTCCAAGGTCTGGTCAGATTCCTGTCCCCACACGTTCATCTCCTGGGGACTGGTTATTTGGTTTCATGACCCTCTTGACTCCCTCAGTTACATGATTTTCAGGGCCCAGTGCAAAATGAAGACGAGGGGCCTCTCGTTTAATGGTAATTGAGAAGTTCAAGATGGCAACAGAGCATCAAAGTGGACATTGCCCTTTCTAGCTGCAGGGTCCTGTGTGACTACACAGGTCACATGCCCGTGAAGTTGGTCCCTTTTCTGTGACAGCAAGGACATTGTAGGTGTGGTTTACTGCTGCTTCCTCCTGCCCTGGGCCTAACCCAGTGCCTGGTCCTCATTAGCATCTCATTGAAACATCCGATGAATGAACGAATGAAAGCGGATTGTACGAATAGAAGTTACCTAGCCTCTCTGAGCTCCCATCTACAAAATGGGGAATCTTGCTTTCCTCCCAGGCAGGCAGTGGAGACCCTCTGCTTTAGGGTCATGGGATCATGGGGCACTTGTCCTGGAACCAGTCAGATGCAGGTGGTCAGAGGACAGAGGCCAGCTCTGTGTGGTGCCGGGGCAGCCCGGACTGATAAGGCCAGCGGACTCTGCTCTCTCCAGGCGCCAGCCCACTTCTGATTACGTCCTCCTACCTGGCTGGAGGCCAGGGGCTGGGGAGAGGCTAGGACCTATCTTCTGTAGAAACCCTATTTATTGGGTATCTCCCACGTATCAGGTACGGCCCAGGGCATTTTTCATGCGTGATCTTTTACCCTCATCTGGCAGATGGAGAAATCAAAGGTCAAAGAGTAAACATGGCTTGTCCAAGGCTGCCACTCAGTTGGCAAAGGGACAGAGGCGGCCACGGACGCCAGATCCGTCATCTCTTAGACCAGTGCCCGCTGAGAACCCCAAGTATTCCTCACAGGGTTGTTTGCAGAACCCCGTATAAATGTGTGAGCGTGGGCTTGTTCGAGAGTACAGGCCTTGGGCAACATTTGGGTCTAGGCTCCAGATGCCGCTGACCTTCCCCGAGGCCCGAACAGGGCCTGTTTCGCAGGCCTGCCCACGCCCGAGGCTAGAGGCCGAGGAGATTCCTGACCCACCGTGTCAGCGTCACCGTCACCGTCAGGGGAACCCAGCGGCCTCGAGTCACCTGTTTGCCTGTGTACCAGTTTTATACACAGATTTGATTATGTATTTACTTCTGTGTCTTCATTTTTTACGGTTAGAGAAATACTGGTTTTTAAGCTTAAAACTGTACTAAGACTTTTGGGATACCTGTATAAGCTTGTTTTAAAAGATTAAGAAAAGGCAAAATGTAAACAGAAAAAAAAGGGCCAGAGGCCCTGATAGCCTTCATTCCCACCACAAATCCATCCTGAATTTCTACACCCTTCCCCTACCCGCCCCAGCCCCGGACATAGACACACACAGACACACAGATACACACACACACACACACACACACAGATACACACAGACACACCCCCTCTCACAGACTCCAGAGGCCAAAGCCGACGTCCACTTCGAGAACTGGGATTTGACTGTTTTATGTGGGGTCCCCCTCTGCCCGGTGACTGGGTCTCACCCCCCCGGAGTCTTATATCTGCCCACGTCTGCCTTGTGCCTTGAAAGCATTTGCTTTCTGAAACTTGGCAAGATGGACAATTTTTTTTTTTTTTTAAACAAATGGGTCCAACCTATACCCAGTGTTATGAAACTCCCTTTTTCCTTTTGCCTAACAATATGTTTTGGACATCTTGTCTGTGCAAAGTCTGACCTCACCCTTTTTTTTTTTTTTTAAGATTTTATTTATTTATATGAGAGAGAGAGAGCACATGAGAGGGGGGAGAGTCAGAGGGAGAAGCAGACTCCCCGCCGAGCAGGGAGCCCGATGCGGGACTTGATCCTGGGACTCCAGGATCATGACCTGAGCCGAAGGCAGTCGCCCAACCAACTAAGCCACCCAGGCGCCCTGACCTCATCCTTTTTAACAGTTGCATGGTGCTCCAAGGAGTTGCAGCTGGAAACATTGTTCTTGATCATAAAGCAGCAGGGGAAGGTCTCTGGAACAGAATGTGTTAAACAGCAAACTTCAAAGAAGTGTCCTGCTTGGGGTATCTCACGGTGGTCAGGCTCCCAGAAGCAGGGGGTCTGTGCGCCATCATGCTCGGCCCTCAGAATGCTTTACAGATGAGAAAATCCGAGGCTCAGCCAGGAAGTGACGTCCTGATGGACACACAGCAGGGCGGTGACAGAGCCTCCTCCATACCCCGCTGCCCTTTCAGATCTGGGAGGAATTGCCCAAAGCTGGCCAGATGTGGGACCTGAGAAGCTTAGCTGGGATGCTCATGAACCTGGGGGTGGCAGCTTGTCCGTTGCTAGTCTGCCTACCTCCAGCCTCTTAGAGGGCTCATGGCTCTAGGAGAGGAGTGGAAGACAGGCGCTTGCTGGTGTGATTCAACTGCAACCCATTTAGGCCAGGAGGGCCTTTTCCTGTTTGTGGGGGGCAGAATAATCCCTCCCATGGCTGTGTCCAAATCCCGGGAACCTGCAAATATGTTATCTTACTACGGAAGAAAGGACTTTGCGGATAGGATTAGGGTTAATGACCTTGAGATGGGGAGATTGCCTTGCATTACCTGGGTGGGGCAAATGCCATCACAGCGGTTCTTAAAGGAGGAGAAACTTCCTCAGCCCTGAGCAGAGGGAGATTTGAGTGGGGAAGCGGGCTGGGGGGGAGGAGGAAGGGGGTATGAACCAGGGAGTGTGGGTGGCCTCTGCAAGCTGGAAAAACTAAGGAGATAGACTTTTTCCTAGAGCCTCCTTCAGGCACCTTGACCTTAGTCTCACACTTCCAGCCATCGAGCTGTAATTAAAACTGTAATATTCACTCACCATTCATCCAGGAAGATCCATTTATTCATCCACAGGGTCCTTCCTTGGTCATATCATACACACACACACACACACACACACACACACACTGTCAGTGTTACTGGTGTTTAGTGCTGATGGGTCCAGGCATGGCTGTAAGTAATCCTCATAGTAACGATCATATTATTACTTCTACTACTGATAGAGCAAACACTTAAATCACCCCCACCGCGTGTACTCTGCTAAGTGCTTTACATTTATGAATTCCTTCAGTTCTCATGACAACTCCAGGAGGCAGGCTACACTTTGCCCATTTTATAGGTGGGAACACCAAGACACAGAGAGGTTCAATGACTTGCCCAGGGCCACACAGCTAAGACGAGGTGGAGACAGCATTCGAACCCAGGCTATCTGGCTCACGTTTATATGCTCACACTTAAACACACACACACACCTTCACATTCACACTCAAAATCACACACACACTTCACACTGCTCTGACCAGTCTCCCTTCCTCCTCTCCTACCACTGGCCAAGGGGCAGGAAGCAGACAAAACGGAGGCTGGAGCCTAGCTACAAAAGGGATTTTCGTGGATTGTCTTCATGTGGAAGCACAAACAATGCACCGA
>NC_058412.1:119234655-119266061 GCF_002201575.2 Neomonachus schauinslandi | reverse complement strand
TGAAATTCGCATCTCCTTTTTGAAACTTCACTCATTTCAACCAGATGATTGGTTCAATGTGTAATTAAATGTGAGTCAGTGTGTCTGGCGTGGCGGAATTCTTCAGACCTGTCCGGTCTCAGAAGCTGCACCTTGGTTGGTGTTCCTGGACTGTGGGGTCTGGAAACACAGACCCTGTGTCCACGGTGTCCTCCTCGCTATCCCCCCCTCCCCCAGGCCACAGAGCTGGGCTGGCTGAGCAAGCCAGTGGACTGAAGAGATAATTGGTGTTTTCAGGTGGCCAGCAGCTGGGGGGTGGGGGGGGGTCACCACTCCACCTCCTTACCTGCCTCTGGGGCAGGGCTGGGTCCCCTGGAACCTGTTGGGCTGGTTTGGAGGCTGTTATTACCAGGGCTCCCTGGGAAGGGATGGAGAGCTGGGGGGGGGGCAGGGGTGGAAAAGATGGGGGGATGGGGGGCAGCGGGCTGGAGAGGTGAGATTGGGGCTGGGGCTCGAGAGGGGGAGTGTTGGGGGGTAGCGCTGGGGAGAGGAATGGGGCTGGGAATGAGCAGGATGGGGATGGAGGAGGAGGAGGACCGGGGCTCTGCCTGGGGCACACTCTTGATCTGGCCTGCCTTCCCCACTTCCCACCCTCTCCCCCCACCTCCAATCCCAGGAGAAGGATTAAATCTGGTTCCCTGGCTCAGCACAGGGCCCGATATATAATGAGGGGGGAAAGCCATTCTGAGAATCCCCCAAATCCCAGGGAGCTCACCTGGTGGGGGTTTGAGCCCATCTCTGCTCCCTGAGGCTCCCCACTCAATCCAGTGAGGGCTGCTGGGAGATCTGAGGCTGCTGTGCCTTGGGAGAAGGCGGCAAGAGGGGCATGGGATCCACTCGTGGGGACCCTGAGCAATGATGGGGCTGTCTACACAGCCTGGTTACCGGTAATCAGGTTAAATGCAGTTGCCCTTCTTCTTGCCCCCAGCCATTTTGGGCCTAATTAACAAAATAATTAAGGCCAAGTTACTTTTCCATTATTAATCTCCATGTCCAGTCCCATTATCAACCCCCAACCACCTTCTGACGCATTTCCTTCTTTCTCCTCCCTCCCTTCCCTCTCCCTTCCCTTCCCTCCTTTCTTCCTCCCTCCCTCCCTTCTCTTCTTCCTCCTTTCTTTCTCCCTCCCCCCTTCTCTCCTTCCCTCCTTCTCCCTTCCCTCCTTCCCTCCTTCCCCCCCTTCCCCTTCCCTTCCCCTCCTTACCCCTTCCTTCCCCTTCCCTTCCCTTCCCTCCTTCCTACCTCCTTCCCTTTTCTTTCCTCCTCCCTTCCCTCCTTTCCCCTCCCTTCCCTCCCTCCTTCCTTCTTTTCTTCTTCCCCCCTCCATTCTCCCTTTCTTCCCTCCTTCCTTCCCTCCTTCCTCCTCCCTTCTCCCTTCCCACTTTCCTTCCTTCCTTCTTCCTTCTCCCCTCCCTTCCCTCCTTGTTTCTCTCCTTTCTTCCTCCCTCTCCCCATCCCTTCTTTCCTCCTTCCCTTCTTTCTTCCTCTCTTCCCTCCTTCCTTCCTTCCAACAAGCATCACAACACAACCAGCCCTATGTTTTGGGCTGGGATCCAGAGGAGACTCATCCTCCCAGAGCTCACGGCTCAGGGGGCTGTGCTCTGTCCTCTGTCTGAGGGACTCCTTGAAGTCATCTCAGAGGAGGTGATGTTTGAGCTGCGGTTTGAGGGGTAAACAGATGGGGGTAGGTAGTGGTGGTGGGGAGGCCAGCTGAGAGAATACCCCCTGGGTTCCCACTCTGTGCCTGTCACACTACATATCCTTTCTCAGTGAATTCTCATGAAAACAGTATGAGGTAGGCCTTGTGGCTCTAATTTTACTGTTAAGGAAATCAGCATTCAGAGAGGTAAGGTAACTTGCCCAGGGTCACACAGTTGGACCCAGGGGCGGAGGTGGGATTCAGACTCAGGCCAGTCTGTCACAATGCCATGTTCAATCCCCTGGAGAACCTCCTCCGTCTGGAAGGGTGTTCCTGGCTGAGAAGTGACGTGGGAGTTTGGAGAATCATCAGTGGCTCTGAGGGGTGTTGGTGTGCCTGATCCTATGGCAGAGCCGGGGGCAGTGGTGGGGGCCCTACAGACATGGCAAAGGCCAGCTCAGGACAGTCGTGAGAGTCAGGCTAGGGAATCGGGAATAAGGAGACCCTGAAGAGTTTAACTGGGGTAGCAGCAGGCGCAGTGCTGGGAGCCCTCAGGGCTCCAGAGCCAGCCTGGCAGGTTGGAACCCTGGGCAGACCCCTCACTGCTGTGTGACCCTCAGCAAGTCCCCTGACCCGTAGGACTCCCTCACGTGGCAATGATACTGCCTACTTTGTGGAGTTGTTCAGGGCACTGAATAAGTATAGTGTTTAGCCCAGAACCTGGCACAGAACCTGGCACAAAGGACGGGGGCTGGTGTGGGCGATTGTCAGGAAGCCCCAGAAAGGGTGGTTTCGATTTCCAGAAGAGACACAGGGAGGCCGAGGGCAGCTGGGGGGTGGTGGTGAGAGTGGGACCGGCAGGCTCTGGGAGCCCCCTCCTCACAGTGCCCACTGTTCTTGCCCAGGAGCTGCTAAGGGATGGGGGCGGGGCCAGGGAGGGAAGACAGAGATCAGAGATGCCAAAGGTCACCTGTGGGGCCCCAGCTCCTCCCAGGGAGACAGAGCCAGGAAGCCAGGCGAGGGCAGAGGGCAGAGGGCAGCCCAAGCATCTCTCCACCTGCCGTGCTGGGGGAAGGGCAGGGCTGGGGCTTGGGGCAGCCTGGGTTTTCCTGCTGTTCTCTGTGTGCACAAAATTGGCCTGGTCCGAGTCTCCCCGCCCCCCTCCGCATGACTGAGCTTTTCCCTCTACATTGTCCAGCTGAAGAGGTGAAAATATCTCAAGGTCTGGAAGACATTCTGCAGGGTTCAGGGGAGTATTCCCCTGGCCTTCTGCGTGGCTTGTGGCTTTCAAGGTCTATACCCCAAAGAGTGGCTTTGGTTAGTTTGCAGGAGGACCGCTTTCTTAGACATAAAGCTCACACCCCTGAGGCATCTTTGCCCAGGACTCACCCCGCATCCCACACACAGAGCAGGTACTGTGCCTGGGGCCCATGAAGTTTTGGGAGTCCCATGGATATAGTTTCATTTCTTTAAACTCAGATGAAAAAAAGGTGAATATATTTCAGCCTGGATTCTTACATTTTTTTCTCCATACCAACACAGTCCTAAATGATCATTTTAAATCTATTTTTATGGCGGTAGGAATCCATTAAAGCAAAAGTTCCTAGGTCACATGAAAGGCATGATGCAGCCTAGTCTTGGCACTGCCGTCTCCTGCAGGACAAAGTCCCAGGGGACAAAGAACTTAAGTTCTCTGGACTCACATGGAACTGGGTTTAAGTCCTGATTCTACCACTTGCCAGCTTTGGGGCCCTGGCTAAGCCACTCAGCTTCACTGAGCCTCGGTTTCCTTTTCTATGAAATGACATAGGTTACCTCCGAACACATAAAAAGCATCCGACTAATCAAATCTATTCCCGCCCCTGCCCCCCCAAAAGAGCCATCAGCCTGGGATCCAAAATGATTCTTTGAAAAGATTTTTGCTGTGCATCTGCTATGGATTAGGCTCTGTGCTGGTCCCTAATCATTCAGCTGCTGCGTGTTCCTCGGCCTCCACAGACCCTGGCCCCTACCTCACCCATGTCTGTACCCCCATCATCCTGCTCCCCATTCCTAGATGACAGAGACCCTTATGGTTCTTGCCTAAATCTCTTTTCCTTCCTTCACTTCCACCTCCTTGTTTGCCCCTAGATCCTTGGAATTGTCTTCCTGATCTGGCCAAGCAGTCCGATCTGGACCCAGTGGAGGTCAGCTCTCCGCTCCTCGATTTCTGCTCACTGTGGAGGCACTGCCCCGAGCTTTGTTCCCCTCCCTGCGCCCCGTGCCCCAGTGGGTCCCACTTGGACCCGAGACCCCCTGCCCACCCTCCTCCGCAGAGCCGCATTCCAATTCAGCCCCGGAGCTGTCTGCGTTCACTTTTCTCCAACAATCTCCAGAAACAGAGGTCAGGCAACCTCGCATTTGAAATGTTGACAAGCTCAGCTGCCTAATAAAATAAAAGCCTGTTTTCTCTCTTATTGCTGCCAAAGACATCACAAATGATTGATTGATTGATTTAAAGAAATTAAAACATGCCACATATTTTATAAGCAACTTAACCACCCATGCTGGAGTTTGGGTACCTGACATAAAGATTCTGGCTTTAAATGCGGAAATAAATATTTTTCAATACTGAAATCAATATAAAATATGAAAAGATGAATAGTGAGCAAAAAGAATTTCTTTTTTTCTGAGATGACACTTCTGGAGCCCTAGATTTTCCATGGTGGGATCCGTGGCTTAAATTAGAGGAAAAACACATAAACTAAGAATAAAGAAAATAACCATTGGCACAAAGACACTAGGTCAATGAGTTGAAAAAACCCTTCCCTCATTCCCGCCTGCTCTCAGGCTCCCAGAACCCTCTGGACCCCGGGCCCATTGCTCCAGCCTTGTCTTCCCAAAGCTCCCTTCACACCTACTCAGCCAGTGAACCTCATACGCCTTCCCGCTTCTACTGTGTAGTTCCTTCTGCCTAAGAGTCCCACTCTCTCTGATCCTCTTGAATGTAAGTCCCAGCAGGGCAGAAATCTTATCTCTTTCATTGATAGATCCCAAACTTCCAGAAGAGTACCAGGCACACAATAGATGCCTATTAAATATTTGAGGAATGAATGGTCAGCTCAGAAAACTCCTACCTATGCTTCAAAACCTCAGTCAAACGTTCTTGCTTTTGGTGCCGCCCTGCCCCCCTGGGAGCTGCCCTCCCATACTGCTTTGCATTGCCTTCTCTTAGAGCAGTTTGAACGTCGGCAGGCCAAGGAGCTCCTGGGCCTTTGCAGGAGGCGGACCTGGGTTCTAATGTTGCCTTTGACACTTCACTCACTCACTCAACAAAGATTTACTGGGCATCTGCCCCTTGTGTACCAATCCCTGGGAATTAAGGGGTGAGCAAACACAGACTGGTGGCAGCTTCTTGTAGAATTTCCTAGAGGCACGTCCATTAGCCCAACCTCAGCTGTGACGTGGGTTCTAGCCCCTTCCTCAGCGGGGTGTGGGGCAGATTCAATTAGAAGTCACAGCCTGGCGCTCGGTGCCTGGCAGGTGCTTGTAGATTTTGCCCAGGCCCCAGCTCCCATACTGGACTCTGAGCTCCTTCTTGGGGTAGGGGAGGTTCCCATTTACTCTCTCTTCCCCTGGGCACAGAAAAGGTAACAATAAACTGAGGATGACTGAGTTGCGCTCTCTCTCTCTCTCTCTCTCTCACACACACACACACACACACACACACACACACACACACACACACAAGGTCAGACCTGGCCTGACCTGACCACATGGGCTCTTCCAAGGCCCAGAACACCATCCTCCACCTCTGACGGGGCCGGTGCTAAGGACAAGCCAGAGTGCCAGAAATCCAGGGTTTCCAGGTCTGGGAGGGCGCTGGGTTGACTTGGGGCAGGGCGTGTGCCCAATCTCTGACCTGCGGTGGCTATAACCCCAGAAACGGTCCACTTTCACCCAATTTCTCAGAATCCCTGGGGACAGCCCATCCCACCCCCACTCCTGCGCCTCTCTGTGGCCATTCACACTCCAATGCCTGATGTGTGGCCAGAGGGCCACGCACCCGCCCCCTTGAGCAAACAGCAGTGCATGTGAACAGTGTTTGGCCTCAGGTCTGGACGTAGCCAGCCAATCACTCAGGACTCCTACCCCCATTTTTGGGGGGTGGCGGGGCAGCCGGAGTGCCTGGATGCATGGGTTCTTGCCCCAACCCCAACCTTAAGGCCAGATCTGGTGCATATCCCTTCTTGTCTCCAGGCCTCAGTTTCTCAGTCTGTACCAGGGTCTGGCTGGTTGGTAGGGGGAACAGGTCTTGGAGTCTTTTTGGTCTCTTAATTTTTCTATCACATTCTTGGGTCTGGGGTGGAAAAGAACATGTGGGCATTTCAGATTTAGGTTCTGTGCACATGTCTTATGCACCTGCCATGTGCCAGTCTTAGCAATCTCTGGAGTCACCCCCAAACTTGTTTTGTCTCGAGTTCCAATCTGCCAACCTGCTGTCTTCCTCATGTCCCTCCAGGGCTTCTCATGCTCTTGGGGACCTCCCACGTTATGTGCCTCTCACCCCAAAGAAGTAGCATCTAAAGTTGGCAGGGAGTGAGGACTCCTGCTCCAAAACAGAGGAGGGGAGTCTGATTTCTTAACGGGGGGCTCAGAACTCCAAGAGCCATTAAATAAAGTGGAAGCTTCATGGCGCGTGACACAGCCTAGGAAGTCAGATGGTGTCACTTCTGCCATATTTTATTGGTCAGAGTGGTCACAGGTCCCTGTTTCAAGGGGAAGTAGCACAGATGCCACACCTCGGGGAGGGCAGTGTCGGAGAAACCGGGGCCATGTTTTCAAATCCACGATACTATCGCTGATTTGGGGGATTAGGCCCCTGGGCAGAAGGTGAGCTGGATGACCAAGTACGTCTCCCATGCAAATTTGCATCAGAAAAACACTTTGAAATCTGCCAGGCAGAGGAGGAAAGAGGCTTGTACCTGTACAGGGAGTTCAAATCTTGGTGTTGTCACTGAACGTCCCTGAGTCTGTTTTCCCAGCTGAAAAACAGAAGTAAGTATTATCCCTTCCTTAGGCTGGGGCTGCCGGGGGTGTGTGCTGAGCTGCTAGAGGAGGGTCTAAGGCTTGGGCAATGGTCCACAGCAGCTACTTTTTGGTATCATGGATGCTTTTGTATGGAAACGAATGTAAGCATAATACCGCACAAGTTTCCCGCCATCCAGGAGTAGGGGTGAATTCAACCTATGTTCTTGGGCCAGCAGCTCTGCAAGGATCTGGAGATACAGAGATGAGCATAACAGAGCTGTCAGGCCTTGGGGGATCCACTCCCAGGGGACAGGGGACACGGAGGGGTGGGGGTGTGTGTGTGTGTGCAGAGCGCTCCCATGGCATGGAGCTCTGTGGGCCCTGCATCTTGGTGGAGGTCTCCTTTGGTCCTGTCTTAGTCCACATATTGATCAGCTATTCAGTTACGGTCTGACAGCTTCCTGAAGTCATGCGGAATGATCAAAGATGGGAAAAAGCCCGTTTGATAAGAACCCCTGTGAATCAGGCACAGTTGTGGCTCTTAGCTGGCTTCTCAAGCTGCCCACCGCTTCTCCAGTACTGTGCTCTGTGTTGTTCGTGCAGCACTTAACCGATAGCTTTATGAGGCAGGTGTCTGTGTTATTCCGCTTCGTAGCTGGACACCGAGACTCACAGAAGCTGCGTGGTGGTTTGTCCAGGGCCGCATGGTGTTAGAGCTGCCAAAATGCTAATGCAAGTCCTGAGTGCATGAATGGAAGCAATGTCCTGAGTGTGGCAGAGACACCTGTGTTCTGAGCAGATTAGAACCTCCCCCCCGACCCGCAGGGGTGGTTCTCACTGAATTCCACTGGAATCCCTCCAGGGGAGGGAGGGGGAAAGACCTCAAAGTCATGGGGGTGGGCACTCTCTTTGCCATGGGAGACAGAGGCCCACCAGATGAGGCAGATTACTCCCTCAAATATTCAAGAGGCTATTGTGGGCCAAAGAGAGCTCCATGCTCCCTGAGAGGCCGAGCTTGACCAGCTATTAGCCATCTGGAGCTGTCTGAAAACCGGTCTGGTTCCCCTGTGAAGTAGTGAGCTTCTTGTCACGGGGGATGTTCAAACCGCATGAGGCTAGAAATGCTGGGGAGCGCAGCAGGCCTGTGGCGGCTGAGTGGTTGGGTGTGCTTTCTGCCTCTAGCGTGGGGCTTGGCATTGAGCAGGTGCTCACACCAGGGGGCTGCCCAGGTTCAGGATCGGGGCTCTCTTGGTTGCTCAGTAAGAACAGTTGTTTGGCTCTAGGCAGCTCCTCGTGTGCTAAGGGGGTAGGAATTATTTTCATGATGACCAAGCATCTTACGTACATTATTTCGTTTGAACCTGGTCTCAATGTTGATCACTGTGTGTACCTTATGGGATTATTACAGTTGAGGAAACTGAAGCACAGAGAGGTTAAGCAACTGGCCCAAGGCCACATAGTCATTGGTAGAGCTGGGATTTGAACCCAGGCCCCTGGCTCTGCTCACTATTGTCCCTGCCTGAGGAAATGGCAGGGGCAGGACGGACCCTTGGAGTCTCTGGCTGATGCTGCCGATAAGGAAAGTTGTTCGATCGATAGGACCCCTGAAGCACTGCTGGGCTGGGGGACCCTCAGCCAGACACGGTTTTGACCCACCCGCTGTGCCGATGCGCCAAGTACGGAATTCGGCCACAAACCGAGCAGGGCAGCAGGGAAGAGGCAAGTGCAGTGCCGGTGGAGGGCTGGGCTGGGGGAGAGCCCCGAACACGATGGGACTGGTGTGTGGACAGCCCGCTCCTCCCCCCAGGTGAGGCAGCTCGCCCAGGACTGCCCATAGTGAACCCTCAGCTCGCGGCTGGGGTGAGCTGCCTGGTGCACCCCCTTTCCTGGCTGCCTTCGTTCCTGTTGCTAAGTCATGGGACAAGCCTGGGGGACTCTGTGAACCCAGAAGAGGGGCACCTCTCCCAACTGGGACAGAGATCCAGAAAAGATCCCTGAAGGAAGAGAAATGTAAATGGAGGCCTCAAGGCAGAGTGGGAGGGAGCCATCTCAGGAGGGTGAGCAGAGAAGGGGTGGGTAAGCGTTCCAGGCAGAGGCACTGAGGTTCGGGGAGGTTCAGGGCAAGTGGGTGGTGTGACAGGAAGGGGGGAGGTGAGCAGGGGCGCTGTGAGAAGTGAGGCAGATCCCAGACCACACAGAGACCTGGAGGCCACAGGGAGCAATTTGTATTTTGTCCCTGGGGACCAGCCGAGGGCTTGTTGGCAGGGGTGCGCTGATGGGGCCGGTTAGAGAGGACCTGGGAGCTGGGAGAGGGTCTGCGGAGGCCTGGCATCCGGCCCCCCGTGTGGGGGGTGGGGAGAGGCCCTGTTGAAAAGATTCCTGGGTCCCTTTCAAGGAACTTCCTCCTGCCGCCTGGTTCCCCATCTCCAGGAGCCCATAAAGCCAGTACTGTGGGTAATTATAGGCTGCAAGAGGCCCAGGGCCGGGAGGGGGGCGGGTGGGGTGCTGGCCAACAGGAGCCGTCAGGCCGGCCTGGCTGCCAAGGAGAAAGGGTGCAGACACCGAGGCCCCCATAAAGTTACTCCAGGGCAGGTCGTTTTTTTACGGGCATTCTGGGTGGAGGCATGACATCACTGGGAGCCAACTGGGGGCTCCTCTAGCCCTTTTTTCTTCTCTGGGGCCTATCTCTGTGGTTGCCGATGTACATTCTTGGGAACGTGGTTGCCTTCCTCTGGAATGCTTGGACCCAGGGGGTTTTGCAGCCACTGGCTTCGCCGGTCCTCTTTCAAGCAAAACCAGCCAACCCCTGTGTCCTACTTCCAAGTCCTCCCTGGCAGACTGAATGGGCCTCCTTGAGTTCCCTTCAAGCTGCAACTTCCAACATCTTTTAAAGAATCAGCTTCTTTGAAAATATATCCATTTGAGAAGAATTATCAACGTGGATCAAGAAGCAGGACAACAAAAACCAGAGGCAAGGGAACAGAGGGATCTGGGTGTGAGCGGGTCCCTGCTCTACTCCTTACCACCCGTGTGGTTCTCGGTCAGGTCTCCAGGGCATCCGAGCCTCAGTTGTCCCATCTGTAAAATGGGGATACTACCAGCCATCCAGCAGGGTGGTTGTGGGTGGGGATTAAGCATTCAACAATCCTTCACCAGTGTTTCCCACAAGTCCATTCTTCCTCACAGCACTTGATTCAAAGATGTAAAAAGACTTCCCAGGTCTGCCTCCTTCCCACATGACATTTATGGGGCAGACGGTCTTCAGGAAGACGTAAGTGGGGCCCAGACAGGCAGAGGGTCTTGTGAAAGCCACGCTGTCTCATTAAACTCTGTGGTTCTTTTGTGAAGCGTGATCATTTGTTAGCTCCGGTTAAAAGAAACTATAAAACCCATATATGACCCAACTGAAAATTTAGAAAACGAGGGGAAAAAAAGAATCCTTCTCATCGGGCTACCAGCCTAGCATCCCAAGAGCAGTGACTTTTATGTTAGCCCAGGGTGTGTACTGCTGGGCTTGATACTAACCGGGAAACGTGAACGCCGCTTTCCCACTTACGGTCTGAAAGCACCTTTGCTTGCCACTCCGGCCTTACGGATTAGCATATTAATGCATACCTATTACTTTATGAAATTGATGTTGAATTTTACTTTCAATTTTCCCCTATTCTAAATAACGCTTTAATGAACACGTTTCTTTTTTCCACCGAGTGTTTCTCTTTATTGGTCTCATTTCCTTAGGATGAATTCCCAGAAGCGGAATCAGTGGGTCTCAGGGTAGGAACATTTTTGTGGTTTGTGATACATATTTTCCAATTTACTTTCCATAAAGCCTGTTCTAATTTACTTTGCCTCCAGCGAAGTTTGCCTGTTTAGCAGTTTCGGGGCAACCTCACCAGCATTAGGTGTTGGTGTTTATAATTTTGTTTGCTATGGGATACACTGTTATTCCTTTTTATTTTATTTTCATTCGCATTTCTTTGTGGATGAAAGATGTGCATATATATATATATTAGATGTATTAATGGATTTGCATTCTCTTTTAAACATTATCTGACATTTTTGGGGTATTGAATAAGATGAGTCTCTTGCTACAAAATGCAAGAATGCCACTCCTTCGAGCTCTGGTGAAAGGCAAGTATCTTCTCTTCGCTGTCGGACAGCAAGAGTTGTAATAAAGCGGGGCTGTTGCCAAAGTTGAAATAAACAAATGGTTACAGCAGACAAAAGAAGCACAAACCTGACCCTGATTAATGAAGTTGCTAATGTGGCTTCCTGGGGAGGATGTCAGCCAAGGGCTTCCCCTGTGACTTACATTAGGTCCTAGTGACAGCGTAAGTGGTTTGGGGACTTGGGGAGGTGAAAGGATGCTTGTGGGGCTAGGCGGGGGGTGGGGTGGGGGGGTGGGAGTGGGGTGGGATTTGGAGTGGGTGGGTGGAGTCTGGTTTCCTCAGAAAGCAGAAAAAGACTGATCTGGCAGAACTTCACAGGGAGAGGAGTTTGCAGGCAGGGTCTTGTGTTGCTTGGATTGGCCATCCGAGACTGAGTCCCATAACCCCGCCCAGAACTGAGCATCCCTGCTGGGCCAGACCCAGGATCAGTGTGGACTGAGCGACATCAAGGAACCCAGGCAACACGTCCTGCCCCCTCGGCTTCCCGGCTGGGTCTGGCTGGTGTCCTCCCTGTCCTGCAGCGTGCTCTATCTCTCCGCTCAGGCTCACACGCTACCCTTGGATAGCCTTTCCTCCTCTTGGTTCGAATGAAGGCTTCTCAGGTTGCTGTCCTCAGAGCTCCTGTGCACTCAATGTGTTGAGTGCTGGGCAAGACCTGTCTGGGACCCCTGTCTTGTGCCATCCCAGGCATGCTCACTCCCTAACCAGAGAATGAGCACTTCGCTCAGACTCGTGCCCACTCATCCTCACAGTGCCAACGCTAGCCCCCTTCCCCCAGGAAGCCTGCTTGACCTCCCCGGCTAGCTATGACTCCCTCCTTTGCCCTCCCCTGTGGAAACCTTCATTGCTCTTCTTGTCACACCAGACCTCTGATTGCCTGGTCACAGGTTGGCCCTCCTTCCCAGGGGCTGCCGGAAACTTCGACCACGTCTGGGCCACCTTCCCTCATCCCCAGCACCTGCCAGGGCACATGACAGGCACTCCTGGGAACTTTGCTACAAAGAGTGAGTGATAAACACTCTGTCATTTATAAGACACCCTCCCCACGTGTTATCGTGTCTGGTAGGGACATTGTGAAGGCAGCCGGGCGGAGTGTCGTTATGTGCGTTTCACAGAAGGCAAGAACAAATAAGGCCAGCTGACTTACCGGGCGTCTCGATGTGCCAAGACGGTGCTCAGCATTTTACACATAGTTCCCGTGTCATGGTTCTGGCAACAAGAGGAGGGAGGTACGCCCATTATCCCCGCTCCCCTGGGAGGAGGCTGGGGCTTGCTGAGGTCAGTAACTCGCTAAGGTCGCTCTGTTACGATGGGACAGAGCCTGAATCTGCATGTTCCCGAAGCTTCCACTCTGCTAGGCTACACCTCCGAATGGCATCATCTTCCCTGTCCCTGTGTCTGGACCTCGAATTCTGAAGGGAAGGAGCGGGGTCTGATTTGGCCCCGCACCTCCAGTGTCTAGCACAGGGCTGGGCACAGGTAGGAGTCAAGAAATGCTGATGAACTGGATGCATCGACGGATGGATGGATCGCTAGATGTCTTCCCCAGCTCTGTTGCAAGCAGGGAGTTTCTGCTTTAGGGAGTTGGGTTTAACTTGGGGCTCATCCCGTACCTGAGTGGTTCTGGTCATAAAACACGAGGGTGTGTCCTCATGGGGACACGGTGAGCCATGTGCCTGCCAATACATCGGACATGTCTTGCCAAACACCGAAGGCAAAATGAAATGTCCTGGGAGAGCAAACAGCCGCCTCCCTCCCGGGCCAGGCGAGCAGGATCATTTTGCTCCATCCGCACCCGTGTTCCTCTCCCTGTGATGGCCTTGGGAGATAACGTGTCCCACGTGTGTCCCAGAGCGTGGGGAGCGGTTAGTGTGAGTGTGATGGGTGCTGTCTGGCGGGGGGAGGCTCCTCCCTTTTCAGGTAGCAGACACTGGAGGGAAGCAAGAGCACCCATCCTGGGCCTGCAACGTCAGGCGGGGCCTGAGTGCCTGGCCAGCAGACTCTGGCCCCCAAGGTTGGAGCTGGAATGAGTTGTTCTGTTCTAAACCCTGCTTGGGGCGCACCGGCAGCTTAGTTCCCGATCTGTACCTGAGGTCCAAGTAGAAAACGCACGGTCTCCGTTTGCACGTATAACCTTTCGGCGCTCCCGGCTTTGCCAACGTGACCCTCTTTGGGTTCTGAGGTGGACAATAATAGATATGAGAATGGCTAAAATCGATGGAACGCCTGCTCTGTGTTAAATGTGAATCTCATTCAGGCTGTTGGTATTTCAAAGTAGTTAACAGCATGGATACTGGCGTTAGCAACACTTGGGTTCAAATTCTGACCCTTCAGCTAATAACCGTGTGACTGTGGGCGGGTCACATCACCTGTCGGAGCCACAGTCTCTGAACCTCACAGGTGGCTGGGGAGGTTGATGGGAAGCCCGCACACATGTGTGCACTGTTGGAGAGACAGGGAGACAGAGAGAGAGACAGAAGGGGTGGGATGCCCGGGTGGGGAGGTGTGAAGGGCCACGGGGAAGGGGGATTAGCCAGTCAGGCCCCCACTGTCTGCTGTTGAGGGTTCATTCTTGGGGTCCTCTCAGGACTGCTGGGCAAGACCCTTCCCTGGGAGGACAGTGGCCAAATCCACCTGCTCTCTGTTCTGCCTGGCTTGTACCAGAGATAAGTGCCAGGATTCTCTGAGCAAGAGGGAGGGCCAGGGCCTGGGAGAGGGGGCAGTCAGAGGAGGAGGGCTGGGGCTGGGGCTGGCAGAGGAGAAAGGAGATGACCCCCCCCCCCCCACCCGCCGCCCCAGCCTGAGAGCCCCAGACTTCAAAGGGCTCGAGACTGGAAGGGGCTGGCAGCTCTTCTCTGCCTACTTGGGTCTGGATTCAGCTCTCCTGCCTGGCCACCGCCAGGCTCTCTCCGGTCCTCTGTGCTGCTTCCCCAAACTGGGTTAGGGCCACAAAGCAATGACAATGAGTCCCTTCCCCAACTGTATTCTGAAGGCCATGGGTGTCTCTCGTCCTCTCATCTGATGTCCTAGGGAATTTTCTCATTGAGAAAAATGCTTGTTGAGTGAATGAATGAAATGTGAGAATGCTTCTGGTTGCCTGTGGAAGTAGAGATTGTTTGAAACAGGCTTATTCCACAACACGTGGGGCAGGGCATGTAGTCACGCTGGGTAGAGTGTGTGTGAGTGTGTGTTTACACGTGGGTGTGAAAGGTGGAGGGAAATAGGCTCCCCTAGAGCCACTCGCTGCCCCCAGAACCTGAGGTTTCCCAGGCAGGATCTGTCACCCACCCGGCTGCTGGGGGGGCGGCGTGGAGGTTGGGGGTGCTGATTGTCAGTCGGGGGCTCTTGTTTTCCTGGGAGGGGCACCAGCCCTCACTGGGGGATTTGTACCAGCAGCTAAGCAGATAATTGCTTGTCAGATTGATTGAAGGCTTTTCAAAATGTCTTTTCCTTGAAATGTCCTCCCATCCCCCCAAAGAGCAGATTATTTGAGTTGGAACGTTTCCCCCTCAGCTTTTTCCCTCCTTTCTCAAAGTAGTAATTACTGCCCAAGTAGCCCTCCATGGCGTTTCCTGTCATTTGGAGGCTGAAGCCAGGGACTGTTTCCTCTGCTGGGTGAACGAGCCAATTAGGGAAACACCCTACCCCCAGACTCAGCCCTGGTGGCTCCTGGTGGCCTGGACGGGGCCACACGAAGGCTTGGCTGTCCCCTGTGGGGATGGTGGATGGGAAGGAACTGGCTAACTGACCAACGGAGGTGCCCCCCCTTCCAAATCCCAGAGCTTTCCTTATGCCTTGTGTCCTTATTCTTGTGTGTGTGTGTGTGTGTGTGTACATGTGGATGCACTCCTGCATATATGCAGACCTGTGTGTGGACATGTGAACTGTGTGTGGGCTCTTTGGCCCCACTAAAAACCCCAAATCACTGCAGTGATTTTCCCAGGGGAGCTCAGCCTTGTCTGCAGAGTGGATCCCTTTTTAAGTGGATTGATGGCCAGCAAGATGGATAGATAGGCAAAAATGCAAGCATAGTGAAATGCTGATCACCAGATTTAGGTGGTGGACTTATGAGTGTTCATGGCACAATTCTTTCAACTTTTCTATATTTCTAAATATTTCCAAACTATTCACAATAAAATATGGGTAAAAAGTTTGCAAGGTTGCTCCACCCCCTACCTCCCCCACGCTCAGGATTTGTAAGGGCCAAAGCTTTGCATTTTGCTCCCATGTGGTTCCTCTTCCTCTTCCTCCTCTTTCTTCCCATGGTTTCCTCCTGCCCCTAAAACATACCTCTCAGATGCAGCAGGTAAAACTGAGCAGGACACAGTCCAAGATGAGATTAACGGCAGAGGCTCATGAGTCAAGATAGGTTGGGTCTATTTCAAGCTCTGCCAGTCTGTGACCTTGGGCAAATGACCTGACCACTGTGTGCCTCACTTTAGCCATCTGTAAAATGCGGCTAATAACAGAACCTTCATAAGGTTGCAGTGAGCACTGAACCAAAGAATGCATGTAAAGTGTTTAGCACTAAGGTCTGACCGTGATCTGTGCTTAACAAATGTTTGGTAAACAAATAATAACAATAGATCTCATAGGGAGGTACATAGCATAGAGAATCGTGGGAGGGAACACACCAAAGAGATGAGTGTGGCAAGGAATTGTGTGTTTGGGGTACCCCAACGGGTTCAGTGTGGCTGGAGTATAACATGGGTGGGCGGAGTGTGGAAGGACGGTGGTGGAGGGAGGCTGGAGTTGGGGGAGGCACGGACGGCTTTGCTTTGATGATAAGAGCCTGGACCCTGGGATCAGATAGTGTGGTTCAAATCCCAGCCCTGCCATTTCCTAACTGTATAGCTTTGGACAAATGACTCACATCTCCATGCCTTACTTTCTTTATCTGTTAAACATGGGGACCATGGCTGTTCTTAGCTTAGGGGGCTGGATTCACTGGGTTAGTAACTGAACATAGGCCAGTCCCTGGCTGCCTGGCCCATGGGAATGTGTGATAAAAGTGTTTGCTATGATTATCATTCTTAGACATGTGGACAAGGACCACACACAGTTGTGTACCTGTGGCTCTCTCGCACGTTCCAGGTACCCATGTGCAGGCGCATCTTCAGCCCCGCGATGGTTGTGTGTCCATATGGAGGTATGTGGTGGGCACGGGGCAGAGGGAGTCCACGGGGCAGTGAACCCGTGGGAGACGGCACATCCATCCTGATCAGAGGCCCTCCTGTGAGAGGCAGAGTCCCGGGGATCGCCAGCCGCAGTGGAAAGTATTATTTATCGACAAGAGTCAATGTTACTTCCCTACTTGAATGCCTCCAGTGGCCATTTTTTCCTTCCTTCATTCCACCAACAGACATTTCTGGAGCACCCATCATGCACCAGGCTCTCTGGGCTTGTTGTTGGCCTTGTCTAGCTTGCTTTTCCATACACATTCTCTTTGGCCTTTTAGGCTCAAGTCCAATGTCACTTGCTCTGCGAAGACTTCTTGACTGCAGCAGGCCATGTGAGGGGGCTCCCTTGGTACCTAGGTTTTGATCCCTGCGGTGAGACCAGTGACCCTTGCCTATTCGCCGTTGAATCCCTAGCACCGGGCACAGCTTTAACACATGTGTTTTAAATGAATGAATGAATGAATGAATGAATGATTTAGTATGAAGACACCACAGGGGGCCCAAATCCTGCTGACCAGTTCAACAAAGAGCCTGGGAGTTGGTTCATCAACTTCTTAATCACTGCCATCTGTCCCACCAGCTCCCCACCAGGAAGGTGGCAGAGGCTGGAGGGGGTTGCTCAGTAGGAGCCATGGAAGCAGTGGGCGTGGGCTGTAGGGAGCCATGGCGGCTGGATGTGTTGGGAAAAGCAGGGCAGGAAAGCTGTCAGTGTCCTTCAGATAATGGGGACATTCCGACCTTGGGCTCAGCCCAAGGTCCTTCCGTGGAGGCCCTGGCGGTCCTGGCGCTCTGGGCCCTGACACCCAGGGGAGGCCAAGGAAGCCGCCTTGGCTGCGGCCGTGGGGACACCGAGCCACTCTTTATCTCCTTGCACCACACGCCTGCTCGCAGTGGTGGGTACAGAGTGCTCCGGGGGCTCACAGGAAGCAGGGGGAGTTTCCGGCGCTGGGGGGTCAGAGGTGGCCGGAAATTGGCAGCCAGAGAAATGGGGAACTTCCTGTGGCCCTCCTCAGAGCTGAGATTGGCAGCAGGAACCCAAATGGAGCTGGCAGCCTGGAGATGCCAAAGCTGGGATTTTCATGGCCAGTTTCTCCTGCAAGACACATGGTGGGGCTGGATTTCACAGGATATGAGAGTGTAGTGTGTGTGCGCGTGCATGCGTGTGCACACATGCATGGTGTGTGCACGTGCAGGTGCATGTGTGTAGTATATGTGCACACCCATGTATAGTCTGTGCACACGCATGTGTAGTGTGTCATGCACGCACACATATACGTGTATGTGTGTGCATGGCTGAGAGACAAGAATTCAGGGTCGATGTGTCTCTAGATATACTGTCTGTGCCTAGTTTGGATGTGGGTGCTCTCGGTGTACGTGCGAATCAGGTATTTGTGTCCGTGTGTGTGCTTATGTATACGTCTTTCTTTGGCTGATAAATGTAATACTTTACACTCAAATATATGAGCACTGCTACTCTCTATGAAATAAGATTCCCAGTCCCACTCAGCCTGGGTTATGAATCAGAAGTGGGCCATCGGAAGGAGTGGCAATAGGATTGTCCAGAGCTTCCCCTCTGCTAGGGAGGGGCCCAGGTCTGGGAGCCCAGCACCTGCCCAGCTGCCAGCCAGTGGGTGATCTCAGGCAGGATTAGGAGCAGTATCGGTGGTGGGTCCAAGGCCTCTGGGTTGAAAAAAGAGGTCCCTGCCTTGAATGACCACAGATACGTGCTCTAAACCCAGGGCTGTGGGAGCAGAGAGGAAGGGCCATTGCTATAAGGGCTCATGGGGGAGGAGGAGTTTGAGTAAAATCTTTGCCTTCACACCATTTAAGACAGTTTGTTATTCATAGTTATTAGGTATTTGTGTGATATATATTTGTGTGATATCTGTTTCTAACACTAGACTAAGAGTTGGTAAACTACGGCCTGTGGGCCAAATGCGGCCTGCTGTCTGTCTTTGTAAATAAAGTTTTATTGGAACACAACCACACCCATTTGTTTATATATTTTCTACGGCTGCTTCCATGCTACAATGGCAGAGTTGAATAGCTGTGACATAGACCCTATGGCCTGTAAAGCTTAAAATATTTGCCCTCTGACGTTTATAGAAAATGTTTGCTGACCTCTGTACTAGACTGTTAATTTCATGAGGGTGGGGATTATAAGGTTGACACATAGCAAGTACTTAATAAATATTAGTTAAATATTAGTTAAATAGATGAATGACTTGATCAATTTTGGAAGGTGTTTGACGGAATTCCAGGCAGAGGGAATAGCATGTAATAATACATGCAGTCAAGAAATAGCACTGACTGGGGTGGGGGGGGGGGGCGGTGCGCTCGGGTGGCTCAGTCACCAAGCGTCTGCCTTCGGCTCGGGTCGTGATCCCAGGGTCCTGGGATCGAGCCCTGCATTGGGCTCCCTGCTCGGCGGGAAGCCTGCTTCTCCCTCTCCCACTCCCCCTGCTTGTGTTTCCTCTCTCACTGTCTCTCTCTCTGTCAAATAAATAAATAAAAATCTTAAAAAAAAAAAAAAAAAGAAATAGCACTGGGTGTGCTGGTGATGAGGGTATTTGGTGTGGTTGGAGTTCAGAGAACATAACCACACACACACACACACACACACACACACACACACACACACACTGGGGACTGTGGGAGCCCAGATATGAATATAGCAGATGAATATAACAGTATAGGGAAGGCTTCCTTGAGATGGCGACATTGAACAGTCTTGCAGACGATGTAGACATTTTCCAGAAGGTAGAGGAAGGGTATGCCTCTGGGTGGAGGGAGCAGGAGAGGTCCAGGCTGGAGACCCAGCAGAGACAAGGTTTGATGCTGGGTGCAGGGCCCTGCTAATGACTCTGAGCTTAGATGAACATGTGATGGGCACCCCTGGGGCCTGCATGAAGCTGGAGAGGTTTTAGAGGTGACATTTGCAGGGCCTGGAAGGTTTCCATCAAGGGGTTCCCACTTTGTTTTCTAGGCACTGGAGAGTCTCTGGGGTGTCAGTGGAGGATCCAGAGAATAGTAGTCCTGCCTCCCAGGGCAAGGCTAAGGGTTACATGACATTAGGAATATGAGAACGTCCACCCGAAGCCTGGCACACAGTGGCAAGAAGCAGGGTTGCCAGATACAATACAGGATGCCCAGTTAAATCTGAATTTCAGATAGATGAGAAATCACATGTTACTATAAGTATGTCCCAATGTTATATGGGACATACTTACACTAACGCATGATTTGTTGTTTTTCCGAAATTCAAATCTAACTCAGTGTCTTGTATTTTTACTTGTGAAATCTGGCTACCCAACTCTTACGGGATGTTGGCTAAACCTGAGTCTTTGTTGGTGGCTTCAAGGCTGGGAAAACTTGCCAGTGAAGCCAGAAATGGGATCACAAGCAAGGGGGAACTGGACACTGCGGCTGTGAGCCCAACCTCTTGGCTTATGGGAAAGGAAATAGAGGCTCAGAGAGGGGAAGAGGCCAACTCAAGGCCACCCAGCCAGGGGTGGTCCTGGCATTCTGGTTTTCTCTGTGGTTGGTCAAGGAAAGCTTTGGATCTTGGGGAAACTCCCCAAGATAGTGCAAAGGCAGGAGAGCTCGGGGAACTCTTAGTGTGGCTTCTGGAATTTTCAGAGCCATCCTAGTCTTGGCAGTAGGTGCAGTGTGGGATCTCAGTCACACCCCTTACCCTATCTGTGCCTCAATACATCCAGCTATAAAATGGGCCTAATTACACCTACCTCACAGGTGAGTTGTGAGGATTAATTAATGTTTGTAAAGGCTTTGTGATCCTTGGATGAAAGACGCTCCTTACATATAAAGGGTCATTATATTTATTATTATTATATAAGTGCCAAGTATTATTACCTTAATTAGCTTTTCTAGATATCAAAAGCAATTAGACTGATCACTTGCTGAACTCTGCTTTGGAAACCCAAGTCAAAGAAACTCACACACTGACCTGTCAGCTGGTGTTTTGGCGAGGAGCCACCCCATGCCAAAAGGGAGGGCTGAATTTACAAAAAAAAATCTGTTTCTGGCTCTGGCCAAGGTTTGTCCCATAGCGAAATTTTCCAGGCATTCAAAATTCCCTGAAAATGGAGATTTTTCAGTGGAAATGCTGATACAGGGAGCTCTAGGGGGAAGGTTTAGCTTTGTGGCCAAGGCAGCCTCAGCTGGGGGTGGAAATGTGTCCTGCTCTCCCTTCTGTACCTGGAAACCCAGGCCTCAGCCCCCAGGGCCAGTGCATGTGAGGGGGAGGTAACCCCATCTTTGACGGGGGCCTACTGTGTGTCAGGGGCTACCTCGATGTGTGCATATCTTTAATCACAATCCTATGCAGTACGTAGGAACTTTTTTGACCCTCATTCTACAGATGAGGACACTGTGGCTCAGAGAGGTTAAGTGATCTGGGAAAGTCACACAGCTAGGAAGTGCAACAAGAAGGCAAATGCAGATCTTGTTCATTCCTTAGCCTATACCCGGGTTTGATGTAGTTGTCCCGCTCTGTGTTACCTGCAGTCTGTCTGTCCTGGGTCTAAACCAGTCCATAAGTCATCTGTTTTCAGACTGGCTTGTATTCGAAAGGATGGGTGGTATCATATAGGTCTGAGTGGCTAACTGTGGTGTTGGGGCCACCTGCAACCCCAGGCCTTGGTCCCACATGACTTTGCCTATTCGGAGTCTTTGGACTCAGTTCAGAGCCCCAAGGCTCTGGCAGAGGAGGGGCCTGTGGCCTGGATGTGTCCCATCAGGGCAGGCAGGACAGGCCAGGGCAGAAATCAGTGGGGTGAGGCTTCCTCTGTACTGTCCAGTTAGCTGGGAGCGTGTGAGGATGGCTGTAATTAACTTCACCAGCATCCTTAAGGGAGGTGAGAGCACCTTTCTCCCGCTTCCCTTTCTACTCTGTCCAGCTTCTTCGGTGGCCTTGAGGACCCTCCTAAGGCTGTGACCATGCAAGGGTAGAACCGGACGGAGATACCTTGCCAGTGTGTGCTAAACCAGGATTACATCCCAGGCATGCATGTTCTACAAATCCATTTTCTTTTCACTGCGCCACCCTAAGGGCTGGGTTGGGACCTTTGTGCAGTTAGTGGGTGCACTGAGAGGTAGCTGAAGTGTTGAGGGCTTGCTTGCTGCAGGAAGGGGTAAGCATTGTAGGAAGAGGTTAGCATATTAATGGAAGGCTGGCTGGCTGGCTGGCTGGGATGGTGGATGGGGGTAGGTATTAAAGAAGGAGTTGTATGCGGAGATGGAGAGAGGGCTGTGTATGAATGGAAGGATTAATGTGTGGGTGTAAGGATAGATAAGGATGGGTCATAAACATACAGAGGGGTTGGCTGGAGATTTGGAGGGTGGAGAGAAGATTGGGAAAGGGATAGAGGGACTTGTGGGTGGGGAGTTGGAGGAAGGGCAGGGCTGGCAAATGTATGGAGAAGCGGGCTGATGGGTGGAGGGCTTGTGGGTGGATGGATGGAGGAGTTTGGAAGCTAAGTGGAGAGCGGTGCACAGGGGGAAAGAATATCAGATGCGGAAAGGCTGGCAGAGATGAGGGCTGAATTAAGAATGTAGGGGCTGGCAGATGGGTAGCAGAAATGGTGGAGGCTGGAGGAATTGGTGGCGAGGTGGGGAAGTTGGTCAATGAGGAAGGATGGGTGGGTGGAAGAGGGGCTGGCAGTTGGGTAGAGCAGTTGGTGGATGGACGAGGAGTGGGCTGAATCATGGAGCTTTTGATGGATTGGTGATTTGGCAGATGGGTAGGGTAGGTAAATAGAAGATGGTGGTTCAGTGGAGGAAATATCAGACGGGAGAAAGTATTGGCAGATGGGAAGAAGGATCGGCAAAAAGGTGGAAAAGATGGAAGATGGGTGAAATATTTAGTGGAAAGATGGAGGGGTTGCTAGGAGGAGGGCTTGGTAGAAGAGTAAAACCGTTGTCTGAATGAAGGACGAGTTGACTTCGTGGCCCAGGCTTCAGTCTGGACAGACCTCCCTTTATCTCTTGGGTCCTCAGACACCTTTTGTCTGTGGGTGTCCGAGGAAGGCCTGTTCCCGGTGGCGGAAACCTCCAGGAGCCATCTCAGTGGGTGGCGGCCACCATTCTCCCTCCTCGTGTCTGCCCACCCCTCCCGCAGCCGAGCTCTCTCCGGGCTCATAAATCGCCAGTCGGGCAGGCTTTCTGTAATCATCCCTGGACTCTTAGCCCCAGAGGTGGGGCAGGTGGTGCTGGGAAGAAAGGAGCCGACTCAGAGGTGCTGTCTTTGGGAGGTGCGTCCAGCGTGGCCAGTGTCCCTTGCGCCAGGCTGGGAGCCCTGTAGCCCCTCCTTCCCCACCCAATGTCTCAGGTGTCCCCCAGCCTTCCCTGGGGAGCTTGGGGCCAGGAGGAAGTGGCACTAGGTAGGATCCTGACCGGCATGTCTTCCTCTGTCTCTCCCTTTTTCTCTCTCTGTCTTGGTCTCTGGCTCGCACTCCTTGCTGTATTCTCTTTCCTTCCTCCAGCTTTATCACCTTCCCTGTACCTGTTGCTCCCCTTCTATTCTGTTTTCTATTTCTACTGCATCTGACTCCTTCTCTGTTTTCTCTTCTGCCTCCTCCCTGCCTCTCCCTCTCTGTCTCTTCAGGACACGTCTTTGCTGTTTTGTTCCTTTCCCCTCGGTCTTGCTCTCCACCTGATCTGTCTCCTGCCCCTGTCTCCTGCCCGCCTTCCCGGGCCTCTCTCACAGGCAGGCCTCTGCACCTGTTCCCCGCGGGAGCTCCATCTCTCATCCCTATGCGTCCTCTACACAAAAGCAGAACGGTTTCGAAGGAGGTGCTCTTCTGGGCTTTGAGTTACATTTAGAATCTTCCAAGAAAGCATTTTTCCCTCTCCAGCTGATTTATCATGAAATGGTGTAATTAGTCCACCTGGAACTCCGGCCAGAGCTGAAAGGGCAAAGGCAAAGAGAAAACAGCAGCCATTTGCTCTCTGCAGGTAGCAAACCCTGACTGAGGAAGACCCTTCGCCCAGAGCGAAGAGGGCGGGAGGTGGGATCCGGGCACAGCCACAGGCGGGAACCCAGTGTTGACTACCTCATGGGGCCACAACATACCATGTGGTGGAGAGCACTTTGGAATTCAAGAGGCCCGGGTTCAGGTCCCATCCCCCCTTCCCTCTCCCTGGCTGTGGGATCTTGGACAAATGGCTTAGCCTCTCTGATCCTCATTTTGCCCATCTCTACAATGGGATCAACAAAACTTCCTTATGGGCAGTTGTGGAAATTAAATGCGAATGTTAAAAGCAACTATCAAGTTTTAAGCAGAGAGGCAAAACCACTAAGAGTGAGGGATATGAAGCCAGGAATTGAGGATTTGGTCCACACGATGGTGGGAGCGGAGTAAACAGTCTTCGGGGGGTTGCATCTATGTTTGAAGTCGACAGGCGAGCAGTCAAGAGGGAAAGACAGCCGTGAGCAGAGAGCAGGGACAAATGGAATCCAAGCTGGAACACAGAAGGACGTGTGGGTCCCCAACTTCAGTGATGTAAGTGACATGCTGCGGAGTCTGATGTCCTGGGTCATAGAGCTCAAAGTGCTCCAGGCTTAAGACTTGGGGAAGCTGGGGGAGGAGAGCTGATTGGGGGCCGGGGGAGGTGTGGTCTGGGCGCTGCCCCACATCACCCAGGTGAGCCCGCATACCAGCAACAACATGCCTGCGCCCCAACAGCCCCCCAGACCCTGCAGATCTTCTGAGGTTCAACAGAATCTGCCCGCTGATGCTTCACTTCCATCTTCCACATCTCACGCAAGAGGTCTCCTGGGGCCTAAGCTAACCCCAAACTAGGCAGGGAGGGTTAAACTTGGTCCCAGCTTAGCTAGATTCCCTCTGGGTAAACCCGCCATAGCACCCCCACCAGCCAAGGTCTATTGGCCTCCAGTGGCTGTTCTTGTTTACATCACCTAGTGTGAGTTTTGGGTCTGAAGATGACTTCCTTTGTTGCCAAGTGATTTAGAACTTTAGGGTAAACGTAATATTTTATTTTATTTTATTTATTATTATTATTTTTAAGATTTTATTTATTTATTTGAGAGAGAGAATGAGATAGAGAGAGAGCATGAGACGGGGGAGGGTCAGAGGGAGAAGCAGACTCCCTGCTGAGCAGGGAGCCCGATGCGGGACTCGATCCTGGGACTCCAGGATCATGACCTGAGCCGAAGGCAGTCGCTTAACCAACTGAGCCACCCAGGTGCCCAACGTAATATTTTAAAATAAGCTTTTGCTTTACATGTTTTTAAAGCTCACCAAGTGTTTTTAATGCACAGCTGGGCACGGAAGCCATTCGTCTGTATGCAAAGTGACTCGGAGAGGTGGGGTTTAAATGGGGCTGCCAGGTGGCAGGTACTCAGCAAACGCCAGGATCAGGGAGACCCAAGGTCACATTACGGTAAGTGATGGCTCTTCCATCTGACTGCAAGCCCGTGGTTCTGCTGTATCACACTGCACCCTGAGAGGACAGGGCCTGGGGTGGAGACACTGGTGAGCTTATGTCCCTGTCACTGGGAAGGGCCCAGTGGAGGGGACGAGGCCTGTCGCCATCTCTTGGAGCCCCTGCTCCTCTTCCCCACTGTTGCCGCAGTGTGCTCTGCCGGCAGGAGAGTTTCAGCTCTGCGGCTGGCGCTGGGCTAACCCACTTCCCAGGGGCCAGGCCAGGGCTTGGAGATGGGAAAACACTTGCCATGTGCAGCAGTGGCCTTTGGCTTCTCCTGTGCCTGCACAGCCTGGGAGGAAGCGGCTTGCTACGGAGAAGCAACCGTCCACCCAAGGACTATATTTCCCAGGTCCTTTTGCATAAGGTGGGGCTGACCACAAGTCCTTGCCGACGGCATAGGTGTGGGAACGATGACTCTGGCAGAGCCTCCAGCATGTGACTGAGTGGAGCAGTCCCCCCCCCCCCCCACCCAAGAGCACCCGGATTGCACAGTTACCCGGTGGGATATAAACTTTCACTGCGACAAGCCATGGACATTTTGGAGTTTGTTTGTTACGAGAGCTGTGGCCTTACTGCAACCCAGTGGTCCTCAAAGTGTGGGCATCCCCTGGGAACATGTTAGCAATGCAGACTCCCAGGTACCCCCCTGGATTTCCTTAATCTGAAAACTCCCGGGTGGGCGCCCAGCCATCCGTGTTCTAATAGGCCCCCAGGGGATTCTGATGCCCTTGAAAGTTTGAACCCCCTTTCCCCAACCTCTACACCTTTCATTCATAACTCCTGAATGGAGACCCCCCCCACACACACCATCCTCACCCCCTGCCTCCCAGGGCCCTCTTACAGAGCAGAGCAGGGACACAAGCTCTAACTCTTGAGAGGAAGGCAGCATAGGCTAGTGGCGTTCTCCCGAGGTAACTCACGAATTCCTCTCATTGCTTCATGCTCGACTGTCACAGAGATGCGCTGGACACTAAGCTGATAGACAGTCTTCACTTGGGGAGCCACAAAGTACAGTTGGGACCAACAGCCCGGCAGTTAGGTTTAAGTATCCCCACAGCTTTCGAGAAACAAAAATCGAGCGTCACAGGTGCTGACGAGCAGAGTGACTTTGGGCACTGTTATTCTTTCTTCTTGTTCCAGATGGTTGGTCTCTTGCAGACAGAACTCACCAATTACGATCTCTTTGCACCTAAGGAAGAACCCCATCAGGCATCTAGGCCATTCAGGGAAAATTTGCTTGTCCCTGTTTCTCTGAATATGTTAGACGGGGGCATATGTCTGCTTATGTCTGTACCCGTGAGTTCTAGACATCCCGGAAAAGTGAAGGAATGAGTTCACCACTTAATGGACATTTGGGTAGCTTGCTTGCATACCTCATCTAACTTTGCACATCTAGAAACTTCTTGGCTTCTTACCCCCAGAGAAAACACTCTGGGGATTGCTGCAATTGTTTGCGGAGGGCAAACAAATGGGCATGGTCCTTGCAGGCTGTGGGTCTCCAATGGGAACATGCATCAGAATTACCCGTAGGGCTTGTTAAAACACGGACAGCTGGGACAACTCTTACACCCCACTGCCGGAGCTTCTTGAGCCCAGATTTTGCCCTTCTAACCACTTCCTAGGTCTTGCTGCTGCCGCTGGTTGGTCTGGTACCATACTTGGAGAGCTCCTGGGTTTGAGTAATGCTAACTGCTAGAACACAAAAACGTGCCAGTGTCAGTGGTGGGCACTGCGGAAGTGTATTTTCCACTCATTAACAGGGTGATGGTTGAATATGTTGTGATATTGCATAGGATACAGCTCTTGGAAAGAATCAGATAGGAGGGCAATGTATGATCTGTTGGCTGAGAAAAGCAGTTTGTAATCTAGATAATGGGATCCCTTTTTTTTTTTTTTTGTAAAAACAAAAGCAGAAAACAAAATGGAACAACCCATCTCCCCAAACCTCAAACCCTGAATATGCTTTATAAATACAGTAAAAAGTACATATGACTATACCAGGTTATTAACATAGAGGTTCCTCTGAAAGTTAAGGGAGATTATTAGCTTTCTAACCGTATTCCTGTGTTACTGAAGAGGATGTGATTTTTAGAATAATATTAAAAGGTAACAAAATAATGAAAACTCCTCAGCTCATAAAGGGCTGGATTTGAGCCTGCCGTGTTTTTCTGCAGTGTAGCCCCCTGCAGAATATGGGGGCAGCATTTCCTCCGTTACGGGGCATGTGCTGTTGGAACTCATGACAGTTTCGATGAATGAACAATCATGTCAGTCATCATATGCATAAGCTGCTCTTGGGACCTGGACCCACTCGTGGGAGCAAACCATCTGGGAGGCTCCAGATGGGGCTGTTTTGAAGGGGCAGTTACTCCAGGGTGTTCTCCGGGATGCCCTGGCCTTAGAGGGCTGAGTATGCTCCAAGATCCTCCCTTCCTGGGTCCAAGTCTCTGGTGGATCCCTGAGATTCTTTCCCGAAGCTGCTGGTGGATGGCAGAGGCTTCAGCACGGAGGGGCAGAGAAGGATATCTCCCAGAGGACACAAGTGGAGATCAGACTTCATTACACACCATGCTCTGAGTCCCGGGGCCTGAGGCATCTGATCCTGGGGAAGCCAAGGCAGTGTTTGAGACTCTATGCTCCCAGGCTGCAGCCTGTCCCTCACTGGTGAGTGGGCAGGCCAGTCCTAACAGGGGAACTGGAGATCTGGCTCCTCGAGGTGGGGAGTGAGGACCATTGTCCCCAGACTGGCAGGGCTGGTGGCAGAGCTCACTTACTAACACCTCTGGGCTGACCCAGGAGGCTCCTGGGCATGGCAACCTAAGGCCGTTGTGTTGGGGTCTCGGGCAGCCCTCCTGGCTGCCAGACGTCAGAGAGGCTGTGGTCTATTCTGCAACCGTGCCTGGGGTCTGTTCCCCTCCCCCCCCGCCCCCCCCCACCATGAGAACTGGGTGGGACAAAGTGGCAGTTCTCCAGTGGGAATGTGGGAGGTCAGCTCCATGTGGGGGGCAATGGCTGGGAGGGAATACCCTTGGGAAAATCTCTGGGGAAAGGATCCCATTTGCGAGGTTGGGCTGGGAAGTCCCTTAGGGGCATCCAACCCAGGAACAACTTGACTCAAGCTACTTGGTATGGAGGAGTGAGCCTTGAAGAGGAAATCTGGATCCCATTTCTGCCAGTCGTTCGTTGTGTGACCATATGCCCGTCTTTCTGCTTAGCTGACATGTTAGAGATATTAGCTGATTTCATCTTCACTGGCTGTCAACATCCTCCATCATCACATCTGCCAACACGGACACAGCTCTGAGGGCATCAGGGTGGCCACCGTGGGAGGCACACCTGGCCTCAGGCTCTGGGCTGCTACTGTCTTTACTGGTATTCCCCAGCCTTCTTCCTTAACGTCTCCAAACTCCACTCAGGCTTCATCTGTAAAATGGATTTGGATTAGTCTGTTTCCAGCCAAGAAATGGGAATTGCTTTAGGTCTTCCCAACAGAGGGAATTGAATACAGGGAACTTGTCAAGCAGGTGACTGGGGAGAGGGAGGGGCAGCCCAGTTGTACGGAAGAGCAGGAAGCTACTGCTGCCCTTAGGGCCTGAGGAACAAAGCAGGAGGGAATGGTATCCAGGGAGTGAGGACCCTCCGCAGAAGTAAAAACCATGGGAGTTCGTGCCCAGAAGGAGGGGGCGCCATGGTGGAGATGGAATCCCTGCCCGAGATGCCCCAGGGAGCAGGAAGAAGGGAGGGACATACCCTGGTCCCCTCCCCCCCAGTGCTTCCCATTGGTCAAAACTACCAGGAAGCCAGGGGACACGGGACCCTGGGGAAGGCAGTCCGCAGAGCAAGGCAGAGGAAGGGCAGGGAATGAATCTGAGATCAGACGGACCATTGACCAGCCTCAAGTTCAGGGTCGGTGGGAGCACCAAAGAAAGGCCATGCTGAGCAGAGGATGACATAGGGTGGGGCACAGTGTGTGTGACCAGCCTGACTGATGACTGGCTGCCACTGTCATTCCACCGTCAGGGAGCGAAGGTTGAAGAGAGCGTGTTGGGTTCCATGGCTGTTGAACCTTCTTGAGGCCTGGAGAAGTTATTTGAACGAGACACAGAAGGAAGGCTAGTCAGCTCCATGGCCAGCAGGGAACTTGCCCGTATCCCTGACCTGCTGACATCTTCCCAGACTCTGCTCCTCTCCTCAGGCTGTCCCTTTACTCTGCCTGCTTCTGCCTCCCAGGGCGTGCCCAGGGGACAGCGGGCAGGTTCAGCCTGCCCTGTCTTCTTCCAGCTGGGGTGGGCCTGGTTGGCACACGAGGAGAAGGAGCCACAGAAGGCACAACATCTGGGTCTAAGACTCAGATATTCCAGAAATTCCTCTGAGATGTTCGGGGTGGGGACTTGGGGCTCTCAGCTTACAGCTAAGCATTGCAATGTTCACTCCAACAGCAGAGCTGCTAAAATTTGGCTCAAACCAGTCAGGTCCCTCTATGACCTCCCTCTCTCCAACCGTCCCTCCATCCTCCCCTCCTTTTCTCTTTTTCTCCTTCCCCTTCTTTCATTTTGCCTTCTAAGAATCTTCAATCACTTATTACATACCAGCTCTTTTGCTCTGTAAATATGAGTAAGGTAGCTTAAAAAAAGTACATATAGTTTTGAAATTTAGAAATCCATTTCTAAATAGTGCATGGCTCAAATGAGAAATCATAAAGTATGTAATACAGTTAAGATTTACAACTGAAGAGTAATGAAAATGCTATATATCAAAACTTGTAGAATGTACCTAAGCAGTACTTGGAGTGATATTTATGGCTTTGAATGCTTCTAATGAGCTTAAGAAGATAGGAAAAAATAATAGATTAAACCCCCGAAAGGTTTAGTAACAGAGGAAGGAAGCAAAGTAAGAGCAAAAATTAATAATATACACAGATAACATTGGGGAGGATCAGCACATCACAAGCTGACCCTCTGCAAAAGCAAGAAAGGAAAAAGAGAGCCTGATTTCATATACAACAGATAGGCATTCCAAATAACAAAAGAATGTGTGAATCAGTTTATACTAAAATATTGGACATCTTTTTGAAGGGGACACTTTTTTTTAAAAAGATTTATTTATTTATTTGAGAGAGCGAGAATGAGAGAGAGTACATGAGAGGGGGGAGGGTCAGAGGGAGAAGCAGACTCCCCGCTGAGCAGGGAGCCCGATGCGGGACTTGATCCCGGGACTCCAGGATCATGACCTGAGCCAAAGGCAGTTGCTTTAACCAACTGAGCCACCCAGGCGCCCGAAGGGGACACTTTTAAGAAAAATATAATTTACCAAAAACACAATTTACCAAAAATTTACCAAAAATATAATTTATCAAAACTTAAGAAACAAAAGTCCAATAGATCTATAGTCATCGTCTTATTATTCCAGATAAAATACGTAATTTCTATTTTATGAATAAGGAAACAGAGGATCAGAGAGGTAAGGAAAGTTGCCTGCGATCCTACGGGCAGGGAGTGGTGGAGGTAGAACCTGGTATGGTGCAAAGGCCTCTCTCTCTGGGAGCGAGAGCTGATCCACCCTGTGGCCTCTGCTGGGAAATTCCCCAGGGTTGCTCAGTTACTAGACACTTTTAACGCACCTCTAGGAGAGGCATTTGGCACCTGAATTTTCCCCGAACGTTTCACCATCTCCAATTAGTGGACTCGCACAGCAGTCCTACACTGCCTCTGGATCTTTCAATACCGCCCAGCTGAAAGCAGCAGGGCTGAGCAGCCTGCGCCGAGGCCTGGGGCCCTTTGACTCAGCCACTTACCCGGCTCCAGGATGCTCAGAGCCTGACTCGGTGCCCACAGCCGCAGCCCAGGCCTCGGAGCCAGGTCGCCTCTGGTAGAAAGCAGGTGGCAGCCTGCCTGGGAGTCTGGGTACGTGACAGACTCCCATGGTCGGAAGCCTGCAAGGAGCCTGCATCTTGTGATAGGAATTGTGGTTTTGGGTGTGTGTGGGGGGGGTGGCTGAAGATCCAATGGTGGGCCTTCACCTTTGATAACTCTTGGGAACTGGCATTGATCATCTCTGTTTTGTGTTCTTTCATCCCTTATATTGGGAATATCACCCATCCTGCCCTCCCTGGGGGTCTGGTGGCATTGCCAGGGACAGGATCCTGCCATCTCTGGCCATGTGACTAAAGACAACCAGCTCTTTCCTTACTTTTGATATATGGGTACAACCTCATTCCTCTCAGTTTGCTAAGTAGGAATGACGTAAGCCTGGAGTTTAGGGGGACATTCCCATCTGCCTCTGCATCATGACAGCCAGAGAAGAAAACAAGGGAGTGCACAGAGATCATAATGCTGGGAGCAAAGTAGGGACACTTGGCAACGGTTTCTGAGCGCCTGGATGCAGACGTGCCTGCAGTCCAACTTTCTCGTTTCTCTTGGGTAGTGGGAGCCAATATTGTCTCTTTGTTCTTAAATTAGTGGGAGTTGGGCTTTCGTCTTTTGAAACCCAAAGAATCCTGACTAACACAGTTTGTCTTGGCTTCTTGTTCTCTCTCTGTCCCTTTTGACTGGTGACTCACCTTCCCACACCTTACAGTTCCCCCCAGATCCTCCACTCAGGAAACGGGCTGTGGCGTGTCCAACTTGCTGCATCAAGTGGAATGCCTGGCCTGCTTCTGAATATTGTCATGACTGATGTGATGATAAGGGACCAGGACAGAGACCCTGCAGGGGTGGGGATCCCACGAAACATATCTGCCTGGAGAAGGCACCTGTCAAGAAATAGGAACTATGGCTAACACTGGGGGGGTCAGAAACGATGCTGCATGACCGGAGTGCATTAGCTCACTTCATTCTTTTTTTAAGATTTTTATTTATTTATTTATTTATTTATTTATTTATTTATTTATTTATTTATTTA